>NC_072017.1:33467381-33783174 GCF_027791375.1 Indicator indicator
GCCTCAAGCTGTGACTGGGTAGGTTTGGACATTAGGAACAATTTTTTTTCAGGGAAAGAGCAGTCAGACATTGGAATTGGAATGTGCTGCCCAGGGAGGTGGTTGAGTCACCAACCCTGGATGTGTTTAAAGGTGGTTTGGATCTGTCCTTGGGGATATGGTTTAGGGGTGAACCTTGCAGAGTAGGGTTATTGGTTGGATTTGGTGGTCCTGAGAGTCTTTTCCAACCTGAATGTTTCTGTGATACTGTACCACTTCTCTTTAAAAAGATCTTATGTGTATTCAGCTGCCTGTTTAAGGATGCACAGACCTCTTGCAGAGATCTGCTAAGACAGGCTAAGTACAAAAATAAAAAGCTACTCAATTGTACCTCAGGATCTAAAGCAAGAAACCAGACACTTAAGAATTAAACATACTGGAAACAAGTCAAATTCAGTTTTCTTCAAAAAATGGCATAACCTTTTTCAGTACCATATGGAAAACCAGCAGAATCCTGGAACACAACTGGTATTGATAATGGCACACGACTGGCTCATCATTTTTATGAAGGTCACCCTTGTGGCATCTGGCCACAATTTTTTCATTGTAGTGGATCCTACCAAATGCAAATGCCATCTACTAAGCTCTTTCCTCAAGCAATATCATGACATTGAGACCAGAGGCTTTAACTTGTTGATTGAAAACTGTTTAGAACAGCTTGCAGAGAATTAAAATTTGAGTTTCTAATTGTACAACAACAGTATTTTACCTTAGAAAACTATAGCAATCTTAAAGTTAGAAGTCCTTTGACATGCAGTATTTTTTCCCAAGCCTCTGCAGCACAAGTACTGCATCAGCTAGAAACTACACATACCATGTGTATGCCAACATATTACTTTCACAGTAGTATTTAATACTTAACAGCAACTCATCATTAATGTTTCTTAGGAAGCTGTTAAAATGATATTACTCTAATTTCCTTATTTTTGACTGGCCTCATCATTGTGATGAGGAAATCTTCCTAGAGCATCAAAAAGAGCTGTTAAAGAAATATCAAAGCCAAATTCTCATTCTCAGGCTATTACTCTTTTTAAAATACACATTCTAAATACTAACTCTACTGAAACAAGCAACAAAACTCTCATGACTTAAGTCAGAACTTAACAAAAGCTCACATGGAGGAAAAAAAGAAAAAACTCAATAAAACCCCACCAAGCCCAAATTGCCATAGATTTGGAGCTTTTGCACTCTCTAAGCTGAAGGTATGAGGCCTGATTTTCTGTTGTTTTAGAGTATAGGTATGGCATGTCCTGCTTACTTTTTCAATGCAGATATTTATTTCTTCCTGTTTTTACCAGGGAGATTTATTTTAATAAACAGAAAAAGTAGATCAGAATTCAGTCAGTACAGGTACATAGAAAATAAAATCTAAGAAACAAAGCAGATCTTTTTCCAATTCCTTACTTACTCCCCCTCGAGCATTTCATTCACAGTCTGTGAAGTTTGTGTATTGCTCATACTTCAACAAGCTCAGAGGACACATCTGCTTAATTTACAGTCAAAACAGAAGCCACAGGCAGCAAGAAAATAAACATTTAAAAAAAAAAAACAAACAAAACACAAAGGAAAGTGTTTCCAGAGTCTTAAACAAGGTCATGTGCAGACTTGGAAAAAAAATCTCACTTTATCCCCTAGATCTTCCTGCCACCCTAAAAGCCAGTTAAGAATTTAGACTTTAAGGACTGAGCTACTTGTTCATACTTCAAAGCTAAACAAAGTAGGAAAGACCAAACCTTGGAATTCCCCTAGTATTTATGAAGACTAAAAAAAAGTCCCCATCAGGAAGAAAAGCTTTTAGAATTTCAGTAACAAGTGAACTACACAAAATATGTATCTCACTGTTCTTTTCATTCAACCTCTGTTTTCACATCTTTTATCGCTTTGCCTTTTATTTGAAATTGTTCATATTTATAGACAATTGTACAGTCATGGTGCTTTCAAGCCCCTCAGAATATAAAGTTTGATAGTTGAGTGTCTAGACATGGCCCAAATGTAAAACCTTGTTCAACTTCAGTTAAAAAAGCAGACGTTATGTGACCACAAATATCAAATGTCACCGGATCAGCAATTGCAAAAAAAAAATCATCCAGGGAAAACAGAATTAAAAATATTAGCACCTCGCTAAGAACTGCTTCAGTATAACTGGGAAATAAATGTTTATTAATACTTTTTGTTAAGCTTGCAGCCATCATTATTCTCCTTTTAGCTTTAGGTTTTAATACAGTCTGACTATATAATTGTAGCTTCTTAAATAATAATGTAGAATATACTGTACTGCACATACCATGCTTACATGGCACAGGCTGAGCCTTGTGGTTGTTGACACGATGGCCACACAGGCATCTGATTTTATACAGCAGTTCATACAGTGTAGTAACAGCACAGAGTTAGCATCCAAGGTGCAAACCACCTAAATTCAGTTACACTTGTTGTGTTCTTATCTGAGTAATACTGGGCAACTCTCTGAAACTGGACACTATCGGCAAAGAACTGCAGTATTACAATCTCTCCCTTAGTGCAGTGAAGCTCTTGGATGTCACAGCCAGGGGACCAGGACTCTCTTTACTTGGAGAGTTTTTATACTACTGTTCATACACAAATATAAATCAAGAGAGCATCCACCAAAGGAAGTTGCAGTCTAATTATCTGCTAAAAGATAGTGAGGAAAGAGTTAGGTGAAACTACAGGTAATAGCAAGATGGTTAGCATTAGCAGTAACTGAGCTGTGTTCCAGCCACATGAAATGTTAGCATGTATGAAGTTAGTCTTTAAGCCTCTTGGATCCTGCTACTGCTGTATCTGGTTAGTTGTGCAGGCAGCAGAACAGCCTGAGGAGTCAAGAGTGAATGCCTTGAAAACCCTACCTACAACAGCATCCACATTTCCCTGAAGAAGAGTCACTTACCTGAGACAGTGTCCAGTGTATCAACCTCATCCTGGCACTACCTGGCCTCTTTTGAGTGGGGATTGTTCTCCAGTTGTAGGGCATTGCTAGCTGCCCTCCAGTCAAACCAGTGGGTTGCCTCCTGCTAGGGAGATAAAAGATTTCTTGAAACAAAACACTTTGCAGGTATTGCTCAGGCCGTATCCTACAATTTTTCAGATACAAGAATCTTCTACAGGTCAGCTCCTCTGTGCAGGCTGCATACAAACAAGCAACAGTCTGTATGTTCTGTTTGGAGCTGCTTCAGAAGGCCAGGTCCTCTTACTTCCCCCTATGCTTTATGATTTGGGGCAAGGATAGCACTGACCCCAAACCCAACACTCACCTCAGCTTTTCCTAGATCCCAGGGCCACTTGTTTCATTCTCACTGAATAATTTTCTTCCCAGTGCCTAGCAGGACCCACAAATATACTTTATGGTGGGTTTTTTTGGTTTGGATTTAGTTTTTGTTTCTTATTCTTGGACCATCTGAAGCATTGCACTCAAGGCTTGGGAGTAAAATTTCTAGATTAATTGCTGTGTGCAAGTTTATTTTGTTAATAGCATGTGGTGCTATAAATGTCTATTTGCCAGTGTAGGAAAAACTGCCTGATATTTTGCTGTGTAATTGGATTCCATGATTTATTTCATGCTGTATGAAATAAGCAGCACAGGCTGGCTTCAGCTCTGACTTGTGCTTCCATAAACCTAATTTGTTTCACTGCAATGGAATTACTAAGGAATTACATAGAGTCATAAACTCAACTGAAGAATCTGCTGTCAGCATGTTGCACATGAAAAGCAAGGCAGAGGGAAGTGTTCCCTTCAGCTTTGAGGGCCTTTACCTTGCTTTTATAGATCTAGTAGAACTTTTTCATACTGGATGGCTTCTTCATTTTCAAATAGAATTTGCTCTACTTCAGAACCAAAATCTCTTTGGAAGCCAGAACAAATCACCTGTCAGTACTGAGACTAGCAGCATTTTGTTCTTGATGCTAATAAAAACATTTCTGCTGTTACTGAAATCTCAGGTCCACTGGGAGTGAACTACTAAAAAACTACTAAAAAAATCTTGAACAGTAAACTCATCACTGTTCTTTTGTCTGAAATCAGAAACTTGGGATTTTTCTGATATGTGTCTGACATAAGAGGAATATGAAAAATAGGCAAACGTTATTGGAATTAAATTGTGGAATTGAATCTGGCTTGCATTTGATTGCCACCCTGAAATAAGCCTGTGTTCATGGAGGGAATGTGAGCAGTCACAGTAATTTGATCATCCACATTTAGTTTTACAGAAGACTTCTGTAAGCCACTCATGATATAAAAAGAGACTGTACTAATTCTTAGACATGGTTGTGGCATTGGGCTAAAGAACACAGTGGAAGTAATAACTCATGGAAAAAAAAACCCTCTGTGGTTGCTTGGGTTGTTTAAACATCTTTAAACAGTATTGTGTGTACTTAAGAAAAAACAAAAGCTACACAGCAGCATTTCCCTTTGTGAGCTGCAGCGAAGCAGTTTTAAGCAGAAACTGTTCCATCACTGATCTCTTAGGAATAACAAATGTTTATTTTAAAAGGTCACAGGAAAAAAAAATCAGCACAGCTTCTGGGAGGCTGGAAGCACGTTAAGTGTGGGAGTTCATAGAGCTGCTGAACTGCAAAGTAGTAGTTGGATCAAGAACAAGGCACAGCAACATGCTGTGGTCTTGCTTTGACTGTAAATGATTTGGAGCCCAGTGAGTAGTCTTGTGTGCAAAATCTGTTTCTTAGCGACGGAGCAGGGAGAAGCGAGTCAGTAAAAAGTACATAGAGCATTCTGAGTCAGAAGCATGCTTTTTGCTTGGGGATGCAACAGGATGGCACAGTGTGAGCTTGGAGTGGGTAGTCAGCACCTTCAGATTTTTCCTCCTACGTTAGATACAGGATTCTTTGTGGCTCTGCACTAATGAGCTGAGTTAATCCTCTTGAGCCTAAGAAGGCAGCATCAGGAAATCCTAATTATAGCACTAACCCAGGTCTGATCTTCACCCAGATGCCCAAGGCAGCTACCCAGAGTGAGCTCTAGCATGGGAAAGAGTTGAAGCAACAAACTCAATTAAGTCATTTTATTAATCTACCAGCAATATTAATCTACCAGCCTATATAGTCCCATCAACACCTGGCAACTATAGCTTGCCACCTTCTTGGGAGGGATCCTAAAGTTCATTTTGTTCTTTTTGGTTATACTATAGATACAGAAAGTCATTTCTTGGAATGAGGTTTATTTGTGAATCTTTCTGACTTACTTTTGCTGTCTGGAGAGCGGAAGCTGATATCTATCCACCTAACAAAAATATTGCGTGGATAAGAATTTCGTATTTGAAGTGAGAGACTATTACCTACTTACAGATACAGCAGCTTTTGATATATAACTTCTTTGACAAAAACAGAGGGAATGGAAGTAAAGGGATATACAAGTTAGATTTTCATTTGTTGTAAGACATTATCAAACAGTTGTTTTCAGTGGAGTTGTGCCAAATTCCATCCAGGTAAGGAACTTGGCTTGTAACTGGTTTTTGGAATCTTTAAACCCTTGCTCCTAACCCTCACCCAACTCTATATTGTTCTCTGCTCACATACTGCATATGCAGTTCCATATCACAGCACAGGTACAGGACTGACAACTCTGATCTTAAGCTTCATTTTTTTATGGTTTTAGTTTGCTGATTTCAATTGCATTATGGTAATTTCTGGACTACATTGAGTCTATCTGATCTAGAATCAGTGATTCGGTTTTATTTTGCCTACCTGTTTTGACTCAACTCATAAGAGTTGAGTCAAATACAAAATCGTGTATTTGTGTAACATTCATAATAAACAAACACAAGAAGAGGATGCTGGAATCAATAAGGATAAATAAAACAGGATGTTGGAATATTCCAGCCAGTGTTGGTTTTTTTCTTTGCTGGTTTGGTAAATGTAAGCACTGAATCTGAACACCTGACTGTGTTGTCTCACTGTTGGTGGGGGACTTCCTTTCAGTTCAGCATTACGCTTAAATTTGTCACTGCTTCAAGGATGTGAGAGATTTCTTTCTTTTATAATTCTCCTTTTTTTAAATAGTCTTTCCTTGACACAGAATCTTACCTTGGATTTGTTGAACTGTATACAGATTCCATTTTCTCCTTTTTCAAATGGAGATACATACTTGCAGTGAAACACAGACCCCTGACGTCCTGATCACATTCAAGGTGGAGACAGACATGGCAGTGATGTTTTTTTCCTCTGTTGCATCCATCTCAGATATTCTGCAAAACACTTATTGCAGTGGTAATATATTTAATAGCTTAGATCCAGCAAGAATTACCCTTCCTCTTTCAGCTCCACTCAGCAAATTATCTTAAGTCCCTGTATATGCCCCTCACATATATATATATATATATATTTATATTAATGAATATATCCATGTAGGTGTATATAAAATACTTATCATATATATGTGTGTGTATACATATATGTGTGTGTGTGTATATATATATATATGTATAATGTAAGGGGTACATATGCCTCACAAACAATATTAGCAAGAACTCTGGAACACTTTATAGTGGAAGATCATACTCTAAATGTAGACAACCTGGATTTTCATACTGCACACTTTGCAGAGTGAAGAAAACCTGGTAGTTTGACCTCTACATACAACAAGGAGAGAGAATAGTGATTATAGAGGGGTGAATAACAAGGGAAAGAGGAGATTGTGATTCTGTGATTTGCTTTGAGGCCATTGAGAAATTGAGGAGAGGGTGGGGTTTTTTTCTTAATCTACAAAAGCTTTTCCTGTAGTGATTTGCTCCCCAGGGTTTTGGTTTGGTCCAGATTTTCCAGTTGATTGTAACTGTGACTCACTTGGAAATTTCTCCTTTTGGAAATCCTGGAATTTAGGTTATTGATTGTTTGTTGCTGATTGCCTGCTGGGAAAGGAAGTGGTAATATCAATTACTGTAACAGAAGACCAATTTTTCTGTTATTCCTACACTGATACATCAAATCTGATTTGTTACACAGAAGGAGTTCCTTACAGAGATTGTAGTGTTATTTATGACACCTCAGAGCATTGTAGTCTTTTATAGATTAAGAGCAAATTTTTCTCCTAGCCATTGTCTGAATGGCTAAGCATCTGCTAGTCGTATTAAATGGCAGGCACAGAAGAGCAAATGCACTAGACTCTATGGTCCTGCTCTGGCAAGAGGTTTGGATTCTCTGATCTCCACAGGTCCCTTCCAACCCCTAGCATCCTGTGATCCTGTGACACGCTGTGTGGCAGAGAGTGTACAAACAGCTTGTGGCTGGGAACTGGTACCCCTGTTGGCTTTGGTTTATTTCCCATTTTGTTTCCACATAACCTAAGCAATTTATTTTCTGCGTTTCAATGTCTTGTGCATAACAGCAAGAATAATTTACCTGGTCCACAAGGACGTATGGACTAGACTTTGCAAAGTGCTCAGAACCTCCCTCTGGCAAAACCCAATGTACAGAATGTTATTTATCAGCTGCAGCAGCTCTGCCTCAAACACTGAACTTCTTTGCAAAGGTATCAGTGCCAAGTGGTTGATTCCTTTTTGTTGTAGGTGCTTTCACTTTCTTAGTTCTGTGGCACTAAAAGCTGGCCCTCAAGCATCTCTCTAGCTGAATTTGACAGCACTGGATGAATGACTTCACTCTGTTTAACAACTTTGTTTTCAATGATTACTGTTACGTTTGGGACTCTACAATGGGATTTGATTTCTTTCTTTTTTTTCTTTTTTTAATGTAACTCTTTGTTTTACAGATGAGGGCAGGAACGCAGTTGACCATGCAGGTGGTGCACATATTGTAGTAGACCAGATAAGGTCACTGTGCAGTAAAACAGATCCAGCCAGTGAGAAGCTCTTGACTGTCTTTTGTGGCATGCTGATGAACTATAGCAATGAGAATGGTAAACAACACCAAACATTTGCTTTATGTCTACCAGGAGAACAACTCCCTCAAAAAAGTAAAAGATAAAAGTTAAAGTCAACTCTAGGTTTACATTGTGGATACTAACACTAAGTTATTCTGAAAAGATCAAGCACCTTCATTCACATATAGAATTCGCTGTTTCAGTAAAATTATGTTCCCAAAGATACTATGCAGTCCCATGTAGTGTACCATATAAAAGTTTTAAAATGTACATCTAGAATTTACTACTTTGTCTAAAAGAAATACACGGAGATCTATCGTACATCTTAGGGAAAAAAACATTCCAGAAGTCTGTGCACATGGCACTATGGGACCTGGTTTAATGGCCACGGTGGTGTTAGGTTCGTGATTGGACTTACAGAATCACAGATATTTCAGGATTGGAAGGGACCTCAAGGATCATCTAGTTCCAAATCCCCTGCCATGGACAGGGTCACCTCAGACTACATCAGGTTGCTCAAAGCCACATCCAGACTGGCCTTAAAAAACTCCAGGGATGAGGCTTCTACCACGTCCCTGGGCAACCTGTTCCAGTGTCTCACCACCCTCATGGGGAATAACTTCTTCCTAACGTCTAAATCTAAATCTCCCCTCCTCTAATTTTGCTTCATTCCCCCCAGTCCTATTGCTCCCTGACACCCTAAAAAGTCCCTCCCCAGCTTTCTTGTAGGCCTCCTTAAGATACTGGAAGGCCACAATAAGGTCTCCTCAGAGCCTTCTTTTCTCCAGGCTGAACAACCCTAACTCTCTGAGCCTGTTCTCATAGCCGAGGAGCTCCAGCCCTCTGATCATCCTTGTGGTCCTTCTCTGGACACGTTCCAGCACCTCCAGATCTTTCCTGTAATAGGGGCTCCAGAGCTGGACAGCAGCACTGGCTCCAGCTGGGGTCTCACGAGAGCAGTGTAGAGGGGGAGAATCACCTCCCTCACCTGCTGACCACACTTCTCTTGATGCAGCCCAGGATAGAATTGGCTTTCTGGGCTGCAAGTGTACATCTGCAGCTTATATTGAACTTCTCATCTACCAGCACCCCCAAGTGCTTTCCTTCAGGGCTGCTCTCAAGCCAGTCACTGCCCAGCCTATATCAGTGCCTGGGATTGCCCTAACCCAGATAGAGGACCCTACTCGATGATCTTAGAGGTCTTTTCCAACCAAAACAATTCTGTGATTCAACAGAAGTAAACTAAAAGTCCTTCCTTTTTCATTTAGTATCAAACACCACCATAAGATTAATTTGTTGCAGATGTGCAGTGTTGCCTTGTTGATGATTGTATCCTTAGTTATTTTGCTCCTTGTGGAACGTGTTACTTTCTTCTAAGATAAATGGAAAATAATCAATGTGTATGATCAGCTCTGGTGTGTGTCTAAAAATTTATAAGTTTATGTTCCTTACCCTGTTAAATGGAGATGTTTAGGGGCTGGGACAACAGTAAAAAGGAAGTATCTTAAACGAGAAATCCGTGACCAGTGAGGGTTAGAAAGTAGCTTTCCACACTAGTTATAAGGATGTGCTGGTATTTGAGTACTTAGCTTGCTCCTGCTCACAAGCATGGTGATATGCCCAAGCATATTTTACAGCATTCACACATCTCCACGTTTTCAACATTTGAATCTCTAAACAATTGGGATAAATGAGGAAGGCTCAAGAGAGGCTGTTCTGAGTCGTAATGGCACAGATTGAAATACACTTAGCTTGTTACACCATTTCTTTGCTCATGTCCATTCCCTGAGCTGCAGTGTTGTATCTTAGGAAGGCATAGCTTCTTTATTAGCTGCTCACCAGACCCTTAAAGCTGTCACTTGCTGTAACTCGCTTTCATACATTCAGAGAATGGTTTGGGTTGGAAGGGACCTTAAAAGATCATCTAAGTTCCAACCTCCCTGCCACAAGCAGGGACACCTTCCACTAGCCCAGGTTGCTCAAGGCCTCATCCAACCTAGCCTTGAATACCTCCAGGGAGGGAACATCCATGACCTCCCTGGGCAGCCTGTTCCAGTGTCTCACCACCCTCACTGGAAAGAATTTCTTCCTAATCTCCAGTCTCAGTCTGCCCTCCTCAAGCTTCAGTCCATTCCCTCTCATCCTATCACTACAAGCCCTTGTAAAAAGTGCCTTCCTGGCTTTCTTGTAGGGTCTCTTCAAGTCCTATGTTCCCAAATCTCTTCTGCCTTTCAGGATGGTCCATAGACTTAATTTTTTTTTCCACCTTTACTGTATAAACTTTTAATCTGCTTTCCTCATCTCTTCTAGCATAGTGTGTTTTCTGTGCCATCTCTCCAGAGTTCTCAGCTCTTAGTGTTACTCATCCAGCTCCAAATATCACTGCTGTATGTCTCACCTCTTTTGTTCTTACATTTTTCCCCTCCTCTTTTCCTAGTATTATCTAAGAATGCTTGTTTACAGTACTTCTTTCTTCTCCAAACAGCAACTTTCTAGTTCCTTTATTTCAGATCATGTTCAGGAACTGCATGAGTGTCACACTTCATTCTGTTTCACAGTGATAACTCCATGTTGTCTTTATTTGTTAAAATACTTGGAGCCTCTAAGATAGTGTCACCTCTAAGATAGTGGAATACTCTGGATTAATTAAGACTAATAAGCATGCAGTATATTTGGTGGCTCAAGACTTAGACAAGTCCAAAAGTGCTGCACAGGGAAAAAACAACCTATCAGCTCTGATTTAATGACCAAGATCCCAGAAGATCTTCCAGAAAATTAATTATATGATAAATCTCCCAAGCAAGCAGCTTCTGAACAGTTTAACTGTTACAAACATTGAATAAATTACTCATTCCATCTATTAAGAGAGATTATTCTGATGCAATTCATAAAGCAGTTTTGTAGTTGAGTGACAACTAGGAGGATCCACTAGCTGCTTTCCACTCTGCTAAATGACATCTTTCATCTCACACTAACCAATGAACAGACACAATATTCACAGGGGCCACTGAAGCAATGTCAGAACTGAGAAATGCAGAAGTATTCCCAGCTTCTGGATCTGGATGCCACCACTGTGTTCTACCATTGCATCAGGGAGGAATACTGGGGGGCTTACCAAATCCTCACCTTACTTAGTGGCTCCTTCTGTTGGGACCCAGCTCCTGTTTGGCCCAGGACCCATCAGTGTGCTGCGTAAGACTTGTGTCTTGTAGTTCCATTGTGAATTTGGTCACTGACTGGGGCAAACATTGAATTAAACCCCAGATAATCTGCCAAATCAGTTGGAGTGGGTTCTTTGATTTTCTTTTTTTTTCAATTTATTTTAAAATGAGTAAGGAGATTACAGTTTTAGAAAAGAAGTCAGTGACTGTACCTGCAACATGTGAATGCAGAGGCAAGGAGCTGGGCTTGCTTTGCCAGCCCTAAGAGCCACAAGTACAGCTGGACCATAGCTCTGAACTGTGGACCATCATAAATTTTCAGAACAGCCAATGTCAAACACGAGCCTCAGAAAGTCACTTACTTACTTCTATGCACTACAGCATCCAGTAGATGATACTCTGAGTCAATCTAGTTCTTTGCTGACCTGTTAAACATGAAAACTCAGACTGCCCTGACAGTTAATTGTGCTCACAGATTAGCAGATATAATTTCCAGGATGTACTTACAGAGGCTTGATCCCGTGTTACTTAGGAAGTAGATAAGCACTGCATTGGTTTGCTGAAGGACGAAGAGTATGGGATTGCAGCCTGGAGTCCCAGATTGCTTCTGTAGTTACGGAAACAAACTGGGGGGGGAGGAAAAAATTAGACATGTGAGAAAGGAAACGTTTCAATTCTTGAAATAGTACTTGTGCCTTCTCTTGTTTCTGTAATCTTTCCCTGCTTAGCATGCTATGTTACGAAATTACAGGTAGGGACTTAGAAGATTTCTTTACTGATTTTAATGACTCATACTCTTTGAAGTCGCACTGGCTATCCAGAGAAGGATCATTCCACCACATTTGGTTCTTAGTTGCATCTAATTGTCTGTGAAAATCCTAATATTTTCTAATCCTTTATATAAATTGTTTCATTTGGTTCTAAACAGTTTGTCACTCCCTGTCAATTAATTGCCCTCTTTTTCCAATAGCTACTTAGCTACTGCTTTATTCTTAATAGCTATCAATGTCTTTTTTTTCTTTAACACGAGACACTCATTCTTTTTTTCATTAGCATAGGGATTTGTCACACAAAAATGGCAGCTAAAGAGCAGCTCCATATAATGTTTTCTTTTCCTAAACAGAGCATTCTTGTATCTCATCCCAATTCTGGACACTCACCTTGCAGTTGTAACTCCGTAACACTGTTGACTAAGCTTTAAAACTAAGATTCCTATTACAAGGTTCCTGTGACATCTGCTTGTGTTCAGGAATTATTTTTGCCTGCTGTTTCTCAGTTCTTCCTTTGCCTCCTTGAAATTTGATCATTTCATTAGTGGCTTCTATTTAACAAAACAAGCTTGGCTTTGGCATCTCTTGCAGTTCTTTTAAGCTTTAAACAGTGTTGATTTTTAATTGCGTTGCTAGAAATCAGCAGCTTTTTTTTTCTGATGGCACATACCCCTTTGCCTTCAGCTCAGATTATCTTGACCCTCTCTATCACAATTGTATTTTACTGCCCAAATTCAGTCAGACACAAGTAGCTCATCCCTGCTTTCAGTTATTCTTAAAATGCAAAGTTGCAGGTATGGCTAGGGATGGAAAAAAAACACTTGTTTGTGAATGGTTTTGCTCATAGCTTAATCCCAGAAGAAGCAGGTCTTGGCAAAGACCTATAAGAACTCTTTCTTTGCCAAGCTATGCAAACTTCATTTGGGGTACACAGCACCCATGCTTAAAGCTGCTATTGTGGCACCTGCCACAATGTTGTTGTGCTTCTCCTGTTTTGAAGAGACTATTATTATTCCCACCTATAGTCCTTGTGTAGCAATGAATCTGCTTAAAAGCAAGAGGCAAAGCAGGCTTGGATAAAGAGTTAAAAAGTAATAAGTACTCTACTTATAATAACTTATATATATAACTTATAATCATATGCAAACATTCATGTGAAAGAGTTGGTGAAGTGAGCAGTTACGCTGTAGATCTCATAATCCTGTGAGCCAAGACTAAATTAATGGGATCAGTCTACATGGTAGCTTAAGATTTATAAAGCAAACCATGAAAGCATTTGTTAAATGCAGAACTGATGGAAGAACTGGGCCAGCTGGCTTGCTCTAGATGGTCAAACTGGAGAGCAGAAGTTAACTGTACCCAGTAGATGTGTGAAAGTATACATATATTTACATTGTGTACATATGTAGATGAAAATAATTCTGCCTGTAGGTTGCTTGCTCATCTCATTTCATATTAAACTTCAGCCTGTCGAGGTTGTCTTTCCTTCAGTGCCTTTGTAAATTGCAACAATCTGATGTTAAATCATACACCTGCCAAGCCTCTCTTATTCTCACAAACATAGGGACTGGAATGAATGTTGAGGACTGATTTGCACTGTTTACCATCTGTAGGAGCTATATAAATAAGGAAGATTTGTGGCACCATTATTAAGGTCTAACAGCAGTATTTCAAGTAATGCTTCCTTCTAAGACTTACCTTTGCTGATTTTCATGCTTGCTGTGGTTTTTGCTTCATTTACATCACAAGCTAAAGATGTCTAGCACGCTTTTAAAACCTAAATCACTTAAATGCAAAGTAACCTAAAAGCAAATAAAAAGTGTGTTTCTTATGATAGTTTCTTAAGATGGTTATCTATCTTATTGATAGATAATCACTACAGTCACTTATGTGATGGTTTAATACAGACACGGGGATTACAAGCAGGTTTCTCTAAGGTGTGAAATGATGCCATTCATTTGTACAAAAGAACATTTCCTTTAGCATTATAATCATGGTCACTCGTGAGGCAGGCAAAGACTAGTTGTTTTCTGAAACTCTATCCAAAATCATGATCAAGCCTAAATCAGCATTTTTAACTGAAATACCCCCGGATAAAGTTCTCAATTTGGGATATTCTCCCCAGATCTTACTCTTTGGAGTTTCCATGTGTGTCACCGAAGGACATGGAGCCATTGAAATGCAAGTTTTAGGTAGGTAATTCTTTGTGCTGGCGCATGTATTGATTGCCTTTTATCTACCTGTATATGCATCTGTACAGCATCCCTGTCAGTGCTTTTCACCCTGAGAGAACACAGAGGCCTCTTACTAGTGCCACATACAGCAGTAGTGTAAAATCTGAGAGAGTCTCCTTTGCAGCTTTAAGTCATAAATTCAGAAGGAGCATTCAGTTTTTCATGCTTCCTGCTCACTATGCATCAAGTTCTGCCTAGGAAGCTGATAGAAATGCTGTTTTGTCCTGAGACATGATGATGATGCCTGGCTTCATGGCTCATTTTAATCCTGTGTTAGGCAAGTGCTCATAGGAAGGATGCATGCGTTCCCTGAGTGTGCCTCCCGCTGTAGTAGGGCCTTGCACACTTCCTGCAGTGAAAGACTGAGGTAAGCAGTTACTCTGTGTTACCCAGTCTGCAGCCTTTCATAGGACAGATAGAGAACTGCTGGCAGTCCCTTCAGCTAAGACTGAACCGCTCAGATGTTTTTAATTTCTCTCAACTATTAAGTGCTGTAGGTCCCCATACTATTTTTAAACCTCTTCTTAATAGACTTCGCTCTTGTATTTACTAAAGAAGAAGCCTCCATTGCTCATAATGACAGATGCAAACTACACATTCAGGATTTGACAATTTGCATGGCAAGCTCAGGCTTAAGCACAAGCATAGCAAATAGCTGCTGGCAGCCTTTTATTTTCAAAGGTTTTGCCTCTTGTGCAGTTTTGTGGCTCACAGGGTTCTCCTGTCTTTGGCAGAGGACAAGGTGTATCCTTTTGCTTATGGCAGTTAAGGCATCAATATTTACCTAATAGGTAGTTATTGTAATCCCATTCCTACCACACTGTAGGCCACCCCTGTGAGCAGGTGCCATCCTTCTACTCCAGGGAAACGAGACTAGTATGGGATCAGGTATAATACCTGACTTTTGACCCAGCATAAATGTTCTTCCTTAGTCTATTTTCTGTTTCCTTTTTTTCATTCCTACTTGGGAATTCTAGAGGCCCTTTAATCAGTGCATTCCATGCTCTCTTGCACAACAATACATCCTTCTATTTGGCTCTTAAGATTCCTGTTTCCATTCAAAGATGGATATGGTTTCCCTTTTTCCACTTGTCTTCTGCTCCTCACCTTTTATATATTTTGTATTAAGAGACAGCATTAAAAAAAAACCAAACCAAACAAACCACAGCTTAAAATAGAATTTATGCTGCTGATGTCAGAATATTCTGCCAAACAAAGCCCATAGAGATTAATTGTCTCTTCACCCATTACAGCTGGATGAAGTGATTTTAGAGTGACTAAAGGCATAGGTCTAGTAATAGAGAAATTCCTTCTCATGTAATTTTCTATGGCATTTGTGATTTGTGTCTTTGTTCTCCAGCTCTCCATGACTACCATTTTCCCTTCAGAATGTTTCAGTGTTCACAGGGGACAATCACAAACCAAGGACAAACCCAGATTATTTACCAGTAACTTGAGTTCTCCTACACAATCATTTTCTCCACAGAACCATTCCACCTACCCCTTCCGCAATTTTCCTATTCAGAGGCAGCTTTTTACAGTCAGTTTGGATTGAAGTAGGAGGATGTAGTAGTGACTCACACATCTGCTGGAGGTAAAATGGCATTCAATGCATGCGCTGGTGCAACTTGAACTTACCTGAAATTTGACAGCTTCAACAGCTCTTTGGTGTTTGACGTGGGGTTCTCATAAATTTCTCTATAAAGATCTCGAATCTGTGGAAGAGGTAACCCCTCCACCCCCCAAAAAAAAGGAAATTCAGTTACTGGTAAGTAATACAGTCTATTAAAACCATACAGTCTAGTCAAACCATAAGGTTTCCTGCTCATCCCCAGTAACACTTACTTAGTGTACCAAATGGCTAATTATTATAAAAGTATTTTACATTGAATAATAAAGGAACTCAGCATTCATCATTTTTATTATATAAACATTCTAAACACTTGACAGAATCTTGAAGGCAAACAGTTTTCTGAGAGCACAAGGTTATACTAAATTTGCTAGACTTCAGATATACTATGTTTTTATCTCCCTGTAAAAACCTCTAATTTTTATGTCTCAATTCCACAGATATAAAAACTCCAACTTATTTCACCTACTCAGAATTGATTCCTAAAAAAACCCCAAACAAACAAACAAAACCCCCAAAAAACCCCAAACCAACTAATTGCCCTGAATTTGAACAAAAGGGCTTTGAACAAAAGTTAAATTCTCTTGCATTAACCAGGCTTTGGATCCTTGTCTTTAGAGTAACTATTTAAACCTGGTTAAAGTGCTTAGAATCAAAGAAAAAGATGATTGGAAGAACTACTAAACAACATCTGGTATGTTCATTTCTGCTTCATTCTGTTCAGCTGTGATACAAAGCTTTTCTTCTTTGCTGTTATAGGTAAAGTGTGTAAGAGAAAACACTGTAATAAATAATCTTTTAAAACAATCATGTTTCTGCCTAACCATCAAAGCATCTTTCTATTTGCAGACATCTAGGAGCAATAACTAACTTACTTGTAATCACTATAAACTTTCATCTTAAGCAAAAAAAAAAAAAAAGTATCAGAATGGCTTCTAAGGACTTTTCTTAAACCTTCCATTTTTTTGTCTTTATTAAACTTTCTTTTTTCTTAAGCTCCTCATAATCTGCATTGTGACTTGCTGTGTTTATAAGACTTCTCATGTTTATTTCAGTGCCAGTTTATATTCATTCTAATTTTAATTTTCCAGTTTTGATCTTTAAGGGAAAACAGTATATAGGAACACCCTGTCAAACAAATAATTATTTCACTGATATAGTTTTGTTTGATTTCAGTCAGTTAGTGTCAGTGAGCTCAGAATCAAACCCAACATGTATTAGGTAGGATCCTAATGACCACATAGTTACCAGGAGCTGTGTAATTCATTGTGCCATATCAGGAGGCAATATTTCTGGGAATACATCCCATTGCTAGGGGCAGGGGGGTTTAAGAGTCCATATCTTAAGTCTGGACCAGGTCCTAGTGCAGAAGTGTAGAGTCGACAGATGTTTTAATGCTTCTTAGCCTAGGAGTTGTTTTATGTGGAAAAAAAAGTCTCTTTTTTTTTTTGGTGTAATGAATAGTACTAGGAACAGAAATGCTAACTCACTGTTGTACTTTCTTTTTATGTAGATACCCTGCAGTCACAGCTTATCAATATGGGTGTTATTCCTACATTAGTGAAATTGTTGGGTATTCATTGCCAAAATGCAGCTCTGACAGAGATGTGCCTTGTTGCATTTGGCAATTTAGCAGAACTTGGTAAGTTCACAATATTTATCTCCATTTACATCCAGTTTTCATAAAGTTAAATCTTAAGACTAACAAAAGCCTTGCACTGGTGCCTGTTGCATTCCTTTTGGTGCATTCAAAATTTAAAGCAAGCAATTTCTGCTTATTGTCTCTGTAATAGGTGGTTGTCTTTTGGGGTTCCCCCCTTAAGTAACTGAAATTTATTTGGGTACTTACATTTTATGTTATCATTCCTCAATGCAACTACACCTAAGCACATTTTAAATCATCTAAGCAGTATTTCATTGAGCATGCTACTTAATGTGAAGTATTTATTAATGACACGAATAATCCATTCTGGTGTAACTCCACAAGTTATATCAGGATTACATTTGGCTCCTGGAAATCACTGAGTGAAGCTGAGACAGGCACAGCTCATCAATCTGCCTATACAGATGTAGAGCTTTAATGTGTTCTAGTCTAAATACTTGCATGTACAAACCATGAATACTACTCAGATGCAGATGTTCTTTTTAGTTAGTATCATTTCAGTTGAAGGTTGTGAGCCTGCTTTGATCCAGTGTCTTTGGAAGTGGATTAGTTTTCATTGGAATTCCACCACATGCAAACCAACAGGTTGTAGGGCTCATGTTTTATTGTCACTTGAGTTTTACATTACTATTTTTCTTTTGCCAGCCTATTATGTGAAATTTTAGGCCTACGATATTTGGGAGATGGCAACAGAAAGGCATCAAAAGAGCCCTAAAGACATTACTAGATCAGAGATCTTCAAGATGGGCATCATATATTTTATCTGCACAACAGAAAGCATAATAGGCATTGTATACTAGAAATTCTACTGCTACAATGCAACTAAACCCATAAAGATATTAAAGATAATAAATGGTATTTTCACTGAGAACTACATTTTCTTTCCCTCTTTGGAAAGACCCTGCTCTGTCCAGTTGAGTAATAACAACCATGAGAAAGAAGCTTAACAGCAGCTGCTTCCCTTCCTGTTCCCATAGGCTGAAAAGATGTTTGCTCTTTAAGATTGGCACAGAATTAATTTAGCTTGTAATACTTTAATCTCCCTTAAGCAATAGCTTAGTCAGTCACATTGTAACTCTAATATTTTATTTTTGCCTTGTAACCTCAGGGAATTTTATTGTGAGGTTGTCATTTTTCATCACTTAGGAGACAACTGCATTACATAGATCCCTTGAGATGCATTATATGAAACTCTTATTCTGTATCAAAGTAGGGCAAAATCCCAATAAAGATAGTGATGGTTCTGCTTTTAAAAATACTGGAAAGGTCAAAAAATCCACTTAGATTATAGAATCATAGAAGGGTCTGGGACAGAAGGGACCTCCAAAGGTCATTCCCACAGTCAGCCAGGACACCCCCAGGTAGATCATGTTGCCCAGGGCATCGTCAAGCCTCACCGTGAATATCTCCAGGGAAGGGGCCTCAACCACCTCCAGCACCCTCATAGTAAAGAACTTGTTCCTAACACCCAATCTAAACCTGCCCTTCTCCAGCTTAAAGTCATTGCATTATGCTTGCAGTTGTGCCTATTCAGAGAAAACAATCATAGGAGTGCACAAAAGGGTCTAGGTCTGCAGTTCAAGCGTTTCCCCAGGCCTCAATGTCAATTTTACAAATAATCTCTAATCATCCATCAGAGCAGTAAAAAAAGTGCTGGAAGGTTTGCTAACTACAGATGGCCCTCAGAAGGTGGCAACTGGAGAATGCAGGACACCAACCCTACCACCTGTATCCCCTGTAATACTGCCAGTGAGGAGGAGTAAGATACAGGTGATGAAATAAGAGATGCTTTTGTGGAACCTACCTTTGAAGACCCACTATCTGGTGGCAAGCTCACCCATCTGTAAAGCTGCTTTATGCTGTCTCTGCAGTATGAAATGACCCCCAACAGCCACGCCCAGCTTTCAAGTTTAAGGTCACCATCGTGAAAACGTGTAAATATTAAAGCATTCAGTACAACTCTTCCTCTTCCCCCCAGAAAAAGTGATATATAATCTGCTAGCCTTCCTGGTAAGCTGAAGGGAGCCAAAGACTTAATAGATATTTCTGTAGCATTACTGTTTCTATAGCTACCTTTACTTTCTGTTAGGCAGAAACAGCCCAATGACCTTGATTGTATATTTATGTATATTTAAACAGCCTTAAACATAACTAATTCAGGTCAGTATGTTTATCTTAAAGCGTTAAGGCATTTTTCATTTAGTGACAAGCACAAGGCTATTGCTCTTCACAGAGAAGAGCAATATTGAATAAACTTGGTAATAAAGAGAAAAAAAAAAAAAAAGCCCTGCCTTTTGATGTGATTTCTTTACTTGATACTGAAATTTTTCCTTTTGCTTCACAGAGTCAAGTAAAGAGCAGTTCGCCTACACAAACATTGCTGAAGAGCTTGTGAAACTGTTCAAGAAGCAAATAGAGCATGACAAAAAAGAGATGATTTTTGAAGTTTTGGCTCCCTTGGCAGAAAATGGTAAGAATTTGAGTTTTTTTTCATACAGTATTTGTTTGTTTCCCTATATGTATTTTTTCCCCTATATGTGATATTTTTAATAGAAATGTCTTTTTTTTTTTTTTTTAGGGACTAAGTGCAGAGTAACTGGCTGCCTTGTTCAGAAGCTACCAGAACAGGTCTTGGGATGATAGTTTCTCAGGAAGTGAATAGGTCTTAATTGTCTGAGCATATGACAGGAGCTATCACACTGTTGATGCTAATTGCACCTCCGATTCACTCTGTGCCTGGTTGTGTTACATTCTACTTCTCTGTGCCCATGGTGGGAATATTGAAAGCTGCTTTTTAGAGGGCCTTACATTTTGTCTGCAAAACACAGGCTCAGGCACTGACAGTCCACTTGGACTCGATAATCTGGGAGGTCTATTGGAGCCTCAATAATTCTGTGACTCCAGCAGGAGGACATGGGCCATGGTGTCATTTCCTGGAATTACAGAACCACCAGCAGTTCCATTTCCTAGAGATGCCACTTTTGCAAGGGGCATGTTAATGGTAGAGCTTAAAAACTGGATGCTCTCAGATTGAGGGATTATAGGAATTTAATTTGGGTTTTTGGTGCCATACATTATGATAGCTCCAGGTAGCCTCAGGAAACTTGATTTTCATTCACTGATCAAGGCAGTGCTGGAATGTGTGTGCCAAATCACCCCTTTAGGGACCTTCCTCCCAAAGGAGTTCTGGGTGGTTTGTATAACCTACCACCTGCCCTTAAAGAAAAGAAAGAAATGAGGTAGTTAACAGGTGGAGCTGGACTAAAGTGGGAAGCAGTTCTGAGTGTGGATGACCTGACAATATTTGACAGCTCTATAGCCCTGTTGTAATCAGATTGGCATTAAAGCTAACAAATTACTGGACAGAACTGTAAACTCTGAAGATTCAGGTTTCATCCTACTCTATTGTACACACCACAGACTATCTTTTTTCCATAGTATAAATCAAAGTAAATTTTTACTTCAGCTAAAGAAGTTATTTTGTCTTTTATATGAAGTGGTACATGAAAACAGGGTTCAGTTACAAAAATCCACATTTTGCCAAAACAGGTTCATTTATTATATAAGAACTAGCAAGTTGGCCTAAGATTGTTCCATCCTTAGAGACTGGCACAAAATTGGGTTGAAACTTTGGCAAGTTTGACATAGTTCAGCTGCTTAATTTCTCTCAGACTGTATTTTGTAGTCACAGTAGAATTTGCTAAGTTTACTGCTGCTGAACATAACTCAGGTGCTTGCATTACAAGGTAGTCAGCTGCTCTCCCACTGAGGATTCAAAGCATACTTCAGTGAGCTCACTGTGCTGGTACTGTTTGAGTGCTGTTGATTATAGATAATTAGCAATAGGTCAGGAGACAAAAACATCTAAATGAAGTGTTTGCAGAGTCTCGATTTTGGTCCTTGGGGGTTTTTGAGGTTCATTTTGTTTTGTTGCTGTTTAAGCACACTGCTGTAGCAATTTATATTTCGAATCACAGAACATCTGCAGCCTGATATTCTGTAACTAAGGAAGCTCTCTATTTCTTTTTTTAAGTGCCTCAGTTCAAAAGTGCCTATTAAAAAAAACAACAACAAAAAACAACAACCAAACCCAACTGGATACTTTGCCTATTTAAAAAAATCCCAACTGGGTATTTTACATTCCCTAACAAGTTCATGAGAAGGTCACCTACTTTTAAGAGAAACAATGAATTGAACTCAGGCAAAAAGCTACTGACAACAGGAAACTGAGAGTCAGATACATCTGTCGCCAGAGGTGGAACTCTTTTCCTCACCCAGCTGTTGCTTAAAAACTGTGTGAAAAAAATACTCCCAAAGCTTTGGCCTTTTAAAAGCATTTTAACTTGGGATAAACTTCTTATTGTTACTACATGATTTCATACAGAGGGCTGAGAGAAATCCACGTTTCTGCAGAGATTCATGACTGTGTTTTCTATATTCAGGGTGCAAAAACTACCGGAATCACTTTCACATCACGAAAAGACATAGCACAGCATCAGGCCACCTGCCAGTCCCACTTAACAGAAAGGGAATTTAGGCATGTAAAGGAGATTCCCAGCTCCAAGTTCACTGGGAAAAAAAAAAATCTGTTAAAGATTATGTTGTAGAAACAACAGAAAAAATATTGCTCCCAAAAGTTTTATGTCCCCACCTGTTGAGCCTTGTTGCCAGGAACCAAGACATGGGTTTGCTTCATCAGTTTCCAGTTCTTCTTCAATCACAGCAAATTTCTCTCCCAACTCAGCCGTTTGGATTTCGCCTCACTGTACTTCCGCAGCCCTTTCAGCAGATGGTAGAAATCTTGTTTCAGCTACAAGAAAGAGGTGATGATTTGCTCTGAGATTTAATCAGGAAGTTCTGTAGGAACTGTAGGAATCAGGAAGACACTGAAGTCACCAAAGTTCTGTACATGAAACACAATAAGAACCCTAAATTTGTTCTGCCCAGACAGTGGCTGGTAGGTGAATGATAGCAGCAGTTGCCCCTGAGAAGCTGCAGTTTTATCTACACAAGCTATTAGTGATGAAACCATTGACATCACTACTTCTTTTCACCAATGTGTATTGCTTACATGGAGGTATTTAAAACAAAAATCACCATTCTGACTCCTCTTATCCATGATGTTTTTCAGATGTCATTAAACTGCAGCTGGTTGAGGCAGGCTTGGTGGAGTGCTTACTTGAGATCGTCCAGAAGACTGTGGACAGTGACAAAGAGGATGATGTTGCAGAGCTTAAAACAGCTTCTGATCTGATGGTTTTATTATTGCTTGGGGGTAAGTCTGCTCTCTCGCTGTCTTTCACAAAGCAACACCAGACACCTCTAATGCCATTTGGCTGCTGAGTTCTACGGTTGATTCATTTTTTGAGTAACTTAGAGGATCTGCTGCCTGCCAGTTAACATTCAATGGGTCAAGATTTCCTCTCATCCCATGAATTGTAGTGAAGCCAGCAGAGCTGCACAAAAATGAAGAATTTTCCCTAACAATCACTCCCTTGGCTTGCTGACTGTCTATGCTTTTTACCCTAGATGAGTCCATGCAAAAGTTATTTGAAGGAGGAAAAGGCAGCGTGTTCCAAAGAGTACTATCATGGATTCCTTCCAACAGCCATCAGCTACAGCTTGCAGGAGCATTGGCCATTGCAAATTTTGCCAGGAATGGTAAGAATATGCCTTAAAGATTTATGTAAATGTATCTGTGCCCTTCTATCATGCTCTTTCCGTACAGCTATAAACACAACCTGTGTGTTGCAGTAAAGCTGGTATTGAGCTCTGCAGCTACATCAGTCATTTTATACTTTACACTCCAAAAAAGTGGTAAGCCTAATTTTAAAACACTGTTTCACATTTGCAGAGAAGTATAGGGGATTTTTTGCCTCCTTTCATTGTTTCTTGCATCACTCTAAGTTTGTCACAATCACTGATTGTGACTACCACACCACAGATAAGAGTGGTCAAATTCTCAAGAAGGAAATCTAGGAAGGAGCAAGGAAATAACCCTTTTATTCTTAAAAAGCTCTTGTAAAAATCTTAGCAATAATCTTCCATTCATAAGTGACATGTGTCATCTTGCACAGATGGAAACTGCATCCATATGGTGGATAATGGCATAGTTCAAAAGCTGATGGATCTGCTAGACAGACATGTGGAGGATGGAAATGTGACTGTGCAGCATGCTGCTCTGAGTGCTCTCAGAAACCTGGCTATTCCTGGTAAGTCTCACTTTGCATTACCCAAAGGTAAAATGCTCTTCTTCCACTGCACCCTGCAGGGCATGAGGGTGGGAGAACTGACTGCCCAGTCCTAGGGGCAGGTCAGACTGGTGCCCATCATTCAGGCCTATCAGCATTTTTATGGCTCTTACACAGCAGTAGTGTCAAGCAGTTTTAAATAATCACAGGCCCATTGACCGTCCTTAGCCACTTTGATCCCACATAGGAAACAGCAGCATTAGTGACAGGCAGGCAGCTGAGGAGGCCTCAGATAGGATTTCTCATTCCTTTCTGCACAGAGCTCTGTATTTGTGTGCATTTTGTTTTGTTTCATTTGGGATTGCTCTCACAGCTGAAAAGTCCCCACCAGACAGCAGTGCCCACTTTGTGGAAACATCATCTTCCTGAAACTTCCTGAGGCTTTGACAGTTCCCAAAGCAGAGCTGGAGGCAGACTGTTAGAACAGCAGCCTATTGCAATTAGTTACTCTTTGTAGGCAGTGAACTGAATGCTAATTTGGCAATTTTTAATAACTCACGTGAGTTTTGATTACCCAAGCATAAAAGGCAGAGCACATGCACATAAAACCAAAGCAGGTCTGTAATACTTGAGCATGCTTTCCCGTAGCAAGCCAAAAATAACCTTTCATCCATTTAACCTCATTTTAATATTTGCAGTTGTGATAACCAAAACTTTCCAGAAACATTCATGCATACAATAATTAGTCACACAGCTTTAGAGGTGTGCCACTTGCTTAGCTGTCTCAGGTGAGTAATTCCATGAACTTCCATCAGTCTGCAAGCTCCCCTGTAGCCTATGCTCAAGGATGACTGCCAGAGGCCTAGGTAACATTTCATGTACATTGTTACAGAAAAACGAGCAAGTCCTAACTGGCCTCAGTGCTTAACACCTCAGTGCTTGTGTTTAACTGCTTGTGAAATGCTACTTTGAATACGGAATAAGTGCCTCTTGCTAAATTCTATACTGGACCAAGTTTGCACCTTACATATTTAGTTTGGAGAGCTCTGTGAAAGCAGAGAACAGAGACAAGTGGAGGGGATAAAAGAGGGGATGAAAGAGTTTAGGGGGGCAATACAAGGACTGTCAGGCCACAACCACAGTGGTGTTTGTATCAAGCACTGGAAGTGGGTAGTAGGTTATCCTGCTAATTGGACACTTTAGTTCCTTTGCCTACGTAAACCAGAAGATCGTTGGTGGGAAACAGGGAGGTTTCCTAATGTTTTTGAGTGTAACTGCTAGTCTGGGCTTCTACTTGATGCCTTTTGTGGGCGACACCTTTCCTAGACCAAGGGGGAAAGACTAGCCTTCAGTTTACGTTCAGGCTGAACACTGAAAAGCAGATGTGTGTGCTAGGAAAAAGCAGTGAGTTTCACACCAGCGCCTTAGCAAGTAGGACATTTTTCCACAAGGCAGTACTGTCAGCACGCAGTCATGTTCCTCAAGTCTGTGTTCACAAGCTATTTTTCAAACCACATCAGAGCCTTCTCTTCCGGACTTTGAAATTAACTGCATCTTCCAGAAATGCTCCTGAGATGATCCCTGTTCTTTATTCATGCAGTTGTAAATAAGGCAAAGATGCTATCAGCTGGCGTTGCAGAAGCTGTGTTGAAATTCCTCAGATCGGAGATGCCCCCTGTTCAATTCAAGCTTCTGGGAACATTAAGAATGTTAATAGATGCACAAGGTAAAAATAAAGTGTCCTCTATGTTAAATGGTTCTCTTTGGTTCAGTCTGTCATATGCTGCTAACATTCTTGTAAGAGAGAAGCAGAGGGGTTCTTAACATTTTATTTCTAGAGTATTGGAATAAATGTAACGGAATAGAATGTGGGTTGATTTTTTTTTCTCCCCCCAGAATTCCTAACTTGGCTATGCAGGACACTCAGAATAAGGTGTCAAATGCTTATTTACTTTTGTGCTTCAGACCTCTACACTGTCACGTTAGGAGAGGGTACTGAGGTGTGAGTGTCCCAAGCCACTACTCCTGTTCCACTGCTCACTTACCTAGCTCCTTGGAACAGACCAATCCACTTGTTCATCAATGAAGGGAGATTTCAAAATGAACAAAGCATCTTTTAGCTTATCAGGATGAGGATTTATCAAATCAGAAGTCTGCTAACAACCAAAACCAGTTAATGAGAGAAATTAGCTAAGTGTTTATTTCTGACCCAGTCCTGCACGTTTTTTTGGAAGCTCCACTACAGTTTTCACAAAACTATTAGGTGTGAAATAGAAATTCACTGAAGAAATATATGTGGCTTAGAGTCTATGAAACCTAATCTAACTGAGCACAGTGCTCCCTTCCAGCTCCCTCTAGGTCTACATTTTGGAGTTGCCTCACACGAGGGTGGGACACCACCTGTGTTTTCAGTGCACATTCCTCATGAACTGGGCTAATAAATTGCTTTCAAAAACTGGATTATAAATATTTTTCTGTATTTTGTGTCCATTTTGACTGGCTTTACTTGCTTCCATTCAACCTAAACTTCTCCCACTGTTAGTGCAAGCTAGTAAAGTTGTTCTTCACTCCTTCTAGTTAGTAACTTTCAGCTTATTTTTCTAGCACTTGCTTAAAGTGACAACTTTTTTGTTCTGTTGTTGGCCCCGGCACCATGTAGCAGAAGCAGCTGAACAGCTGGGCAAAAATGTAAAACTGGTGGAACGATTGGTGGAATGGTGTGAAGCCAAGGATCACGCAGGTGTGATGGGAGAGTCCAACAGACTACTTTCTGCACTTATACGCCACAGCAAATCAAAAGTAAGTCGGAAAAAAAACCAGTCAGCTTGTGGGAACTAAGAGTTACCTCTGAACTGTGGTATGTAATCCTTCTAGAGAGCCAAGGGGGTGAATTCATGGGTTACATCTCCTTTGCCTCTGGGACCTGCCAGTCAGACATAAGCACAGGTTTAAATGCTCACTGCAAATAGGTAGTTAAAAAACCCAAAATACCCAATTTCAGAGTGGCAGGCCAGCTGAAGCAACACTGTTAGGATTCACCTGTCTGTCTTTACTTTGTTTTATTTGTATCCTCTTGAAGTTCAGCATGTTCTCTATGTTTTATTGATGCAATACATGAGGAATCATTGCACTCAGTTGTTACCATCTTGGTAAGTATTTATACTGAGATCTAGAAATATGCTGTATGAAGAGTAGGGAGATAGACTATTTCAGAGTCTTAAGATTCCAACTGATCACTACAAACTGTCATTGATTCCAAATTCTATCAAAACTTGGCAAAAGAGAGACATTGAGACCAAAGACCTTTAAATAAGCAGTCCAAGCCTACTGTCCTGCTCAGGAGACCATTAGGCAAAGCAGATCTTCAGAAGGGACAAAAGCATCTCCTCTGGAAAGAAGCTATTCTAGGCTCAGAGTTCATTTATCGTGTTCACTGACAGGAACACAGCCTGCAGGACTGAGCTTAAATAAAAAGTGTGATTTGGAGAACTCAGTCTTCAACAGTGACCTCTTCATTCAGGCATAGCATTTGCAGAGTGAAAAACATTGTTGATCTCTACTGAGCCTTCCTGAGGGAGATTTCAGCCTTTGCTGATTTCTAATATTACTATCTCTTTCTAATGCCCATTCTTTATGTTCAGCATCTAAAACTGACCAGGTTTCATTTCCCCCTGAAGTTCTCATTTCTTTCTGCACTACACACAGAGTCCCCAAGATGCCTGTGTAGGTGGCACATGCTGCCACAGATGCAAGTTTTTATCAATACCCTTCACAGGAAAACAGAATTCAGTTCTAAATAAAGAGACACTTGATGGCATCAAATAGATATTAACAGAGAAGTTAGTTATGGCTTTTGGGTGGTTTCTGTACTCACAGAGGAAGCTTACCTGTAAACAGAGCTGAGAGAATGAGGTTTTTAATGCTTTTACTGCCCTCTAGTTTTGAATGAGCACGACTGTATGGTTCTTCGCACCAGATTTAGGATTTAATTTTAAAGGATTTGGGGTAATATTTACAAAAACAACAGTGATTTAGAAAGCTTATGTCTCATTCTGAAAAAGGGAGTGGGTACTTGCAAGTTAAGCCACACTAGCACCAAACCCAACCACTGCCATCTCTTCTGTCTGTTTGGTACTGCCTTTTAGAGGGTGATGTTCACATTAAAAAATAATTTTCATGTCAAAAGTGCTGATTGATTCCTAAGGCTTATACAGCCAAAATTCCACACCAATTCAAATAGAAATCTCAAAAGTCCTTGGGAATTCCACCATCACAAATAACATCATACTGACATGCTTGTCATACTCATATTATGTCATTCAGACAAAAAAACCAAAATTGTCTTAAATGTGAAACTCTCCAGTCACCAGGCTGTGACTTGTGCCACTAGCATCTTCAGTGTGATCATCCAAAAGTATTTCTGTTTTTAAGGATTATGATCACATTGAGTGTCATGGGTTTGGCTGGGACAAGGTTCATTTTCACAAGAAGCTGTGAGATGATAGATCCATTAGCCAAGGGGATATTCACAGAATATTAGGGGCTGGAAGGGACCTCAAAAGATCATCCAGTCCAACCTCCCTGCCAGAACAAGATCACCTAGACCAGATCACACAGGAACACCTCTAGATGAGTCTTGAATATCTCCAGAGAGGGAGACACCACAACCCTCCTGGGCAGCCTGTTCCATACTATGTGACATTGTGCTCACTGCCTAACCGGAGGATAAGAGCTTGGGAAGGGGCTAAGCATTGGCTTCTAGGTGGTAAGCATTGTGCATGGGCTTAAAACATAACCTTGTGTCTGTCTGCTTGCATAAAGAATGTCACCACATAGCCTGTGCAAGCACTGGAACAGAAACCATTCTAAACACACCTATCAGGTAATGAGTTGTCTAGTGGCTCAAGTTAGAAATGAATGTGTACTTCAAATGCAAATTCAGCACCTTCATTTTTTTATCAAATTATTTCAAGACGTAACTGCTATTTCAAAACTTGATTCACTCACAGAACAAATGAAAAAAAGAACAAATCACATTTCCTCAGCTTCCCTTGCAGGTGCCAAATTACCTCATTCTCAAACATGTTGCAAGCATTTTGGGACATATAACGAAGAAAACATTAGATGCAAAATGACTTTTTAAACAGCAATTAACAAGCAATCAAAGACCTGCAGGCAGCAGAAATCTTTATTCCTCCTTTGTGACACATTTGAGTTAGACCAAATCTTGGACTTGACAAGGGAATCCCAGTTGCCTAGTTTTGAACTGCTTTAAAGCCATTTAACCCATTCAGCATTTTCATTTCCTAGATACTAGGCAACAGTTCATTTTAATCGCTGGCTTTAGAACAGAAACAAACACATTTGCACCCCATAACTATCCTTTCCTAACCTGCTTTGTGTTTGAACTGTTGTGGAATTGCTCTTCAAGAGAGTGCAGTTCATTTACCCTCCCATTTCTAAAAACCTTTTTTCAAGTACAGCTTTTCTGTTCCAGAGCAAGGTGCAGCTCCCTGAACATTTTAAATAAAGCCTGAAAATTTTTGGAGAGAGATGAAGCATTTGATTGCTTTATTAAAACAATGTCCTCATGTCTCCTTATCCCACACAAATGGTTTGTTGGGTGCTTTTAATAAACTGCTTTGAACATCGCACCATAAAGAAGGGATGTGCTGGAATGTGTCCAGAGAAGGACCACAAGGATGATCAGAGGGCTGGAGCTCCTCTCCTATGGAGACAGACTAAGAGACTTGGGGTTGTTCAGTGTGGAGAAGAGAAGGTTCCAGGGAGACTTTATTCTGTCCCTCCAGTATCTGAAGGGAGCCTTAAGAAAGCTGGTGAGAGACTTTTTAGGGTAGTGATAGGACTAGGGGGAATGGAGCAAAACTAGAAATGGGTGGATTCAGATTGGATGTTAGGGCAAGTTCTTCCCCATGAGGGTGGTGAGACACGGGAACAGGTTCCCCAAGGAGGTGGTGGAAGCCTCATCCCTGGAGGTTTTCAAGGCCTGGCTGGATGTGGCTCTGAGGAACCTGATCTAGTATGAGGTGTCCCTGCCCAGGGCAGGGGGGTTGAAACTGGACGATCCTTAAGGTCCCTTCCAACCCTGACAATTCTGTGATTGTAAAACTAATAAAGCCTGAACTCAGCTCAAGCTGTTCAGAGGTCACATCGGAGTCACTGTTAGGCAGTTGATGGCACACCAGAAGAACTTGAGTTACACAGTATAACTGCAGTCAGTTACATGTGTCTTAATTTAGTGACATGGTTAACTAACTTGGGCTAACTGCTTGTGCCCTGCACTTGCAGAGTAACAGCAGATGTTTGCAGGCCCACACGCACGTTCATTTAGGTATGAAGCGATTACTTGTGCATAAAGCCATTGAGTACCCTTACCCAAAGATAATCCAGCAGTCGTGACAAGTTTGTTCCTTAACAGAGTTTGTATGCCATGGAATTCTTCTTCATCTCTCTTATTTATTTTAGGATGTAATTAGGACCATTGTACAGAGCGGTGGCATCAAGCATTTAGTAACCATGGCAACCAGTGAACACGTAATAATGCAAAACGAAGCTCTCGTTGCACTGGCACTAATAGCAGCCTTAGAGTTGGGTGAGTATCCCAGCAGTTCACTACCTATTCTCCTTCCAGTCTGTGAAAGAAGAGAGAGCTCCAGGGAGACCTGTCTGAGTTTCTTTCACAATGTAGAGCAACCTCCTCCTTCCACCTGCCTTTCAGAAGCATGGAAGTAGTTTACAGTTCATGCAGTCATAGGCAGGCAGTCAAGTTATGCAGAGGACTGATGTCTGCTGGTAATGTCTGCTCCATCACTCTGGTAGGTGATTATATGATCTAGAAAGGCCCTTCAACAGAACTTTCAGATTTGGGCTAAAAACATCATTCTTTATAGTGATAAAAACATCATTCTTTATAGTGAAGCCTGTGTGAACTGCCTGCATTCCTACAGTGGAACAGTTCGTCTCCTCCTGAGAGGGCTTGTCAAAGTAAAGCTTCCAGCTACCTCTGCAGTGAGAGCCAAAGAGCATGCAGAGGTGGATGATGCTCCCAAAACGTTCCACAGCAAAAGGTGCAAGAGCTGCCACATGAAGGCAGAGATGATTACATGTCTTGACCTGCCTTTGAAGTACCTCAGCTCACCAAACAGAAAGGCAAATGCCCCAGAGAGGTTCTGTTTATCCTATTTCCTTGCTTGCCAACTAAGATAAGGAACTAAGCAAGCAACATTACATAGTTTTGCTCTTGATTTCATCTCTTGCCATTGCATATTACAGGAATGCTACATTTGACTTCCACATCAATACAGCAGGGAATTCTTTTAATTAAAAGGGAAAAATGTTCCTATTCACACAGATTGTCTAGGCTTTCTTTATCTCATTTTCAGACATGAAAGCTCTTGATCCTGAAATCAGTATATAATGTTTCCTAGAAAACTACAAAGGAAGTATCTCACATTCTGATCTTCTAAGTTTTTCACAGCCCTTATAATGGACCCTGAGCTCCCTCTATCCTGGAATCAAGAATTACACCATCAGTATTTACTCAATTTCCAAGAGCAAATCCAGGCAGTGGAAAGCTTAAATATTGCAGAAATAGCTACCAAAGCTCTGGTGGCTTTTCCATCAGCTCACTGCATGTTTAAGATTGGATTTTGTCATTAAACTCTCTGATTGTCTTTCCAAGCAGTTAGGTTGTTTAACCTTTTTTTATAGCAAGAGCTGTGATTTCTGTTATCACACCACCTAATACATGCTTCAGTTTTATGCACCACAGCACTGCTTTCACTACTGTGAGAGATGCATGTTTCACCAAATGAGTAACAGACAGAAGCATCAAAGCAAACAGCACTTCTGATTTACACATTTTCACTTATGTTTCAGGCACTGCTGAAAAGGATCTGGAAAACGCTCAGCTTGTTCAGATTCTACACAGACTGCTCTCAGATGACAGGAGCGCTCCAGAAATAAAATACAACTCCATGGTGCTGATCTGTGCCCTTATAGGATCTGGTGAGTACTCAGGAGAGGCTGCTATCCTAAGAGGTTTATGTATTTTAAACTCTTCTTAGCCTGAGCATAGAGCATGGGCAGAAACTCTGAGACTGGTTCTCCAGTCACAAGGAGCCTATACAGAAGGGTTCAGTTTACTGTGACACTTTCTTTATGGTGTTTCTCTATAGTGTCAAAAAAAGAGGCTGTTAACTCAGTTTTAGGTATTAACTGCAGAAACTGACATTTCAGCTGACAGGAGAGAAATGAAAGGCATTTAGAATGCCACTGTTATCAGGCTCTCCTAGCAAATATGGAGATAATAAGAACTTCCATTTTCCCCTTCAGCTACAAGTTCCCCATAATCAATGTGTAATGGCTTCTTTTTTTTATTGGTCAACTTAGCCAAGTACAATATGGTAGAATGTTGCAAGGAGCTGCCTCGCTTGTAGTTTTAAATTCCTACAAAAACGGTAGGAAACAAATAAAGCTACACAGGTAATGTCTGCAAGGACATGTGTGCACACAGCTGAGTACTTAGAGCAACAATCCTTCTTTAGGAGAGATCCCCACACTTACCTCACTAGGATGAGTCCTTGGCAGCCCTCACATGCAGGCACAACTGTTTGTGATTGCTTTGAAAGGCAAGCAGGACATGCTCTGGCTCATCACTGCTGGACACTGTAAACTCTAATCTTTCTGAGCTAACTCTCTGCTAAGAGGTCAGATGTTCTGAGGATGGTGCAGCAGCCTGTGGTTTGATACTGCAGCTTCCTGCCTCTGCGTGGGCACATAAAAACAAAACAAAAAGCAGCAAGATTTCATGGGGAAATTTGGTTTCCAACTGAGGTTTCAAGAAGTAGCTACATTTCCTTTAGTTAGTTCTTTAAGAAGTGTTTACTCGGTGGAAGGAGAACAAATTTCATTCCATAAAGGTTTCAGAACTTTACAGACAAGTAAGATGACAATGAACTGGATTAAGTACAGCAAGGTAGAAACTCAGAGCCTGTCTGCATATGACTTGCCAAGTGTGAAACATCTGCAGGTTCTTCAGAGATGAATTTAGAGCAATTCAGCTGAATTAAGTTATCATAGCTGTGTACTCTCTCTGTAAACAAAGCTGCCTTTCCCCCCCCCTTAAACAGAGTTCACCATGCCTGCTGTAAGTGAACTCTGGTGGCCTGTACATCCATGTGAGTGAATGCTGCATTGCTGCCATCTTAAAGGAACAAACAATTTTTTGAGAGCAGTATACAAAGATTGTGCTCAGACTTCACTAACAAGCCTCAGCTCCCTGTAAGCATTCACTTTAATGCCAAGACAATGTAATTTAGTTATTACTCACAACCTTCTTGAGCCATTTCCTGCTTGAGATTACCCATTCAATTTTAGAGCAGAAGCCTTTCTGCAGAGGGTACCCCTCAGCCTCACTGTGATGTCTTGTGAGCATTCCCACTGCTTCCAACTAAAAACATCATCCCCAAAAGTTCTGCCTGACACTTGCATTTTCTCTTCCCTGGGTCTTGCCATCTGCAGACAGATCTGACAGAGTTAACATCAAATACCTGTCTCTATTCCACCAGAGTAAGGAGCAGTCTTGTCTAAGAGGTTTTTAGTGTTACCCACCTGGCAGAGTTCGGTCTGCCACCACACCATCAGCTTTGCTTAGACTTGAGGTGCCCTATCCCACACCCAGGCTCACAGGGAACAGACAGCACATAACTGCAACATGGGGATGCAAAGTTAAGGCCCAGTGTTCAGCCCTGCTTCCTGATGAACAGCCCAGTGAGTACATGAGTCACAACTGAGCAACCCAGGCTTTCACTTCTAAATTGTAAACAAGGGGGAGGAAGAGTGTCAAAGAGCAAAGCCTGTTCTTTGCATGTGACAATACTAAAATACATCTCTCTTCCAGCTCTCTTATTTCCACCACCATCTCCACACAGTGAGCATTTATAATGACATCTCTGTATTCTGCTGTCATCAAACTTGTGCAGTCATTTTAAAGTAATTGACCCCCAGTACAGTTCCATAAAACCAGAAGGGGTTGCATTGTTTTAATTATTGGCAAATTTAATTCTCTAGAGATTGCTGTTGTTACTGTCCTTTGTTACAGGGTATCTGGCACAACATTTTACTTGATACTGCCAACAGCTGTGTGTTAAGAAGTAAATATATATATTTATGTAATTTTTGCCATCTGGAATTTGCTCTTGAAACTGAGCAAATGGGTGGAAAGAGGAAACAATGGAAAACAGAAACATGGAACATCAGCAAAAGCAGAGCATTCACAGCTAGCACAGTCACTTCTCTATGTGAGGGTCTCCAGGCTCACAGGAACCTGGATATTAAGTACAGTTGAATAGCACAGCTGAATAGATACTCAGCTACTGTGAATTGCTTACACTGTTCAGTAACATCTGCTTAAACATGATGGTATCTCAGGAAGAGCAGAGATTGCTTACAGAGCATAACCACCCCAAGTGCTTCACCCTCTGTATACACAGGTGTATAAACTTGTCAACAAAATGTAGGTAGGAAGGGAAACAAAATGTCAACATTTGCTACTAAAAAGAATAATATGCATACAGCATAGCTATCTGAAACAGAGGATTGGGACTTCTCCTGTGAAGCTCAAAGATGAGGCTCCCAGCAGCACCTGGGAAACAAAACTGTATGTAAATATTTGTGACTGAGTGAGAGTTCATGAGAGTGGCCTGAACAGGGCATTAAACAAACCTAACTGCTTTTGCTCTCAACTGTGAGATATCCAGAGCACTGGCCTTTCAGAAAGCTCATTAAATTTGTTTTTAATTGCTCTGTTTTTGTGGGTTGTTCTCAACCTCTGCTTATTAATAGAATCATAGAACAGTCTGGGTCAGAAGGGACCTCTGAAGGTCATCCAGTCCAACCCCCTCTGCAGTCAGCAGGGACATCCTCAAACAGATCAGGCTGCCCAGAGTCCTGTTGAGCCTCACTTTGAATATTTCCAGGGCTGTGGGCCTCAACCACCTCCCCGGGCAACCTGTTGCAGTGTTCCACCACTCTCATAGTAAAGAACCTGTTCCTAACATCCAATCGAAACCTGCTCTTCTCTAGTTTGAAGCCATTGCCCTTGTCCTATACAAGGTACAGTGCAATCCAGGATGAGAATCATAGGGCAGCGTCTCGTAGCTTTGAGTAGAACATAAGTACAGCAGTGGGCATTGCACCACATGCTATCTGTGTTTAACTTCAGAGTTACTAATGACAGCTAACAGTGACCAAGTGGTGACACTTCCATTAAAGAACCACATCACCCACTCCACTCCCTCACAACCAACCAGAGCTGATTTGATACAGACTAAGGAATAAAGCAGAAGAGCATTGTCACTGAAAGTACTTCCCAAGCCTGTTTTAGAAGGCAACCCAGGTGGACTTTTTAACTGCTATGCGGCAGCTTTGTGATGCATCTCTGCCTGAAACCCACAGAGTCTGCATGCCCCAGGCCCCGGAGAGTTCTCTGTCCATCCACAAAAGCAATTAAAAGAAGTCAGTAAGAAGATGATGCATACGCACACATTTCTGCACTTGTGTGCAGAGGCCTTTCTTGCCCTTGCCAAGCTTTTCTGTTTCTTTGCTGGTCTCATACAAAGCACCATTTCTTTTACTCTTTTCCCAGAGCCTCTCCAAAAGGAAGTGCAGAGCATGGCGTTTCTAGAAGTTGTCTCGAAACTCCGCAGCCATGAGAACAAAACTGTTGCCCAGCAGGCCTCGCTAACAGAGCAGAGACTCGCTGTAGAAAGCTGAGGAAGGTCTCCTTTCCGGTGCATCCCATCACAGATTTCACCTTTGTCCTCCGTCCTGCTGCTGCTCCTGCTCTGTTTTCCACTGTATCACTTGTGCATGCGTGTAATGTTCCCACACAAACGGATGAACTGCTGTAGGTACCATCCCAAAAGGTTTCTACAACTTCATAGGTGGTGTTACCATGAACCTGTCTTCACCTGTAACTGTTCTACTTGTATTCTTGTTGCTTGGGCCACGTAGTAGAATGTGCATGTTGTAGTCCTATGATGATGTAGAAGTGGTACTACACAATGACTCTTTCCTCATGCCCCTAACTGCATAACAATGTACTACTAAATTAGGGACAGTACAAGAGGCAGCAAGTCCAGACTAGCGTGCTGACTGTAAGATTAAGAAGTAAATCTAGCTCCATTTTTGGTGCTTTGGAGATTCGGGTTTGAATGCAACGTACTGCTGCTCATTCACTGGTCTTGCCTATTAATGTCAAACTCGTGGTACCTAGAGGTAACAAATAAAAATTTCAGTGCTCTCACTTTATCCTGTGGTTTGTCCTTTATTGTAATCACATGCAGAGGCCATGGCTGCACCACCATGCACTGGTGAGGAGCACTTTTCGTTCCTGGCTCTGGCCCTGATGCAATCACTGGCTTTCAGCTGAGCAAATACAAAGGAAACTCTTCCAACCACTTTCACTGTGTGCACTCACAGAGGCACTGTGTGGTTTAACAATCCTGCTTTCTAACAGGCATACACTGGACGATCCTTCTTCCTTACAGCCATATGGTATGAGCACTCTGGGGCTTGCTTGGATTGGGTTTTTTTGTGGATGGATTTTTAAAGGTTTATCTTGCAACAACTTTTCAACAGAACCCATTGAGTGAGAAATGCAGCATGCAAGAGTCTTCCTTTTCCTCCTTTCCTAGGTAGAGCTGGGAAATTGCCAGTTTAAGTATCTTATCTCACAGCTGCTCTTTTGTAGATCTGTAACATGGCAGTGAGTGAAGCAGCAGACAGCTCTCATGGAAGACAGAACAGCTGGGAAAGCAGTTTCCAGCCAGCCAGCACATGTTATTTTTCACCATATGATATCATTGTCCAGCCTGATCAGAGACACAATGCACAAAGATCATAACATCTACAACATTTTAAACCAAGTTCAGCACTGCCAGTGCTTAAGTGCCAGCCTCAGAAGTTTCAGGCTCCTTTTCTAATCATCAGAAGGGGCAAGCTCAAGAAGCCAAGCACATGTGCAATCCCATGCCATGGGGCTGCAAAAACACCTACAAAACTGACTTCCCAACTCCTTGAAACCACTGCCTATCCCACGTGTACTGAGAGGGGAAGATGTCAGTCATGCTGGGAATGGGATTATGTACATAAACTGGGTATAAAAAGAAACTCGCCTCAGATAGTTTAACCTCTAAGACCATAGCAAAACGCAGCAGATGCTAAAGGAGCATCACGCAACAGAGGTTCCACATCCATTTAATCTGGTGGCAGAAACACACAGAAGCAGTGTCTAATACTAAGGGGTTAATGCAAGGGCTAACTTGCCTGCTCCCCAACACAAAAGCAAAGGAAAGAGTAACCCACACAACTCAGGGTTGAGATAAAGAGATGAAAGTTTAATATAAGATATCACAATGCATAATTACCTTAGCTAATAATCTAATTCATCTAATAATGCAATGCATAATTACCAAAAAACCTATTTGCAGAAGCAACACAGTGAAATACAGGGAAAAAAAAAAAAAACCAAAAAACCAGCATAAAACAGAAAGCCAAAGCCAGCAGCTACCTGACTCCCACCCATCTTGCCTGCATGCCTGCAGAAAAAAGCCTAGACCCAAGAACCTGGAACCCAAAATCAGCAACCAGAACAGGAAGGCTCCCATGTTGCAGTCTGAAGTTCAAGCTCCATAATACTTTGTTCCAGTTAGCACTTTCGTTTTTGAAGCTGGTATGGCTGCAGTGTGGTATGGGTAACAGCAGCAGAGTTTCAACTCAACCTATGACAACTGTACAACAGTCTCTTATTTAAAAAAAAAAAAAAAAAAAAAAAAAATCAAAACACATTTGCTAGTAGTGGTCTGACAAAGCCACTGACAGTGCAGAGCTGTAAACACAGACCAGGATGTTGTGACATCAGGGGATTCTCCAAAACACAGAACCTCTGCACCACTTAATGTAAGTAACATGTTCACAATCAGAGTTCACAGTGACCCACATGACCCCAAGTGTTCCCTGGCAAGGAAATAATTTGCATTGATTTTTAAAAGATTTCAAAACACATTTGAAAAGATGTTATCAATGACTTACCTGGTTCTAGGAGGAGACTGTTCCTTCTGACATAAGTATAAACTAATTGCTCCCAACATGATCCTGACAAAGTTGTGACACCAGCAAAATTCCCATTCCAACCACATGCCTGTCTTAACTGGACCTCAGGTTGAGCATTAGCCATGTCCTTACCACCAAACACTTGTTAGGGATATCACTGTCACAGCAAGCACAAACATAGGCCAGCACCAATGTCCTACTTCCAGATGTTTTCCCTCGATGGAATATCAAGTGACTCATTTCTAGACAAGATCCACACTAAGCGCATGCACAGAAGGAAAGTCTGCCTGAGGGCAAATTGAAGAGGGTAGCTGAAGAGACTCCTTCTATCCATGTGCATGCTGTGCTGTTCTGAGGTATGCTGCAGCCAGCAGCTCATCTCTGCATAGCTGGTAAATCATTTATCCTCTGGGCCTTTCTAGTAAGAGAAACAGGACCTAAGGATGTGACCCTAATGTGTGTTTCACTACTCACTTGACAAAAGTCAACTGAATTGAACCTGTTGACAGAAGTGATTAGATGCTTAGCACAGCTGGGTACCTGCTGCTCAGACTGTCTTTATGAAGGTGAAGCCAGATTCGGGGCTTTTTCATTTGTCACAGCAAACCAAGCCAAAACTGGCACTGCTGTCACACTGCAGGCAGTGTCTCCCTGGTGAGCTACATTTGTCTGCATCTGCAGGACTTTTTCAAAACCCAGCATCACACCAGTCAGGAAGACAAAAAGCGTGTGTTTTTTTTCACATTTCACACTACAGAAACACAAGGAACAGTTTCTGCCTGGGTAAGGCATAAGCCCCAACAATACGTGCCACAGATCCAGAGGGATTCCAATGATCAAGTGAGACCATCAGACCCAGAAGTCATTTGTTCAAACACCACAGAAATGTTCCCCAGGCACAATGTCAAGAACAAGTCTGTTAAGATTCACAGACTGCAGGTATCCCCCCATCATGAACATAGCTTATCCATGTGTCTCACATCTGTTGCATGTTACAAAGATTTAGGCAATACCTTCAACTTCTTTTTGGCTGAATTTGTTCTTCCTTCCCTTGCCAAGGCCTTCACATCTGCATTCTTATTTTGCCAAGTCATTTCCCTACATTCAGATAACTGTATGTACCTGAAACATGCAAAAAGCATTGGACTTCAATTTGGATATAGAAACATGCTTTCAAATCAGTCACAGTGGTCTTCTGTGGACAAAATTGTAGGTCTGAGATACTGAACTGGATTAGCTTGCCTCTACAGGTTTTGCAGTGCTAAAAGATGGGCTTCTTCTTCCTCTGTCTATACAGAGAAGGTCATCGTTACCCATTTTTACCTGCACAATAAAATATGGCAGGTCTCACCACTTTTAAGGGCATCACAGAATCACAGAATTAACCAGGTTGGAAAAGACCTCCGAGATCATCAAGTCCAACCTGTCACCCAGCACCATCTGATCAACTAAACCATGGCACTAAGTACCTCATCCAGACTGTTTCTAAACACTTCCAGGGACGGTGACTCTACCACCTCCCCGCCCCAACCCATTTCAGTGGCCAATCTCTCTTTCTGGGAAGAATTTCTTCCTCACATCCAGCCTGAACCTCCCCTGGCACAGCTTGAGACTGTGTCCTCTTGTTCTGTCACCACTTTCCTGGGAGAAGAAACAGACCCCCACCTGGCTACAGCCTCCCTTCAGGTAGTTGTAGAGAGCAATAAGGTCTCCCCTGAGCCTCCTCTTCTCCAGACTAAACAACCCCAGCTCCCTCAGCTGCTCCTCACAGAGCTTGTGCTCCAGACCCCTCACAAGCCTTATTGCCCTTCTCAGGCCACATTCAAGCATCTCAACATCGTTCTTAAACTGAGGGGCCCAGAACTGGACACAGTACTCAAGGTGTAGCATAACCAGTGTCATGTTGCACTTAGAAAAGTGAAATTCCCACTTCCCTTTACAGAAGTTTAATTAACATCGTGACAAACCCTTCTAGTGCTGCTCCCTGCAAAGCAGCAACTCCTGAACACCTCAGGCTCACTAGAATTATTATGGGGAGAGCTCCAGCAGTTGTACTAACCAGCAGCCACAGCAGCCCGAGGAACATCACCGACCTGTCAGGAAGAAGCAGAGCATGTTCATTAGACTTCAACAACAGTTGACAGCAGATACGGGATCTCTTCACATGGGGACGTGCTCTTCATGTATTAGCTTTTTATTCATTTAAGGGCAGCTGCTGGCAGTGTGATAATGCATTCTGTGACTTAATTAGGACACAATATTCATTGCATACGAGAGGCTTGGGGATTTTTTTCCCCGGCTAGTTAGAGGGAGGGCAGGCAGGAGTCTTCTCCTGGAGGAATCTTGCAGGAATGTATCTTTGTACCATTAAGGTGCAGTGCTGCATCAAGAGTACGCATTTACAACGTCATATTTCACGCAGTTTTATTTATAAAATTGTCATTATCTAACAAATTGCATATAAAATGATTTACTTCAAGTAAATACAGAATACTGCACAACTATTAAAACTATTGTATTGTCCATCATAAGTGTATTAAAACATTCCTAAAAAAATGCCTCTATTAAAAACCAAAAACCCAAGAACACAAGTAGCATGATCAAGACCACTTTCAATAGCTTAAAATGAAATTAACAGGAAGTTGTGTTGACTTCCTAAGTAGACTCCAGTTACATCCATTGAGCTCAGCATGTGATACAATACCACAGTCTAATGCTAAAGATGACAAGTAATAACATTATGCACCTGTTCTATGCTTTTCTCCTAGACAAAAGGTAACCAGCCCAAAAAAAAAAAAAAAATCAGAGAAATAAAGCTCGAGTCAAACTCTACTGGGCATGCAGTTCTGTTATAGCAATACTTTCAATCAGTAAGTGTAGCTGGCTTTTACAATCAATTTTACAACCCATTTTAAAAAAGGAACACAAGAGAATACATTCGTATAAAAAGGAATGATACACAAAGGGGAAATATCAACACCTTGCTGTACACCCCAGGATGAACCCCAGAGAGAAAGAGAGACTCAGTTGGAACTGATGTGGAATATACAGATCAGAGATGGGGCTGAGTCACAAAACCCAAATCCCAGGCTCCTCAGAGCTCAGGGCAGTTTTGGGTCCATCTCGACCATGTACACAGCATGAACATGAACACGAACACACATACAGATGGAGCTTTTCATTAACACATTTATATTGCTGAAACAGAAAAGACCACTAGCAGTGCTGCCTGCTGCACACTAGCAGTCACAACACTTACTGTTATACTGCATGTTAAAGGAGATGGATTTTTATTTAAGTGGCAAAATTTGGTAACTAATAGGGTAGTTTTATTTTGTTTGCTTCAGACAGTTTCATAACCAGTAACAGATACCTGAAAAAGCTTCTGAGAGAAGACAAAAATGGGAGGAACTAGAGAACCTTCAGTGGTGCTCAACACCTGTTGAGATCTAATCGCCTTCCCAGGTACTTGCAGAACTGCCATTTCAATGCACCCAGAAGGCACACACAGCAAGAAAGAAAACAGAAGCAAACTTTCACATGAGTTTCTCCTGAAACCAACATTGTTCATCAGGGCATCTCTAAGGTAGTAAAACCAGATTAACATCCAGAACAGTTCTTATAGCACCATGGTGAGTCCTGCTGCAAGTGATGGCAACTTCCCATAACTGATAGGGGCTGCTGACTCCGACCCTCCCTGTCTGGCAGGCTAATGCTGTTCCAGCGCTAAGCAGCGGAGGGAAAAGACAAGGGAGGTCCTGCTACCAACCCGAGGCCGGGTGGGTGGCCGTGGTTTTGCCTCCTGCCGCAGGTGCCTGCTGCAGACGGCTGGGTAGGCACTAGAGGGCAGGCGAGGAAAGCACTCCTGCTTCCCCTCCTGCAGAGGCGAAGCCGAAGCCACTCCAGCACTGCACTCTCAGGGTGGGACACCTTCCCTTATCTATTACAAACACTTCTAGGGTGAGAAAAGCAGTCATGTGCAAGAATCATGCATGCTACTATTTACAATTCAAACACTATTTACACACCAGAACTACAATTAGCATCTCCCTCTCAAAGGGGAGAGAAGGTGGCTTTAAGGACAGAGGACACTTGAGCAAGCACCTCCACAGCTCCAAACTCTAAGGGACACATCCAAATTATGGGTTTTGAAGCCGAAGGATTCTACTTCTACTGAAACAGACACACGGAGACAAAACAAACATTTGTCCATTCAGCTATTAATAAAAAAACCCCAAGCAAACAAAAAAATAAAACAAATCACAGAGGTCAAAGAAGAGAAAGGCCTGTGAATACAGTGAATATGGAGAATGTTGAGATGTCAGAATTGCCCTTTGGCAGGCCTCAGTGGGGAATCTGGAAATGGCTTCAAATTCAGGGCTACCATTAAAAAGCCACCACACTTCTCATTAGCAATGCCACCATCCCACATGAATCACCCAAACAGAGCTATTTCACACTCCGCAAGGGCCATAGCCTGACAACGAATCTCTGAACAACTACTGCACATGAAAAATAACTAGACTGACCTCTGAACTCACACCTAACCCCATGACCACACTGGGCAGACTAGAAATTGCCAACTGCTACTGCCTACCACATCTTATTGCTTTAGAAAGTGAGCCCCTGTAGCCAGCAGTTGTGCTCTAGTTACAGCTCAGCTGAAGTTTTCAAAGTTTTCTGGAAGAAAGCTTGGTTGCATTTGGCAGGCTCTGATAATAATAGATTGATCTCCAAGACCTCCCATATGCTTTCTAAAGAAGACACCTAAGCTGTCGAGTAGCTGCTGACAGGGCATTTCTAGGACATCTTACCCAATCTGGAGACAAAAATGTGCAATACAGACAGCTAATCCTGAACATTCAGTATGCATCCACCCAGCAACTACAAAAATGAGGAAAACAAGAGCATCTCTTGGAAGTGGCGAAAGGGTGTGGGAAGAGCAGCATCTGCAGCAATAAAGACAAGCTCTACAAAAGTAGGTAATTTAGTGGTTTTTCTAAGAACAGTCAGTCATTCTGGGACTCAGAAGAAGTGCTGCACCTTTGCCTGTACACATGCAAAAAGTGAGAACAAGATTTGCTCACCTCACAGCATCTACCTTCCTATCAGTCTGACACTGGCAACAGCATGTCCAGCAGACTGGAACTCAAAGAACAGAGTGAAAAGACAGAAGGCAATACAGTACAACTGCAGAAATTCAAGTAGAGGAATGAGATTGTGTTCAGAAACCCACAGCAGCAACAGCAGTATTCAAGATCAGTGGCAATAAGGAATGTTTCTGTAATGCGGGCTCTCTCTTTTTCTGCAGACCAAAGCACCAGGTCACAACGACAGCTCCTGGGTGGAACAGTTGCTTCCTCAGTCATGCTTCCCTGACTTCTCCCCACATCACTTTGTCTCACTGGTGCTGATGATCTGTCTGTCCTGTTGCTATCAGATAAAATGGTGTGTCCCTTTGGGGGAAACAAACACCAGTAGCTCCTCAGGAGTGGCTAAGAAAAACATAACACTGTAGTGAGATGGAACCAAGTTTATTAAGGACAGTAAGTTATAACTGCTTTCAAAGGCTTTAAAAAAAAAAAAATTACTCTGAGTCATGGCTGGCCTTTAACAGCAGATACCAAAGGATATGGAGGCTGCCTGATTCAGAGCCTGTCAGTGGGAGTTATCCAGAAGAGGATGAGGTAATGCTCAAAGACAGGAGGACAACAGGACAGTCTGAGGCAGCTGTGCAGCACCGGTGTGCCTACCACCAGCCTTCAGAGGAGAAAAACAAACAAACAAACCATGGCCAGCTAAAGCACAGAAAGGCAAAATGTGCAAGGGTTTATATATGCTCATAAGAGGCAAAGGACCTTAACAGGTCATCAGACCAGCTTTCTATCCATTTCCCAGAAGAAGGCAGCTTTGAAAGCAATGCATTCATCTTTCCTAGTCCATATCATTTTAAGAAACTCATCTGAGAAAGATGCTAGGATCTCAGAAAGAGATGCTACACACCCTCTGCCACTGTCTGACCAAAGCAGGAGCCAAGAGCTCGTAGCTTTCAGGACTGGTCCTGCAGATACTGAGAAAGGTCACATGACAAGCTATATTTATACAAAGTGCATAAAACTACCCAAGCCATGGTCAGGTTTGTAAGTTCACTATTATTAGTGAAGAAGAATTAATCAAAAATTCTAAGCTGGATGGAATCTGATTTAATTCTTCTTCCACTATTTGTGCTTTATTCCAAATTCTGCTCTCTTTTGTTCAGGTCAAAAGAGTCCATCTCGACTGATCCCAACACACACTTCTATTTTAAAACTTTTATTCCGTTGCTTCAAGAAAGCTTTGTGTTGCATGTAGAGCAACAAAGGGAGATGCATCTTTGTAGTAAGGATTTGTTCACTGGGGGTAAGCATTTACTCTGGAAAGTGTTCTCTCCAACTCTGAAGGGAATGGGACACGATCTTTCCATAATCACATGCATTTACCAATAAATAAGTTTGGATTAGACTGTATTAAAATGTATGCACAGATTTAAAGCACGGGAGTGTCACAGATTCTTACTCCACAGCTCATGCAAGTAAAAAGAATTAAAAGAAAACAAGAAAGAACAAAGCTTTAGGTAGGAATGGACCAAGAAGAATTATCTTAAAAGAAGTTTTGCACAAGTATACCAAAGCATTAATATTAGTGAGATCCCTAAATACGTTAGGTTACACTAAATTCCAGAGAAACAAAAGATTTAGCCACATCAGATATATGTTTTGATATTTTAAGTTAATATATAATTCATTCTTTGAATAATATTACTCACTTGGACCCAACATCCACACTGCTTTCATACATTTATACAGTTACACTCCATCCTTGCCTTAAGAGACTGATGTCCTAAGGTATGGCAGCGACCAAAGGCTCTACAACCCTTGTTTGTCAAATATAAAACTCCTTTCCCTTCAACACAAGGGTGGACAAGGAAGAAAGATGTTGGTAAAATACAGCAGCTCTCCCTGTGAGCTTGCTGATTCCAACCTCAAAGCAATGCAGGGAGATGGCTGAAAGCTTGCATAAAAAAAAAAAAATCCCTTGTTTTAAAAACAATTTCTTTTACTGTACAACAGATGCATAGAAAGTTGCCTCCTGCTTGATGGGTTTAGGCCTGTAGCTATATTTAGCTATGAAAATAAAGGAGATTGTTCTTGAGTGATGAGGAGAGAAAGACCATCTCAGGAATATTTGGCAGCTATTGAAGAGCTCATGACACGAAGAATAAACAGCATATCCACAGACTACAACGATGCAACTTTGTCCCATTGAATACACCAAGTTAAAAAAGTGTCCACTTGTTACTCAGGATCAAGAATACAGTAGAGATTCACAGCTCAACAGCTTTCAAACAGGTGGTTTAAAAGAAAACAGTCAGTGAGCAGCAGATTAAGTAGCCCACTCTTCTCTCCCCTTTCCCAAAGAAACACGAGTTCACTGCAATATCACAAACTTAGACTTGAGACTGCTTGGGAGAGAAGGCTTCCCTGTCACCCACGTCCATACAGCTTGGTGTCAGAGTGACACACTGGAGGTTTCAGAGGGTTTCATTTATCCAGTGTCTTCTTGTGGTTACTTCAGCAGTTTTACCAGCTGGCTCTGACAGCTTCAATGTCACTAACCAAATTCTGGGCTAAGCATATCCCAAATATCTGGAAGAGACAAGAGTTTATTCACCCGGAGCATCACACAACTCTTTTCACATAGGCAAACTCCTTAGGTTAGACAGAAATTTGGCAAGAAACGAAACAGAAAGCTAGAAATCAAATTAAGTGTTGGAAGAAGGAATAACATGGAAAAAATCCTATAATCCCAGGACTTTTATAGTACCACTGGGTTCCAAGGAAATTGAACAGTTCTTGCTTCACAATTGAACAGACTTGCTTCACAAAAGCAACTATAAAAGCTTTTCACTGCTCATTTAAGCACTACCAGAAACAGTAGCTCTCTACAGGCTTAAAAACCTCTATTTCATCTTTATCCAACACTCTGTTACTTTTGAACTGTAGATAGTTGAAAAGACACAGAAAACAAACAAAATCCCTACAGATAAAAAAATAAATATTCCCCTCACTAAAACCTACAAAGTTTGTATTTCTTAGTGCAACTGACACTGCATTTCTAGATCCTACACACAGTTCCCCCCCTCATGCAGCCTATTTATCTGCTGTTCTGTGTGACTAATGACAGAGAGCACAATGTTTACCTGCAGTAATGCTATCCCAATGAATATACCAGCAACTATGGTAAGATTGTCCTGCAACCATTTCTCAAACTGAGGGACACAGCCTTTAGTGTAGATAACAATCTGCTGATCAACTTCCTGCCAAGAAGAAGAGGGAAGAAAACAGATACAATTACATTTGATTTATCCCTTCAGTAGAAGAACCTGCTCTTGCAAGAGATTTGGATCCTTAAGATACCACATTAAATAAACAAGACAGCTTACTGGTTTTTGCCTTGCATCGTAGCCACACTGAGTATTAATAACATCTTCCTAGGAGAAAGAGAGACAGAAGAGAGGCAGTCAGTCAAGTGTCACCCAAACACCCTTGCCCAGCTCCCCAGCTTTGTCCTGTATATGATAACAATCCCCCTAACTTTGGTTACTATATTGCTTTTAAAAAACCCTTCCTTTTCCATTCACTATTTTTAATTGTTTGAAAGAAACAAAAGCAGTGTCACAAAACATCATCTGCCCTCAGGACAGCAAATTGGGAAAACTGGTCTTCCACCTGGGTGAACCCCACGTTTCATAGGCAAACATCCAGGGATTAGGGAACATCTATTTTAGAGTGAAAGAACCTTCTGCTGAAAAGGTTTTGTCTATACTGCAAACCATGCCAAGACTACTGTTAACATTTCCAGGGGTCAGTCTGTGCAGTATGAAGAGGCAAGAAGGGGCAATTTTGTTGCAGAAGGTGCAAGTTCCCACCAAGGATATCTCTAGAAATATACACAATATAATACCTAGAGTTCCTTTATAAAAGGTAGGGAGGAAAAAGAAGAAACAGAAATGTGTTCTTACTGCCTAGCCTTTCTTACAGCAGCTTTATAGCAATGGGAAAGGAGGGTTCCTTTGTGCTGCCTCTGCTTTAGTACTCCAGGAGCACAGGTAATAAAATAAGCTACGGCAGAATTTGGAAGCTGAAGATGCATTTATTCTGTATACTGAGTTATTTCAAGGCAATAAAATGAAGCAACTACTTCTGGTGTCAGCCACAATGGCAGCAAAATATTAAGTTACTGGCTCATATCGTAACAGTGAGCAGGAGGAGGAACTTACTCAAGGAAGTGAGAAAACCAGCTTATCCTTGCCAGGTGTACTGAACACCACAATTTAATCAAATTGTGGAAAGTGAGAAAGGCAGTAAGCAGAGAAATAGATTTTTAAAAACAGCAATACAAAGATATCTCCTGTCAGCAGTTAAAGCTCCTCCAAAGGCTTAATCACTTTGCAAAAAGTGCATCAACAGGTCGTATCCTGTCATTTGCCCAAATTGGATTCCTTCAACAGGCCTTTAAGATTTGAGCAATTTGCATCTTTAACTGAGATGAATGTTTCAGTTCCAGGATCTAAAAATAACAGTGCCATGTACTTCAAGGCTGTGAAAGTAGAAAAGATTCCGACAGAAGGATTTTAAGCTTTCTTCTAGGTGCTGAATGCCTGCTTGCTTTATCAGCACTGTCTCATGCCTTTAGTCTTGGAATTTGTCAACTGAAAGAAAGCAATAAGAATTACATAGAAATAAATCAACTTTTCTAGGCCTTGCCTATAAAGGAATTTGGAACATTTCAACCTGCTAAACTGTGGCAAAGTGAACTATAGGAGTTCAAATTAATTTTAAAGACTTAAATTTTGGCCTACCTTAAACTTACTGCTTCCTGGTTCAAGCCACACTAAAAGCTTAACAGTAAGTCCTGTTCAAAGCATCCAGTCAATCCAACACTGCATCCTAATTCCAAAAGGAACAACTTTGCTTTCCCACAGAATAAATCTGTGTTTATCACTCTGAGCCACTCACAGTTTGGTTACTATTATATCCATTACATGCATATTTCTAAAAATAATATTTTTAGAAATATTATTTTCAGTCTTTATTTTAAAGGCTTTCCTACAACAAATAGGAATTAGACTCATCTTGACATTTCTGGTTGCTGCATGAACCCTAAAAAACTGCATAACCATAAACACACAGAGAGATAACTTTAGCATGGATTATGTATTTATAGGATTACCTTGTACTGCTGTCACTGGTTTGGTTTTATAACATCAGTATTTTTAAAACTGGGTTGTGATGACCTCCCTGCGTGGGTAGGTGGGTAGACAGGCAAACAGTACGGGGAATCCTAAGCATAATATAACACTTGAGCCTAATTTACATTTTAATATTTCATTAAAACATTTTTCAGCACCGTTTGTGAGAAAGGTTCAAAGTACTGTGAAACCGTGTTCAGGGGGAGCGGAAGGCAGCTTGTGCAAGTGGCAGGAAGGAGGGAGAGAGCAGCACTGTGACTGGATGCCAGGAGCAGTGATTGCTGGTATATTAGCAAGGCAGGAAGCACCTGAGGTGCCTGTGGCAACTTGCCTAACTTTAGTCCATGCTACAGACTCATACATTCAGGGAACCGTAAGTCACTCCAGGTGGAGAAAAAGCCACAGCTGAACTGCTAGATGATGCAAGCACTCACAGGCTGATTCTTTTAAGCTCCATGAAAGTCATATGTATGCAGTGTTAGCCATGTAAGTTTCCAGGCATATCTATCCCTGTTCCAAGCCTTTCACTCTCAGTGAACTGCTTCCTTACACTTTACCCTTCATTCCTGATCACGTCCGTACTAGTAACGCATGGCTCCAACATTTTCTGCGTGATGATCCAGAACTGTAACTATTTAAAAAGACATGAAAATTTACCAAACAGCTGCTCCCTCAAACGACTCCTCAATTTTCAGTCTGATCTCAGGTGCCAGGAAGTTGAAGGGAATAAAACAGTGCATAAAGATGTCCATACCTAACTCAAGATTCTAATGAAAACATATGCCATTTCTTCAGGGCACAAACCATCATTCACTACTGTCCCCAGCACAAAATGGGTCACACTGGCCGCAGCCTCTGGACACTGCATTAAATAATGAGTAGTACCTGCTTCAGAGCATCTGATCTTAGAGCTGTTGTTCTTTCAGGCAGTGACAATATTAAATTGAAAGCTCATATCCTTCAACTCATTAAGAGCTTCTGCTTTTTTATCCTTGCTAAAATTAATATGCATGTTCAGCCAAGCCAATGGTTCTGTCATTCTAATGAAAAGCATCAAAAAACATAAAATGAAGACCTAAGTTGGCTCAGGATTTTTGCTGACTGCAGAAAAGTTAGAGCTGCAAGTGTGAAAAAATACAGGTTGGTGCAAAGGTAATGATGATGCACAATTTCCAGGGGGGAAAAAAAAAAAAAGAAAATCATCTAGAATAACTTAAAATTGGAATAGCAGAGTCATCCTAGCTCCTACTTACAGCAGGGTCTTTTGTGCAACAAGAGAATGGCACACCACAGCGCTCTCGGCTTGCATTGGAGTCTGTGCAGTTGAAGTAAATATTGAGGTTCCAGTCATCAGCTCCAAAAGCCCCACAGCACTGCCACTAGAACAGAGAAAGGAGAGCCTCCTGACTTTTAGAACAAACAAATGTCAGCATCAGTAATGTGTATCACTTTACCAGTTTCCCTCCAGCTTTCAAATCAAAAATCTGAAATTCCCCTTGGTTTCATTGAAGCTGGTGTGGTATGATGGTTGTGTTGTTTGGGGTGGATCGTTTTGTTTTGGGGTTGTTTGTTGTTGTGTGGTGGTTTTTTGTGGGGTTTTGTTTGGTTGTTTGGGGGGGGTGGCTTTTGGTTGTTTTGTTGTTTTGGTTTGTTTTTTTTTTTTTTAAAAAAAGGACTATTCCAAACCTGCAAGTTGTTCTGAAATTATCACGTGATTAAAGTTACATTCACACCCTGCAACACTGCTCTCTGCAGAGAAAGCCATGGAACAGACTGCTAAGCCTACACAACACCACCAAGCTGCAACAGGCCTGCAAGATGAAGCCCCAGAGAGAACAGAGCCAAGAACACAAATTTCTATCCAGTCTAACCTGCCCTGGGTTTTGAATAAAACTACTCAGCTCCGGCGGCTACACTGCTACAGCTACTCCTTTTGCCAGCTTGAGGGAATCTTTGTCAACTTAAAAATAAATTTTAAAACCCCCTACCTTTTTACAAGTGTCAGAACACAATTCTCTCTCTATAAATGTAGCACAGATCCATTTGTAATACCTGATTATGTTGCCTTCAAGTATTGTTTCTACTAGCTTAAAAAGTAGCTTGCTCTCCAGGCTCTGCTGTCCCTAACTTATCTGCTAACATTGCTAATCCAGTCAGAAAAGCAAGTTTCATGTAGTGCCTGCAAAACTGGACTGAAGCCTTTCATTTACATGCAAGCAGACCACTGCTTTCAGACTGTGGTGACCTCTGATCTTCCCTCAGCTGAACAAGATTCTAACCACTGGAAGGATCCACATCTGTAACTTACTTGTCATTCTTCCTCCAAGGCATATAGAAGCAAATGAAACACTGAATGAAATGATTGTAATTGCAGACTATACAAAAACTAGCAAACGTGATTTCAGCCAACACTCAACCATGTCATAGCTACACAGAGCCAAATTGTAAGAGGAGTTCATCAAAAAAGGCCTGAATTGAGTACTGGAGCAAGAAGGTACTCGCAAAATAACTCGTGTGCCCAAATCAATGCTAGACTGCTTTTCACACACTGTAAAACAACAGAGCTGGACTTGTACAAGTGTGTACCCTTCACCCTTTCCCTCCCAAGTGCAGATGTAGCCTTGTTTAGAGACTTCCTATGAGAACTTTGAGCTACCCATTTGATTAGGCTAATTGCATTCAGTCTACTTACAAAGAAGTAACATTATAGTTTCACTGCCACTGCAGTGTGGTGCAGCACCTCTAATGTTGATACAGCTACAGCAACATCCATCTCAGAATGAAATTAATCTTAGAAAAGGAGATGTGATCGCTTCTACAAAAAACACTTTGAACATCCCTCCCCCTGCCAAGAGCCCTGAAGTATCTTCATACACAGATGCAGTATGCTCCAAAAAGCTGAAAGCAGGACACTGCTGCTTTGCTTAACTTGGAGATCTGACATGCTAAGTCTTCAGGAATACGTCACCCCAGCTCTACACCTTGTTTTAGTCATACATCAATGAATAACCCACTTGTCACAGGTGCTGTGTGTTTGTAGAAGTTGTGTAAAGAGAAATATGCATGCATATATATATACACACACACAGACAAAAGTATTATATGCTATTATATTTCTGTTGTTCCTGGAAGAAACCAAACAGATGGGAAGTAAAAAAAGTAGAGTAGATTTTTCTTTAAAGTACACTCTAGAAAAAGAAATAAACATAGTCCAACTTACATATTCCTGTGTGAAGTCTATGAGGTTTTGCAAATCAATGTCATCTCGGTATGCTCTGATGTTGTTGTTTATAAAGAAATACAGCTGGTCCTTTATCCAGTCTTTGAAAACAAATGCTAGAACACCAGCAGTGAGCTCCAGGAAGAAAATAATTCCAAGAAACACAGAAAACTGGGGGGAGTGAAGAAAAAAGAAAAAAAAAATTAAAATTATACTGTTTGGTGACCTTATTTCTCAAGGCTCACAGTTATGTCCAGTGTTAGGACTTCATCTGTTTCAGTGCAAGTGCAAGCTATTCCAGCTCACAGGAAATTTTAAATTAAAAATACACCATTTCATTTGGGCTGTACAAGAATCTGAGTTCTATTCGAACAAATAATAAAAATGGGAACAAATTCAAACTTCGAACATCCCTTTAAATAAAAAATTGTATTTAAGAAAGACAAAGAAGTGTCAGAGTGTGTTCACAGAAGAGCAATGAGGTTTGTGAAAAGCCTGGAGCACATGGCCTATGAGGAACACCTGAGAGAGCTGGGGTTGTTCAGTCTAGAGAAGAGGAGGCTGAGGGGAGACCTCATCACTCTTCACGACTACCTTAAGGGATGCTGGAGTGAGGAGGCAGGCAACCTCTTCTTCCTTGTGGCAACCAACAGGATTAGAAGAAATGGTTTCAAGCTGTGCCACGGGAGGTTTACACTGGATATTCGGAAATACTTCTTCACAGAGAGGGGTTCTCAAACCCTGGAATGGTCTGCCCAGGGTGGTGGTGGAGCCACCAGCCCTGAAGGTGTTTAAGCACTGTGTGGACTTGGCACTCAGGGACATGGTTTAGTGGTGACCTTGCAGTGCTGGGTCAAAGATTGCACTGAATGATCTTGAAGGTCTCTTACAACCATAGATATTCTGAGATTAGGATTCTCAAAAACATCCATGAGAATTCACTAAATTTCAAGAGAGATGACTACTCACTACCTGTAGGGCCCTCTGAAAATTCACACTTCTGTGTAGGCACTTACACTTTCAAACAACAAACAGGCAATAGTGCCAGGGAAATGCTATATAAGTGACTTTTTCTTTAGACACTTTCCTTGGTAAAGCTTTGCCTAAGCAGACAAAGCAAAAATTGGTAACAGCAGAAATTAATTAGTGACTAAGTCAGAGCAGAATGTCTACTGAATGACTCACATCCACATTAAAACCAAATGAGGCCACTATGATTAATGCAAAGGCAATGGATGCCAAAAGCATTACTAATGATCTGCCACTTTATCTAAGCATCTCCACTGAGCCTACACTGCTATTAAAACACACAGGGGTCCTCATATACTGGAATTCCATCCCTTTTGCAAACATGCCTTTGAGTTTCAGTTTAATAAGCTCTCTGTTTGTTTGGATGCATTTAAAAAATTCTCCTACAGTTACTGCATAAGAAGCTATTTCTGGTACAGCAGATGGGCTCATTTTAGGCTAACTAAGGGAAGCAAGGAAGAAAAAGTGTAACAATAGCTCCATCTTCCCTCCTCCTCCTCCCCCCCCTTTTTTTTAAGCAAGACAAGGGCAAGCTAGAACTATCCCAAGCTGCTTGAATGCCTCAAGAATTGTAACTCTCAGCTGCCTCCTCCTCTTACACAACATGTTTGTGGGAGCTAAGTATGTCACTTGAAGAAAGTTGCTTCACTATAAGCCTTTTCATGTATGCATTAATAGTTAATACCTATGAAGACACAACTACTACTCCAGGCTGTGTTCTCCTCAGGTAGTTAGGGTGGTTGAGAAAAGAACCTTGGATTTTAATTATAAATCTTAAATTTATCTGAAATGGACATGATATTGTGATCCTCATCTTCAAAGCTCATAAGAGGAAGCCTTTCAAAAATCAGAACCATGCTACTTAGCTGAAGAAATTTTTAGTACTAAGGTATATTTTTATATCAGCAGCTGCTTCCTCAACCAGCAGTCCAGCCTAGAGTTCAAGACGAGAGTTCAAGTATTTTCTTTACTCGCCCTGGGCACATTTTCCTCTCTTGCTGACAGTAATTAACAAAGCCTATTCAGATTAACTAAATGGTACAGAATTGAGGATATCAGCGAGCAGCACCTCATAACAGCTCTACCTTCTTTGTACCATGTGAGACGCTTGCACATCAGAAATCACAGGTATGAGATTGAGCAGTGTATCTACACTCCCTGTGTTTCATAGGCAGCTTGTATGCACTCAAAGTACAACACGCAGAGTCTCAACAATTTCCTCTTTTTGTGACAGGAAAGCAAAATGTTAGGTTAAATCCATATGGAAAGCAATAGTTCCATGAGCTCCATGTTATAATTCTTACCATAAGAAAAAAAATTAAAACCCAAATTAAAAAAACAAATCAGTAAGCACCAGAGACTGAAGAACAGTAAAGCATTAACATTTAGCAGAAGCAATTCACAGACTATTACTCTCACAGCAGATAACAGGTTTTACAATCTTTATACAGTTCAGCAGGAACAGAGAACATGACTTATGCCAAGTAACTAATTAATGCCACAGTTGCAAAGGCTACTTACAAATTTGAGAAGAAAGGTATTTTCTCTCAAAGCTCCAATGCATCCTGCAAATCCCAAAATGAACATAACTCCTCCCACCACTAGGAAGAGCCAAACTGGATCAAAGCCTCCCAGGTCCGTGATTGAGGAGATATTGGACAACACTCCCTTGGAAAGAAAAAATGCCAAGAGATAATTATGTTCATCTTTCTGTTGTACAAATTCTGATTGCATTTTTCTTTTTTTAAAAGGTAGAAGACTACAGCAAATAAATGTTCTGCAGTACAGCAAGAAAATACAATTAAGAAAATCTTTGCACTCAAAAAGAGATAAAAAGGGCCATTATATACAATATTTCTGAATCAACATGTAGAATGAACAACAATAATATGCGCTTCTGGAGTCCTCTGTGAGAAATCCACAGGACATTTTGCTGCTTCTGTAGCTATGAGAATTAGTCTGCCAAAAAAAAAAAATCAGAATAGATATTTGAACTAAATTTAATTCAATCTTTTATTTCCCATGCTGAGATACATTTTAGCTATCATATACTTTGTTTATGTAAGCATACAGTTAGAAATCTTATGAGAGAGAGCAGTCAATAGCAAGAACATTGCCTTGAATTTAGCATTTATATTCACTATTTACAAGAATTGACAGAAAATACAAGTGACTCTCTTGGTTGAGCTATCTTCACAGAAACATTCAGGTTGGAAAAGACTCTCAGGATCACCAAGTCCAACCCACAACCTTAGTCTACAAGGTTTACCCCTAAACCATATCCCCAAGCACCACCTTTAAACACATTCAGGGTTGGTGACTCAACCACCTTCCTGGACAGCACATGACTCCTCTTTCCCTGAAAAAATTCTTCCTAATGTCCAGTCTAAACCTATCTAGTCATAGCTTGTAGCTATTCCCTCTTGTTCTGTCACTAATTACCTCTGAGAAGAGACCAGCACCAGCCCCTCCACAATGTCGTTTCAGGTAGTTGTAGACAGCAGTGAGGTCTCCCTTCAGCCTCCTCCTCTTCAAATTAAGCAGCCCCAGCAACAAGATATTTTATACCAATTTTGACAACCTTGATACCTGGCCAATTCAACTTCAGGCATCTCCAGTGTCAAAAAATTATTATATGAATAATCAATGGGGTGGGGGGGAGGGATAAAAACAATGTTAAGTCTCTTAGCAGGACATAAGGCAGTTGAAGGACTTGCCTTGGGAGATGGTTTACACTAACTTAGGTTAGACCTATCACATAGTAAAGAACATATGCTATGTTTTAGATATGACAGTCAGCAGTCTGCTTGCAATGCCGTTACCCTCTTAGAAGTAGAGCTTGAGTTGTGACGCCAGTAATCCTGAGGGGAGCTATTTTAACACATTTTAACCAGAGTTTGGCTGATGTTGAACAGATGGGTCATATCAAGAAGCCAGTACAAAGTCTTCCTTATTCCTGTGAGTTTGCACAGAAGTAGTTAGTTTCCTAAAACCTTTTGGAAGCAAAACAGCTGAGGCATCAGTATTTCTCCATTCACCTCCCCAGTGCTGTAGGTCAATGCAAAGCATGCTGCTGTAGCAGATATTTCTCCATGTATTTCTTCAAAGAATCCTGAATACAGGCCAAGCACTTGAGACTACTGCTTTTTCTACTAACTCTCGAATGACATTGCGGCTTGAAAAGCAGCAACACAGATCTTACTTGTAGAATTTTTAAGTTCTTAATCCTGTTCCTTTTTCCTGTTCATATCCCCTTTGTTTCTCTGAGACATTCCCATAAAAGTAATAATTTTGAAAGAAGTTATCAGAACTTCATTTCCCCTACTGTGGGTTTAGACTTGGGATTTTCTGGTTTTATGTACTCGATTTGGAGCACTCAGAACACACAGTCAACTAACCAGTATCTTTTAATACAGTAGTGTGTATAGTCTGCAACTACTTCCAGTTTCCCAAGCAAAACTGAATTGATTTTTTAAGAACTCCCCGCATTCATCACTTGCCTCCTACATTCCATAGAGTACCAGCCTCATTGTCATTCATTAAAAAGAGAAAAATAGACACAAGGCATGATATAAGACAAGGTTGCTCAGAGCTAGTATAGCTATCAAAGCAGACCAGTTGGCACATCCCTTTTTTGAACCAACTAGTTATGAGATGCTACGAGCCAGGATGAAATGAACACTTTCCTATCATTAACACTTGAATCAACTTGTGCATAAGCTTTCCACTACTTTTGCTTCATTACATATGTCTTTGGTTTCTTTTCTATGACAAAACTTTCTGGCTAAAAATGACATGCAAAACAAACAGCATAATCCAATAACACAAAAACCTTTGAAGAAGTCATGGCCTTGGCAATACACAAGTCAGGAAACATGAGCTCTACCCCAAGGGAAAAAGGCTGCTAAGATTACTTCTTCACAAAGTTTCTAAGTCCTTTCTATGTTTCCTTTCTGTGCCTATATAGCTAGCATAACATGAGAAGAAATTCTGCCTTAAAGCAAACACTACTTCTCATTTCTTTCAACATTTGCTGATTTTGGAATTAATGGACTGTAGTGCGGTGCAGGGAGAAAACAAGTCAGTGGAGAAAAAATGTTGCCTTTGTATTACAATTATTTTACTTAAAACAAAAACCAAGAAGGATGAACAGTCATTTAAGTCTTTCTTCATAAGACACTTTATCTTCCTTTAAAAAAAGAACAAAACACACCCAAACAACACAAACACACCACGCCACTAAACCAACACAACCAAAGCAACCCAACACAACCAAACCAAAGATACCCACTCCAAACACACTCCAAATTACTATGTTTAATCAAGTTCTTTCCATATGAAAGTAGGAAAATTCAAATGCAAGAAGAGATCCAAACGCAACTCAGCTTGCATTTGTGGACAGTGCTCTTGGAGAAGCTCACCAAAATCAAGAAATGTTGTTAGTGAGAAGAAATACCTCACTTGACATTTTGTCCCAAAGTAGATGACAATAGAATTTAGTGAATTGATTCTAAATTACTTTTCTGATCATGTCCTTTTCCACCTGACCTGATTCTTCTAGCATTGCCAGGCTCTTAGCACCCTAACATGCAACATACTGGCCAGCCACTAAACAAAAGTCAGTCCTGCAACTTCTGGTGTCCTCCAGACTCCAACTCCTCAGGATAACTATGATCTGACATGTACTGAAATAAAAGATCACAAGCTTTATCTGCCATTATTTACTGTCCTTGGAAAACACCTTTACACTCATCTTTTGCTAGTCCACATATGGCAATCATAAGACTAGCTTGGACCAACCCCAAATAATACATCCTGTCAGCACAAAGCACGTACTGCAAAATTCATGCTTGTACCCTGCGTGCTCTCTGCCCACGAATCCTCAGTTATCAGTATTCTGGAGAGACAGCTCAGGATATCCACTCTTCAGAATGGCTTTGGCAATAAAACAATCGCTAGCAGCAGAAATGACAAATAGGCAACGCTCCATGGTTACAGCTACAGATGCACAGAAGTAGTCTGATAGAAGATTGTTACTTACTGCTGAAATACGGTTTTCCAGTCTTGTTTTTCTGGACACTTAAACTCTCTTAAGAGACAGCAGTGTAATACTTTAAAGATAAGCATATTTTGCTTCAAGCAATAGGGCAATGGCTGGGGAATATTATCTCAATTTAGTATTATCTCTCTACTGTTAAGAAGCAGTAAACGTGCAGTCCTACAGACACACACTTTTCCTATCCCCTGCAAGTTTCTATAATGTCTGCTCTACCACAATATTCAGTATTTTTTGGCTGTAATGGCTGCTCCTGGGCAAACTTTGGCAGAGATGTACAAACACCTGGTAGTGATCAATCCTGATTTCATCCCATCTTTAGCCAAAACCAGAAGGGAATGTTTCCAGAGGTGCTTGAGAAAAGCATCAATAATCTTGTACTTGAACACTGCATCCTCCAGAGACACGCTCTGAATTCTCAGGGTGACCAGTCAGTCATATATTCTGTTTGTCAAGTGATCTCTTGCATCAGCACTAGACCTAAACAAGCCACCTGCAAATTCTTTAAAGTCAGCCTTTCTACAAATGCAAAGTATTTTTCTCAGCAGCACTGCTGCAGTAGTCTACTCCAATCTTTACTCCTGAATAGTTGCAAGTACTACTGATGCTTCAGCATGCGAAAAGAGGGAATGATTCTTTTTTCCTAAACCCACATTCTCATTTTGGAAGGATGGTTATTTTACTAGGGTACACACATATCACTTCCTTGATAATTTAGGCATGTGTGCAACCTTTATTTGGTAGTATACACTTTGTGCAAAGCTGTAGCCTCTAACGTTTTTCTTCTCATGACAGTGTTAATCCAGGCCTCTGTTGTAGTCTCACAAGGACAGCCAGGAGGACATGTTCCCTGGCTCATCTCCAGTTCATCTCTTTGTTCTGTTCCCCCACCCTTAGTTGCCTGTTATTCATAACAGTGTCCTATGTTATTACTTAACCTTTTAATCCACAAGTAGAATTTTATTTGGAGTAGTGAAGCAACAAAAGCATCATCCATAACTGAACTAAAATCACTAATGGAAAAGTTATGAAAAAATTCTGTGAAATGTACCCTACTTCCATCATTAGGATAGAATGATGCAGGCATGGAACAGAACAATTCTTACCCCATCCCAAATTCAGGAGGGGTAGTAAAGCAGAACAGTTGGACCTGCTCTTTAAAAGGATGGGGAGAAGAGGCAGTGATGGCGATTTGTGTCATACCAAGAAATGTGAGATAACTAAGACAGGTCTGCCAGAAGCTCCTGCAGAACTGGAATCATCCCTTAAGGAGCACAGGCAGTAAACCAGTCTTTGAGAGATACCTGAATCCAGAGACAGATCCTCTGTTGCCATGCCATTTTCTTCCCACGGCCAGACCCCTCTATGATGATACAACCTGAATTTCACACACAGATCAAAGGAAATCAAGGAAAAGGAAAAATGCTAGTCTTGAAGACAGCAACCTGAGAAGGCCTCTTCTGATATTACAGCTGCACAATTGTTTTCTTTATCCCATCAACAGAGAATAAGGAAGTAACAGTCACTTAGAGGTGAGAATGCACCCCTCACCCCTTCTCCATCTTGTATTCTTTAAGATTGTTAGGACAATTTGTACTACATGCAGGGACAAGCTCCCAACTCCAGCTCCCCTTTGGTGTGCATCCACATAAACATTTCAGAAGTCCATTTAAAGGGGTCACACACAAGTCATGCTTCAGTTCACACCAGCAAACAGTATCAGAGCACACAGACTAGGTGAGTTACAAATGAAGATGTCCCCTGGAACATAACTTCTGCTCTAACCACTAGCAGGACTTTTTCTCAGACCATGAGATTACACCAGTATGAGGCTGAAGAAAACTTAAACCTTTCACAATCTGTAGAGTGTGCAAGTTGGACCAACACCCTTTCCTTTCCTATTTGTCCACACTACTTGCATTTAGCAGAACCCAAAAATGTTCATTTCCCCAGAACGTACATATGCCAACACAGACATCTTGGTTGGCACAGTGTCCCAGTGTTGCCACACCTACATGATCTGATTGTGTTCCTGGCCAAACAGAAGGGAGTCATAAGTGCATTAACAAACTAGCAAGATTTCCAGATCATCTGTGGTTATGGTCAGTGTAGAGAATCTACTGCCACATTCAAGATTCAGAAGTGTTCCTCAAAGTTTGGTAGATCATTGCTTCTCTTCAGAGCAGCTGATTTCACAGGCACAGTAGCATACTGAAGGGCAAGAGAGAACAGCTTCAAGGGAGAACACTCTAGGCAGCAGCAATTTTTTAAAAGCTGCTCCAGTAATGAAAATTCAGGAGTCAAAGACAGCTTAGGAGAATCATTATCTGAGGGAACAAAGAGGTGATATGCTTTGAACATACATGGAATTTAGTCCTTGAGAGTGTGTGTAAAAGAAAAGGACTCAGCACAGCAGTTCTATTATAAACAATACTCCAGAGGGCCATAAAAAAGTAAAAAGAACTCGTCAACAGCAGTAGGATGGGAGAAATCAGATTTATTTTTCCATTTCCACCAAGACTTGGTGGGGAGTAATAATTTAAAAAAAAAAAAAAAAAAAAAAAAAAAACAACCACCAGAAAAAACAATCTTCTGTGCTGCAGAATCCCACTACTGGGGGGGCAGAGGGGGGGAATTCAAAGAAAAAGGAGACAGTCATAAAAAAAAAATCAACAGTACAAGATCTTCTGAAACAGAAGATTAGCCTTTCACAAGCTCGTCTGCAGGACTTAAAATCATTGGCAAACATGACGATGAGGGTGATGGGAATTAAAAGTATTTCCAAATGCGTGACTAAAGCACAAAAATGTCTCTCTACTTTGTAAGTCATGAAATCCCAGTTTCTCCATGCCATGAGCCTGAATGAACATGGGGAACAGAACAATAATCATTGAAACACACCAAATTTTGTCTCTGTCAACAAGAAACTATGTGGGGGATGTTTGCAAATCTTATTTCCTTAATTTTTGTTGGTTTTGCATTTCCCACAACAAACAGCAGCAGCAGCACCACTTTATTTTTCAAGTACCTAGTAAAGAAGAACTAGTCTAGCTTCCTTGTCTTGACAAAGCAGAGTTCAGTATGTGAATAACTGGCAGAAATACATGCAAGATACAGATTTTCAGATAGGTCAGGGTGTTGGAATGCTAGTAAAATGATTTAAGAGTCTGTTTAGATAATGCATGTTATGGACTAAAATTCAATTAAATGTAACAGCAAATATTGGCATCCCTGTCTCTTCCCCAATCCTCCAAAACACACACCCAGTTCTGCCTCAGCAGCAAGACACATGCTTTTCCTTTAGCCCATGAGGACCCACAGGATATGAACACAATTTCTTTGTCAGCAACTGTTTTGCAGAGAACCACACGACAGACACGTATGTACAAAAATGATGAATTACTAATGTATCACTCACACTGGGATGGTAAAACAAATGAGAATTTTTTCCTAAAACAGCTGTAGTTCTTCATTTCAGGGCAAGGAGAGACAGACTTGGTCTGGCAAACTGTGATTGTTTCCATGCAGGAACTTAAGCCTGTCCCAGAACATCAAAGCAGGCCTAACTCACCTTATGTCAATCTGTTAAGTCTAGCTTAAGCTTGAGCTCTAGATGTCGATCTCCTGCTTGCTAATACTGTGCTGGCACACATACTGGTGCTCTAACTGTGCACAACTTGATTTCTAGCTACACTGATTTAACAAACAAAGCCTAGAAACTAAACTTATGCACATAATCAACCTCTTTCTCTTCTCCCTCTTCACTTCAGTCAATCTCAGACATAAACTAAGTGTAACCAACAAATTTTGCAAGGATCTGCAGACTTTTTTCAACTCTTGATTGCTACCTTTACTATCTCCTACTTAAGGTATACCCCAAAACCACAGCTCTTTCATTCCAAAACTCCCTCACCATGGATAGTCTTACAAGGTCTCAGAAGACAACAGCAATTTATCACTTAGGCTCACTCTCTTTAATATACATCTCCTGCAGGTGGTGAGAGAGCCAGCAAGCTTATTTTCCCAAGTACCTACTGACATCATACCATGAACACTCCCATGCCTTAAGACCGCATTTTCTGATATATCCAAGGAGGAAGAGGGAGATTTTGTACAAGTCTAGCTTATTTTTTAAAAAAGTCAGCAGAAGAAATTACTGAACTGGTTTAAAAAAGCCAGTCAGGCATAAACATTTTTCCCCTGCTGCTGAGCAAAGGTAGCATTGCTTGGGCTTAGTAGACTACTTAGTACAGACTCTTTATGTAAACAATGTTCAAGTCACTGTTGGGGGTGGAGGGGTGGAAATCATCTGCCACACATTAACTTTTTTGTGGTGCAAGCCCAAGTCTAGTGTGCCTGAAAACACTGTGAGATTGTGAGCAATATAGTGCATCCATGTATAGCTAGCTTTATTCATTCCCCAAGTCTATTGCCCCACCTCGCCCACCAGCTCTCTTTCAGGTTCATGTCTCAGAATGCTAATTGCCCAGTTTTTGTTTAGGGCTGGCTGACTGGCTGTCAAGCCAATTCTATTGCCTATTTGACAAATGAGCTCTTTTACCTCCCTGCAAAGGCTGTAAAGGAAGGTCACGAGACTGTATAGTGTGATTTTTTTTTCTTCTTTACAATAAAGATTAAAGGGGACAATTCAAGGCAACTTAGCAAAAAAATAAAAAAAAAAAAAAGAAACAAGCCAGCATACCCACAAACTTACCCCAAACTTTTTTAGCTGGCAGCAAATGAGACTTCAATAAAATATGGATTGTTTCTTTACGTTCTGCATTTCTAATGTGGCATAGCATGCTACCTACTTACCTTAAAAAGATACTGCAAAGCAGCAAAAGTATATATAAGTTGATGGCCAGGTTATAAAACAACACAGCCAAATATAAAGTTAGATTCAAGACAGAAGTAAATCAAAAATCTCCCTCACCACCAAATCAATTTACAGTAGTGTCCTCCTGAAAACCCAGTCTTTTCATTTAGGAAGCTGCACCAGACCTGGTGGGTGCAGGGCTCAGAAACACCATGACCTTAGTGGATACATCACTCCCTGGTTGAGCTGGCCAAGCTTCAGTACTGTCCCTGCACAAACTGCCATGCCACGTTGTGACTGACACACCACACTGCCTGCCTGCTCTCCAGTCCCCTGGTGTTTCCCTGCCAAAGCAAAACCTCAGGAAATCCCCTGTGTAGAGACATCTCTGATGCTGACCAGAATGGTTCTGAAGCAGCTACTATCAGCTACTGGTTGGTACTTCCAGTTACAGTGTGTTTAAACCCTGTCACCTGCCCCACAAGAGCTGCTGGCTCCTGCCACGTCTCTCCATGCCCCTGGCATTTCCCTACCAAAGGAAAACCTGTGCATGCTCAGAGTATTAAATAATGTGGTTTTATAACTTTGCTGAATAGAAAAAAAATCTCACCATCTCTTTCCAAGCCTATTCAAACCATCCAACATGTGGTACATAAATACACCTCTACACGTGGATATATACAGTGTGAGTTGGATAATATCTCGTTACTGTTTGTACTTATCTACATCCAAGGCACACACACAGAGCAATTAGAATCTCAGTTAACAACTCACTTCTGAACTAGCAAAATTTGTCCTGTGCTTTTATGTGTCAAAACTCCAGTGTTTCCAACGTGCCACTTGTTCTGCTGCAAGCACCAGTCATTATGCCTTAGGTGAACATCAATTTCTAACTCACTCAATGTTTTCCATTAAAGAAGAAAAAAACCCAAACATTATGTAATTGAGTGTCATAACACTATTGTTACCAGATAGGTTTTGTTATTTTCAATCTTTTAAACAATAAAAGGAAGCTAGCTTTAATTTTAGCTGCTGTCTTCATGCAGTAATCCAACACATACTGACTTGGCTTTTTATACTGTGTCTTGATATTTAGCCTTTTCCCAGCTTTTGCAGCAAGCAAACTAAAACTTAGGGTCTGGTTCACAATTCTGTCACTCTCCTTCACCTCCCTTTCTTCCCATTTCCAAGCTGATTTCATAGTCTTGCAACAGAGAGCATCAGTGATTAGGTTTACTTGCACAAGAAAAAACAACAGCTATTTTCTGTCTCAGATTTGGCTTTGTTTTTGGGGTTCAGTTGGGTTTGGGCTTGTGAGGTTTGTTTTGTTTTGCTTGTTTAAGAGAAACAATAATCAGCATGCTATGCTACAGCAAAGCCAGGGCAGCTTATTTTCAGGAAGCTGCCCTCTGAGACTTGTAGGCTCCCTCTCCATTCCTGGGGCCACATGCTGCAAACACACTGCCAATACTTCTTTCAGTGGAGTCTTCTAGTATCTGAGCTGCAGTGTGAGTGTGTATGGATTGAAACAGTTATTTTACATGCAAGTGTCAGCCATGATTTCTTGCCAAGGCATTCTCGGGAAAGATGCCAAGGATCTTCCTCTAGGTGAGCCGAGCCAAGGTTTTGTTTGACAGAGTAACTCGATTTTGTTTCAGTAGAAACTGTGTGTGGACACATGAAATGTGCAGCATATTACTATTCAAATATTTCACTAGAAGAGAAAGAAACAGGAAAAACATGGAGTTTGGTGTTATTTCAACTTACCTTTTCATTCCATGCCCATAATCCAATCCCAAGAAATGCTATGCCAAGGAACTAAAGGGAAAAGAAAATACTATCAGAACAGGAACTATAAATTTATGCATTTATTTTTTTTAATATACATATTGATTCATCTTCTCTGCTGGATCATCAATTTCATCAGGGCTGTTGGGGCTTCCCAGGAGTTTTAAAATATGTATGTAGTTGTTTATTTTACAACTCCATCATTGTAACTGGACGAACAGAGCACAGAGCATTCAGGGCTACTCCACGTGGGAATAGTAGGTGCTGCAAATGTCATTTTCTCCGTATCAAGTAAGGTTCTTTTTGAGTTGGTCAGACTCAATGAAAACTCCACAGTCAAGCAACACATTATTTTACTGTTTTATTACTGCCACCTACACAAAGCGACTGTCCTCACAGCTCCTTCCCAGTGAAAGTGACTAAACTGGAATCCTAAATACACATGTACTATCAGTTTTAGCAATGCTGTCCACGGAAACTTATTATATTTAAACAGCTTTCTATAGCTCATTATTTCTGGGGAAAAAAAATACTGGTCTTAAAGACTGAGTTTTAAGAAACTGCAAAACTAGTATAATATAACCTTTCTGATTTGGAATGTTTTTGTACTTCATAAAGGTCCCTTCCTCCTCCAAGGAACTTTAAAGCACCAAAATCAAAAGATAAGCATTTTTTCCCCCACAATGGGAAAAAGAGCAGTCCCTGTGATTTGGTTTTATTCCTGTACTCTCTGTTCCACTAAATAATTGAGAGCACATAGTTTCTTCAAGTACTACAGAGTTTCCATACAAATCCCACACTGAGGACCAGTGAAATAAGCAGAACAAGCACTCTCTCCCCCCTCAACATCCCCACAGCACATTTTGCATGAGACAGTACCAATTACGTAGAATGTTTAAAAAAACAGAGTGGGTGTCTGAGCACATCTCTAAATGTCCATCTGTCCAATACTCCTCTCTGGTTTTTGAAACCTAAGTGATAGCTAAAAAGAAAAGTATATTCACTCTGCTTTTAGAGCATGTAACAGGACATTGTTCAAGTATCAAACTGGTTTTGTTTTTCCACACTGCAGGGCACAAATTTATTTTGGCATGTAGTACACTTTCTCATAAGATCTGTGTAAACAGTTAAGTATTCTAATGATTTTTCTTTTGCAAAACAGGACAAAAGTGTTTTTCTGTTCAGAAGTGGGAGGAGGAAGGAATATCAACTTAAAAGGCTTTCCCAGAAGTGATCTCAACAGCGTCAAAGCATGATTCCTTCTTCCTTATCTTCTTTTTTTTCCCCAAAGTGACAATTTTAGCTTTATAATACAGGAATATCTGTAAAGCCTGATCTCTGTATCGACTGGAATACTCTCATTGCAATACCCTGAAGTTCCCTAACGCTTGTTGCATCTTTGTGACTCTCTCCTCCAAGTGTCCTTTGCCAGCTGCCTAAAGGATCATGTGTGCTACCATCCAGCAAGCACACCCAGAAGCCCATTTGTACTAACTGGGAATGAAACTCTTGTTTTTGGCTTGAAAAGTCATGACTGTGAATTTAAACAATAGCACAAACCAGTAGTCTTCAGATGAAACTGTGGCAGGCTTGGCTATATTTTAATACAAGATAAATGGAGTTTTTTCCTAGATGGAAAAACAGAACTGCTAGTCAAGAAAGTCTATTCTTTCAGCAGCCTGACTGCCTTATAAAGTACAAGAAATGGATTAGAGAATGTCAGTACAGCCCCTGTCATACACCACGTAAACCTCTCTTAGAGGTCATCTTACTTGTACTGAGACTGCTCTTTCTCTATGGTTATAAAGCTTGCCGGAAGATAATCCTCCTGACTGCAGTGATTATTTGAAACTCGAGATAAAGCTGTACAAGTTTTCAAATCACTTTCAGACAAATACAGCAAAGTTCTTTTTTGCTGTAATAGGCTTTATTCCCTCTTTCTCACACAACCAAAAGTACCCATGTTGAAGGAACGGAAGGGGAAAAAAGCTATATTATAAAAATCCTTAAACTGCACTTGGAAGCAGCAAATTGTTATTTGCAGAGAGGTTCAAAATATTGTTTTGCAAATAGTTTATTATGGTTTTGAACAGAATAAACATGAAAAACTAAAACGAAGGAGTCTGAATGCATCCAAATGTAACTGAACAGCCATACACATCAGCTGCAAGTGTGGCTCAGATGTACTAGTTTTATAAATTTAATCCTGTCAAGCGTTCTCATCCCTCACCAGAATTCGAGACTTAAGGGTAAGATTACCTCATGGGTTTGCAAACGTGACTTAGAGTAGACTATACAGGTCTCAAGCCAGGTCAAACTCAGCTCAGTTTATGGACTGGTAATGAGACTATACTAATACTAAGCTGAAGCACCTAAAAAACCCAAGACTGGCAAGCTACTGGCAAGCCAGTTAAGAAAAAACAGGAAACTGAGTTGTCAGAGTTCTCAAGGGGATCAAAGAACTACATGCTGCTCTGTCTGCTCAATATCCCAAACCAGAAATTTCTGTTCAGCTGCCTTCCGAAGCAGCTGATGAAACAAGAGCAATGTACAAGATCCATTAGAAGAAAAAGGATCAGGATGGAATCACAAACTCTTTATCACAGGATGCCATGGAAACCAAAAGTGTAAAGCATTTGGAAGAAAAGATTAGATGAATTAATGGAGAATCTATAGCTCCCAAAAAGTGATTATGATACAACTTCTGGCTCAGGAAATTTTTACACTGCTGCTCACTGGGAAAAGATCACTGTATGCATGCTTTGTTGCTTAAATGACTCTTGCCTTGGATAAATGCCACTTGCATTACTTGAGATAAAATACTGAGCTAGGCAGACCACCGACCTTACTCCTTACAATCAAGGCCTCTAAAGGCCCACAGCTGCACAAAGACAACCTGCCACAGGAATGAAGCACACAGGAATCCTCACAGTAATCCCTGCTGGCAGAAATGTTCACAAGGAGACTTATGGGATCCTCTCACCAGGATTAACTTTGGATTTTACAGACAATTATGAAAGAAACTCCTGCATAATAAAAAAAAAAAAGCAAACCAACACAAACAGCTGAATGTGCTAAGCAAATCCTCCTCTGTATTTTGGCTGTTAGAACACATATCCTACTTAATCTTGCAGCCATTCTGCAGAAGTCTCCAAGGTAGTCTTCTTCTCCTTGCTTGTAACCAGAAAGAAAAATCTCTTCACATCTGAAGCATGTGGGGAGCCAGTGAGATGGCACACCCATCTCAGTTAAGTCTGGAAAATTTCATTTACATCCATTAAGTTATTTCAATGAGTAATAAAAAGGTGGCAGTTTGCCTCATTATCTGCAAAACACTCTACAGAGAATAACAACCTTAATTCTCCACAGACTTCTAGTAAGACTATTTAGTCTGAGTATAAATGGTCACCGGATCTGGAGCAGAGTTTGCAAACATGCTGATACTTCATTTTTTTAAACAGTAATGTCCAAGAGAGTATTTTAAACCAGTCCTCTGGAGTAGTACTTTCTCAGCCATCAGTTTTCTGTTCACAAATATCAAACAAGATGTGTTCAAGTTTTTCTTCTATAAGGATTATATGTAATTATGAGTAGAACACGTAGCAGTACTTGTATGGTCACCCTACTTGTAGAGCTCATATGCAGTTTTCAGATCAATAAAGTGTTTCAATTTGCATGTCTCTCATTCCCGGTTTTGCCTGCATGGTGGAAAATCATTCTTTGTTGCTAGGGATACAGCACATCATTTAGAGGGTGCTGGAGTAAATCTAACGCAAATACTAGAAAAAGTTTGAGAGAGATGAGCTTAATCGTGGAGTGATCAGATGCTACTTGACATCCTGAATTTTCCATCTCAGCTGACATTCATAAATAACTTGGCACCAGTTTTCAACCAAAAGGAGAGCCACAGGCCAAGCAGCAAAAGGCTGACAAACATGCCACATGCAAGAACCTGCGCATGTCCCTATGCGGATACCTTACAGACTTGTGTGAGATGGAACTACAGTGCAGCCACATAACTTCACCTTCACCACAACAATACAAACACACTGGCAGAGCTTGCTATTAGAGTTCAGAACCAGAGCTTCTTCATGAGAACTTTAGTTTTCTCTGGAGCCCTGTATTTAGCCAGCACAGCACCAGGAATGTAAGGTACAGTATTCTACTGACAAGCACATCAGTGATCAGAACAACATGAAGTGTAGTATTAGATATCCTGAAATACAATCAGGAAAACACAGGAGTTCTGAGCTTTGCACATACATAAAGCAGTGCTGACAAGTCCCTAAGTGACCCTAAAACCCCAGATGAACAGTTTTTCCCTAAGCAAAGCACTCTGCTCAGCCTCAAAGATACTCCAAAAATCAGAATTCTCACTGCTTTCCTTGAAGCATTTTATGCCTAATCAGTCTTTTTGCTTTTTAAGCCAGAGCAAAAAGGAGCTTAATGTCTGTGTCAGAGCACAAGGGATTTTGTTGGGGTTTTTTTTGTTTGGTTGGCTGGATTTTTTGCTTATTTTTAAGTAGCACTGACAGAGAAAGGGCACCAAACCAGAAATTAAAATGAAGCTTTACAGATATTTCTTCTTCCTTTCCAGCCACTGATGTGTACTCTGTTTTAAACACGTCAGTTAGCATTATTTCAAACAAAGTAAGTAGGACATCTTCTCAACCCTCCATCTTTTGTCTGGACCAGTATCACAGGGAAGGAAGGTAGCAGGAGTCTGCCCTGTTCCTTCCTCTATTCACCCTGGTTCCAATAACTTTTCTATTCTCAGCACAAACTGTTATAGCATTACATTTTCATGTGGCTAAACATACATGGTGACCATGGGAATTGGAAACTGCTCAAAGCATAAAACCCACATGTACATATTTGTGCTAATGCCTACACAAAGAATGAATTCTCCTAAAGCCCATTTCTTGTTTGCCCGGGGACATTATCAGCAGGAAAACGCCATGTACTACAGTCAGTGACTGAAGATGTTGCGTAGGTGACTAATTACCATTTTGGTTCACAGCAACATTCAGATATAGACTGAATATAGACCAAAAGACGTCAAATCTATTTCTACTTTATGTGCAGCTTCTAAAAAAACCCATTTCATTACATTTCACAGATAACTGCCTCAGTAATACCTTTTCCTTCTGGATACAAAACACACACATGTAGAAGAAAAAAAGATCCCAGTTACCACACATTTTGCTCAGCTGAATCAGAGATAACTCATTTTATAGAATCATCCAAAGGAGAAAAACAGACCTCAGTATACAACAAGAAAATATGTCTGCTCCATCTTGCAGGACTCTTAGTATGATGCTTTCTAATGATAAATTAAGCACATCTGACCCCAATTTTCAAAGCAAGATGCTGTGGCTGTGAATGTATTTTTCATTTTCACCAGTATGGGGCTTTCCTTTTTGTGTGACAAGTAAGCGAGATCTACACGCTCCCCACACCCACCCCAAAAGCACAGTCCGTTCCCATATTTTTCTTACTGCCTTCTCCAATTCTTTAATTGCAAAAGCATGACATCTGCTTTCTGTTACAGTTGCTTTGTATATTTATCTTATTGCATTCTGATGATGCAAAGTAAGCACTGCCAATCAGCTTGGAGCAAGAGTCCCTAAATACTGAAGTCACTCTCAATTTGTCCACAGAGACTGATTTACTGAAAAAGCAGGATGAATTAGACTCTATTTCCCCTGCTTCAACTTTTGAACAACTCCCTTCAGGCCTAGATAAATTTATCTCTTTCCAAGTTCACAATGAGACTTCTCCAAACTCGGGTCCTGCTGTCTAAAGAAAATACTCTATTTGAAGCTTCTTTTCTAAATTGTTTTTTAAACCACACAAAACTAAGACACAGCAGTCCCTTTGTAAAATTCTTCAATAAAAACTTTTAGGAGCCTAAAAAGTTCTTGTTTGTATGAGATCTAGCTGACTTCCAAAAACCAGTACCCTTTTCTCATGAAACTAAATAAATAAAAAATCCAAGACCGTTACGGTAAACACTGTACCACTACCACACAGAGACGTTTAAAAAGTCTACGAAGTTGAAGTAACATCTCTGTTCACTGTCACTTTAGTGCACCCCTCTTGCAAGGACCTTATCCCTTCTACTCTTCCTTGCACTCTCTGCTGTGTCTTTGTTTCACCACCTGCTCTCTCTGCTCTCCCTGAGCTCTGTGTGAAGACTAACAAATTCAGCTGTGCACATCTCTCCATGGGCTTCTTCCCTGCCTTCACTCTGAACTACATTAAGTACTTCACATCCCTCTCCTTTTCCTAACCAGCCTTGCTCTCTTCATCAATACCATTTCATCTCTGGCTCAGTCCTCCCCACTGCAGCTTCTCTGTCTGAAGTCAGTTTCTATTTTTAAAGCCATCAAAAAATTATGTAAGTAGTATGTAGCAGTATTGAAAACAGTATGGGCTTAAAACACAGCCACAAGCAGCAACAAAGTGCAAAATGAAACTAAGAGAATTAAAAAAACAAAACCCACCCGATGCCCAAGTTCCACATCCTGTATCAGTATGCTAAGCATTTCTCTTAGCCAATTTGACACTGCAAAGACACAAGCCTTCTCACTCTGGTTTATAGGTAAGAAAAAAGTATGACAGCAAAGCAAGCGTATTCTGCTTCAGGGCGAGGTGAAGCAAAGCATCTAGAAGCAATATTGCAAGTGGGTCACTTTACAGGTCAGCCTTGCTGCCCAGGGCTAGCAGCTTCTTACCCCAGAGGACACCAAGACCTCCCTCCAGTTGTTCTGTTTCTGCCACTGCTATCTCCTTCAGCCCAAACAACCCTACCTAGCTACAGGCTATTTTGGTGCAGCCCCAACATGACTGTTCCTCATTCTTTTTCTGAAGCTACAGTTCTATTTACATCTGACGTTTAAAATAAAAACCACAAAGCAAAAAACACCATGCAAAAAAACAACCCACCATGAAACACAGTATACATTAAATTCTCATTAGGAAACTGATACACAAGTGCTCACTTATTTTAGCTACAAGCAATGAAGTTGTAACATCCAATTCAGGCAATTAATACAGCAAACAGAAAGGACCTACACTAGTCTTTCTTTTCCCTTAGTAATGAACAGGCAATTACATTGCCTGTACAATTGATTTCAGTAGCTGAGAACATAAAGAGTGCAGAGGCAGGAAACACAAACAGGTAGGCTTGTCAACACAGCAGGATATTCTGAATGCTCAGCATTTCCTTTTGGGAAAGCAGTCTCAGCAACTAGCTGTGCTTGTATCCTACACAGAGGGAGCCCCGAAAATCTATCCCAGCTACACAAGCTGCCACATCCCAGGCTGTTTCAATGAACTACACTCAGAGATCCACTCTCTTGCTTCTCAGAGAAGCACACCCACGTGGAGAATAAGGAAGGGGTGAAAAGACTAAATGAGTCTGGATGACAGGTACACAGAGTGAACACAACCAGTTTTTACAAACTTGGGCCAAATTATTTAATCTTACTTTCCTTTTACTACAAAAAACAAGCACAGGAAAGAGTGAACTCCAAGCTAACAGTGAACATAAAACAAACCTGCAAATGAACACAGAACTTTTTCTGGGAAATTCTACAGAAGCTTTCTTGCCTTTTACCTTCACCAAATGCTAATTCCTGGTTCTTTTTTAAGAGTCACCCAGTCAGATGTCCAAAATAATTTACAAAGATACTAGTAGCACATATATGAAGAAATCATAGCTTGAAAAGGTACAAGCAATTCAGTGCAATTTAATAACATGCCAGAAACCAAACTAAGGTACCCAAAATCCTGGCCACAACATAATGTGATCGTATAGCCTGTCACACAAAGACCAAACACAACTCAGAACTATAAACTCTGTAACAGCAAATGCACATATATATGGCATGTGTTAACACATGAAATGAATCAACTTCTAACAGTCACAGTAGTGAGTGTTGAGGGGATAGAGGATAGAAAGGGACACAAGAAGGGCTGCAGTAGGTTTATTAAGAGTTATTTGACAGCCTAGTAAGTCTTCATTTTACAAAGGTGAAGCTGAGAGCATACAGAGACCAGTACTACTTTGTCAACACAAAAGCCTAACCTCAAAAGTCACACCAGCTGTGTCTATGCGTGCCTGCACAGATCTCCATTTTCCAGAGAGATGTGGGGGAAAGAAGCCAAACCACTAATTAGGCATCACATTTATTTTCCAATAAACACACACAATTACAATCAGCAATCCTGATGCACAAAGCCAAATCACAAAGGATGTGTCCCATAAATACTGAGCAAAACTCTTGCTTTGCATCTTATAGTCATTGCAGTAGAGGAAAACACCTCTAAAAGCAGTGTTTGCAGCCACAGCCAACCCTCAACATTTCCAGTGTACTATACAGTAACTACTGAGAACCAAAACTTTGAGATTATCAGTTAAAAATGATTCTGTGGATGAATCAGTGCAGCTTCCAGAAGCACTAGAAGATCTGCTAACCAGAGCTTTGAAAAATTCTGTTCTAGACAGTAGGTTCTGAATTGTGCCTTGCAATGTGTTGCTTCTGACTCTACAAGCTACTGTATTTGTTCCTGATGTAGCTTATTCATAAAATCAATCCCAATTTTTGCTCATGTCAGCATTAACTAATGCTTTGTTAGCTATTTTTATACTACAAGGTTCTTTCTAATTTCTAATAGAAGCAGAACTAGCAGAAGTTGACAGCAATCTCTCATTTCTACAAGACTTGGCAGGGGGCAAAGCAAACAAAACCCAGGACTGCCTTTTTTTAACAGAGGTGACAGAACAAACCAGAGACAACAAATGGTCACAAAGCTGTTTTCCTGAAGGTTTGATTCCTAGGCAAAAGTTACACGATCTAGCAGTAACAATAAGTAAATAAATAGGCAACCAGAAACCAGCTGTTTGTCTAAATGAAAGAGACTGCTGACCCCTTGTCTACTTTACAGACAGCATCAAAAGCACCTCTATTATTTGTCATTCTCAAAAGAGGCATCAGGGGCTTGACTAAATATGTAGGCAAAATACTCTTCACTTTTGTAAAAGTGCTCCTTCAAATCACAGTTGTTTAACATGATACAGCAGTCAGGGGAGGTTCTGCTGACACCACCTTTGCTGGAGACATATACAATGCTACTGCTCCAATTTCATTTGAGATTGTTAAACTCATTTTAAGAATAAACGCATTGGAAACAACACAACTAAGACTTCCAGTTCGTTATGACCAACAGTATCAGCAATATCACCTAGAACATGTAAAACACTGATTTGTTAATTGAAAAATTTCATCCCTCTTTTTACTGACACTTTGAACTGCATTATTTCTGTAAACTGCAGTTCCTGATGAATCCATTACCCTTTGCTTGTTACACTTCTCCGGTTTGCATAAACACTAGTAGTTGATCCCTCCTGCCATCCCTTACCAGGAAAACAAGGACTAGAAAATTACTTTTAAGGCATATGGAAATGTGGCTGTAGTACATACAGATGGCTCCATGAGAAAAAAGCTATAAAAATCAAGTGATGTTGCCTCACCAAGATCCTTCTGCTGCATAGCTGTGCTCTTGCAGTTAGTCATTCTTTGCTTACTGCTCTTCCAGGATGAAGGAGTTTTGGTACTGCAAAGATGACTTTTGGTATTGCAAGAGAGTGTATGTGCCAGCCAGATAATCTCATTTTCTCCCTTACTCATAAAAGCAGAGCAGCTGTTCTTCAGATCCCACCTTATTTACTTATATATAGTCATTACCCAGAAGAACAGTACCTCAACATCACTTTTAAAAAAGCCTTGGAAACACTGAAATGATCTTAAAAGTCTTGGTTTCACGCTTCAGTTTCCAGAGTCCCACCAAAAAAGGCCATAAACACACTATATATCACAAAAACTCCCCAATCAAAAACAAACCAAACCCACACACTCACACCACAAAAACAAAACAACAAAAACCACCACCGCCACAAAACACTAAATCATGCCACCAATCAATAACACACACTACAAAACCCCCAAAAAACTCACATAGAATTTGATTTGGTTTGACCTTCTGTATTTGCCCATCATTCTTAAGTTGGTCCAAAAACTGCAACAACTCCCTACGTAGGAAAAGTGTTTTCTTCAATTCTGCTCAGCCCCAGAAGGGTTTCAAGGCACAAAGTTTACAAGGAGCACAAAGTAGCAATTTAGTCATAAAAATTTGAATACTGGATAAGTTTTCTATGGCCAGCTGGACATTGTTTCCACTACTGAGTGCTAACAGTAAAACTTTGGCTGTTTCCCCATGGAACAGTCACCCTGCATAGAATCTCAAAAGGGACCCCTCCAATCCAGACTCAACTCCAGCCTTCCAGACAAAACCTACTACATTTGACTTGATAAGCTGGAAGGTAACACGACTGTGGAGAACTCTGCCTTTAAAGTCACTCAAGATCTTGTTGGAATAGTGTTACCTTGGGTATGTTACACAATAGCAACGCATTAGAGCGCACACTGAATGAAGCAGTTCTCCACGAGGCTGAGGGGCTCAGGAAGCTTCCTGACCATCCCTGATAGCAGACTTCTCATCAGCAATAATAAAGTAAAAGATAGAAGGAGATGAAGAAATGTTTGTTCTAACAAACCTGTGACAGAAACAAAGGGAAAAGCATAAAAAGGAAACTCTCAAAATTGCTTAAAAGGCTTCATCTTCCTTTAGAAGTTAAGAGTTGATTCTCATGATGCGTTTATTCAGCAAAGAAAGTGCATCTCAATTATCAAAGATGATTAATTCCTTTCAAAAACACCAGTGTAAAAAAAAAAGTATCCTGGTAGAACAGAGGTAAAAACTTGAGCCTAAGTGTAAAAAGAGAACATATGCAGCATCAAACTGCTAAAAAAAGTTCAATACCTCCCCTGCCTGCACTGGAATTTGAATCCAAGCTAGCAGAGAAAATAAATATTTTGCAGCACAGAAGTGCAAGCATAACACTTTGTAGGAAAAACAACTTATCTGGAAAACATTACCAAAGTTTTTTCCTTATCTGAAAAAACATTGCATAAGTTCTACACAAAGGCAAATGTCACAGTTTCGCTTTCCAGTCACTAACAAACAGGCAACAGGAGAAGATTATTTGGGAGGCAAAGGGATGCTTCCCAAGAGGAGGATTTGGAAAGGAAATCACTCATAATATAGCTTCTCCAACTTTTAGTCCCGCTTTTAAGAGCAAGTATACCTGAAAGTCACTTCTAGACTCAAGAAGTAAATGCAAACAAAACCAAGAACAACTAATTGAACAAGGAAAAACAGTATCAAACATCTTTTCTTCTTTTTCAATAATTTCATCTACTGATCTCTTTTTAAAACAACTGAAGTTATTTGTATCTTGACCAATATGCCCCAGAAAATCCAGAAGGCTCCACTTGCCTTCCCTTCCATTTCAAAACACTTCAGCCTGGGAAATTTCTCCATTGACCTGTGCTGTAGTTCATCCACTACAAGGACACAAGGAAACTTTTAAAGCATTACTTGTTTTTCTTTAATACTATTTGTATAATTTTACATTTTTCTTCGTTTGAGCTGAAACATTGGGAGAGAGAAAGAGTCCTTAAAATCTGGTTCTTCCCTGCTGCATGAACACTGCAATTAATTCTTCATTGAGCTACCCAGAGAAAGAGTGAAATAAAAGGTCTTCAGTAACACACAACTGTAAAAACTGTCACCATGCCTGTGGAGCTATCAACAAGAACCCTTCCCTAATACCTCATGTCCTTTCCTTCACATAGTGAAGAAAGGTGACCATAACAAACTGGAACAGTAGGAGGGTTGAACATATGGGAAATACAGATGGAATGGAATTTAACAATCCAAACACAGTATCATATACTTAAGGACTACAAAAATATCTGCTATAAACTGAAAATTTATTCACTGGAAGCATAAGAGAAGACAGCCTTGGAACTGCATGCATCAGTCTGCAAGCTAGTAAGCTGATGGAATATGCAGAAAGGCAAAGTAATATTTTTGTGACATTTAATGAAATATTCTCAGAAAAAGATGTAATTCCTTTCTCTAAGATTCCCACAATTCCATCTCTCTACAAAGGTTTAAAATGGCCAGCACCACTGGTATGGCTACAGCCCACTATATGATTGCAGGATCTTCATTCAAATGTCACATCAACACTGACAGCAACTGTGTGAGTTATTGCATGTATTGCAACTCCTGTACAAGACGTTGCTGCGCCCCATCAATACTCAGCAATGAAACTGGGCTCTTAGGATTTTTGTCCACAGACCCATAACAATCAGTACACAGCCAGACCTGCTCACATAAATCTATAGGTTCATTAACTAGACTTCACTCCCAAAGATGCTAGGGAGATGAGGTATTCCGGTTAGAATACACAATCACAGAATATGAGGGGCTGGAACGGATCTGGAGTGATTATCTAGTCCAACCCCCCTGCCAAAGCAGGATCACCTAGACCAGGTCACACAGGAAGTCATCCAGGAGGGTCTTGAATATCTCCAGAGAGGGAGACTCCACAACCCCCCTGGGCAGCCTGTTCCAGTGTTCTGTCACCCACACAGTAAAATAATTCTTCCTCCTGTTTCCATGGAATTTCCTATGCCTCAACTTCCACCCATTGTTCCTTATGTTGTCATTGGGCATTACCAAGAAGAGCCTGGCTCCCTCCTCTTGGCACTCACCTTTTTCGTATGGAGAAACCTATAAGATGACACCCCTAGGTCCTAAGGTTGTCAAGGTTTTTTAATAGGGAACATGTCTTCAACAGATCCTATTGTGACTGTTAAACTTCAGTTTCCCTGCTAGATCAATGCAAACAGCAAGTACAGGATTTTCTAGGATCAGGCCCACAATTGCTTTGCTCCAAATAAAGTCACTCTCCCCAATGCTCTTTCATTCCAACCATCATTCAACCATCCGTGGTCAGCCCTTCCCACCTGCCCTGAAAGCACTGTTCCACTTACACATGGGGTTTCTGTGTACCATTCAGATGTGTGTCCATAAAAATCACAAATTAATTCCATGACATTTGGTACAGCACTGACCCCTATTCACACAGATGCATGAAAGGAGCCCAGTGTAATGCAACTGCATTCCTGGCACTGTTGTGCTCCTCTGGCTGCACTCACACGACCTCTGCCTGGTTTCTGCCACTGTCAAACAGGCAGACAAGCAAGTGCAGGGTGGCGCGTCAGATCCGCTCTCCCCATGCACCGAATCAAGCAATTATGCTCCACAGCAGTCACCCTCAGGGCGTAAGAAGAGAAAAAGGGGAACAGTGTGCATGAAGGCCTAGGCACATCACCAATAGCTTTTCGCCTTTCTCTCAGCTGATACAGTAATTAGCACCACCAGCTCTTGCCTCAGGCAGAGCAGAAGAAAAAAAAAAAAAAAAACAGCTAATGTTGAAGTGATATGCCCCAAATTAAGGAGAGGGGTCGTCTCCCTGCCCTGCCATTGCAGTCAGTATGTATGGTGTTTATGTAACAGTGCAGGACAACAAATCTATCCCAACACTTTCTACATTTTCAGTGTAGTCTATCACCGACTTGTTCAGTGCTCCTACTCTTGCCTCTCCTACACAACTCCTGACAAGATGTGGATCTCTGAGAATGTGCTACAGGAACTTACAAGCCCCATTTTGTAAAATGAGCCCCTGCACTCTCAACTAACATAATTACATATATGCACAAACAAAAAGCTTCTGATCAGCCATGAGGCCGTGTGGAGGTTGGAGCTGTAAAAGAAGCAGCAGAAGGAAAAAACCCACACTCCACAATGTTTCCAGTGACTAAGAGAGATTGATTTTGGCTGCTGGCTGAGCCAACTGTCTGTCTCCATAAGACACTGCATCTATTATCAATCTAGAGGTATAAAACAAAATTTTAAAAAAGGTTGCAAAAATTATTTTTTTATAATATAGGAAAAAAATCTGGGATTATTCATTTTCCAGGAAAGGATGCACAACAATTTGGGTACACAAACATACTAAACTGTGGCATAATTCTTTCTGATTTCTCTTTTGACTTGAACAGCAGCTGAGAACTACTGGAAGCTTTTGAAAATTCTTACCCTAATTATTGCCAACGTCCACAGTAGCCAACTTAAGAGAATCGATTTCTTACCATAATGAGAAGTGGAAAAAAAGCCCAAAACATTAAACCACTAAGCTTTCCTTAATTCAGATGTCTTCCAATCATATCACAGAATCAGTAGGCTAAAATTAGTACCAACGTATTGGAAGCCAGCTGCTGCATCTCCTCTTTTAAAATAATTTTTAATAGGAAAGCTAAATTTTACTGAAAATACCTACCACCCTTAGCAGATTATCTGCTTTGTCACTTCAAAATGCAAGAAAATAGCCTTGTGACCGAGTTTCAGCTCTCTATCCACGAATAGGTACCTGTATTGTTGTACTCTCATAGAGTGCATCAGTCCAGTTAACTTTCTATCACACCTATCCCACTTGCAAAATACAGGCATCTTACAGATCTGCTTTCCTGGAGAAGGATGTATCATGTATATAGATTACCTTCTTTTCATCAGTTCAAGGATTGCCTCAATTCTTAGGCCCCAGCAAACATGAAACATACTTATCCAGTTTCAATCATAAGAAAATACTCATATATGCTTGTTAAACACAAATTTCCTTCTCAAATTCACTGACCAATGTAACACAAAGACCCTAGCGCTCTGCATGCTTCTGCCCTATGAACCAGCAATAACTGTAGGAGTGAAACCAAAGACCCCAAGCTCCTCACATGTGTCCTCCATACTCTAGTATAAAGAGAAAGAAGATTTTTTGCTACTTTGTTATACTGCTATGCAGCCTTTGCACAAGTCATGGCTGAAAACGATGGAAGATTGTACCCCAGGTAAGATCACAGTTACTCCGTGGGTCAGTCTCAACAGACAGAAGCAATACAATTAAGAGATCAACTTAAGCTCCGGCATATACTTTCTACTTAATTCACTCTTCCAAATCCTGTCACCAAGGGCTTTCTGAGTAATCCAGCTATCCCATTATTCCAGATATAGACAAGAATGGCAATAATACAGTTAATAAAATCATAATGCATAACTACATACTTATACAGGCATGTACATAGAACTTTGTACAAAAGTTCTCCTCCCCAGGATACAGTCTAAGTTAGGGAGAGGTGAATAAATGCAAAATAAGAAATATGGTACAATGAGATTTTTCATGCTCATGAGAGTATTTCTCTGGCTCTAAAAGACAAAATACAAAGACTAAAAAATACACTATTGCTACCTCAGACTCTTCTACTCCTTTCTTCCTCTTTTTTTTTTCTCTTTACAGTGTGCAGCTCTGAGTTAAACTCACAAATTGGGATTTTTTCTTCCTATGCTCAAAACTCACAAACTGGGATTTTATTTCCTGTGTTCAATGACCTTGAAAATTGCCCATCTGAAGAAGTCCCTGTGGAATTACACTAAACTACTGCTATTCTTAGCACATACAACACATGGTATGTAAGCTGCATGATAAGCATCCAGGTAAATTCTCATTAGCAAGGTACTTCATTTCATAATACAAGTTAGTATATAAGCCTGTCACAACTTGCCAAATGGAAACAAAAATACCTCAAAAAAAGGCAGTATTTGTTTGTAAAAGCTGAAAAGGTGATCTGTGTTCAGTGAGTGATTTCTACATTAAGACAGACTCAGAGCTTGGCCCTGTTCCTCACAAAACGATGTGCTTCCATTTTCTCACGGCTACGGTAGCGCTGTCAATGTCCGTCGCATGTGCTGCTCAAGACCAGTATGATGTGCTTCAAGTCCTGCACAACATCTGCCAGTTCTGAAGCAGTAACTTGAACGGCCTTTGTTTTTTTGCTTATAAGCAAGTCAAGTCAGGAAGGCACTGACTGCAGCACAGTCATCTCACGATTTACAATTTTTATTTTTATTTTAAAAGCACCCTTGTTGTGTCACAATTTCTACTTCCAGATTTTGATCCTGAATTTGCACATTAGAAAACTCTTTCATTCAATATTACAAGAATAAAAATCCAGAAACACTATCATGTTCTCAAACCCAATAGAGTTTAATCAGCAGTCCTTCCCCTAGCCTTTCCATGACTTTAAGAGGCACTGAGGAACACCTTATAGCCAAACTACCTGAATTGTTACCATTCAAATTGCAGAAAGAAAGCCATTTTTAATACTTTTGAATACTGATACCAGTGTTCATTTTGTACAGAAAAAAACCAAATTCCTTATGGAAGCAACTTTTTTTCAATCCAAGAACCAACATCAGTTAGGGTCTTCTACTGAAAAAGAAGCGCCATGAACGTTTATACAGAAGACTCAAGTTCTTGTCACCTTCACACAAAAGCAAGTTTTGCCAGAAGCATGTGTACAAGCTCAGTCACCAAAATGTTCTACACAAGACAAATTATCCCTGATCCACTCTTCAGTGACTACCCTTTGAACAACCTGTGTGTCACACAGCACAGATAAACTCATTTCCATTGCCATTTCCTAGCAATTGCTCAGTTCCAGTCCACAAAAGGAATGCTGCAACTTGGACAATACCCAAACATCATGTAATGTTTGAATTAGCAAAGGAAATTAATTATCTACTGAATTATTGAGTGAAGAGAACACATCCTTACATCAAATTATGAAAAATAAGACATACTTCAGTGAAATTATATGGGGTTTTAATCCCATAGACTTTCCACATAAAGAGGGGTTCCATTTCAGAGGAGAGAAAAAAATATCTTATGGTAATCAGATTTTAACTATTTCACAGTCTCACAGTATATCAGAGGTTGGAAGGGACCTTAATAGATCATCAGGTCCAACCCCCCTGCCAGAGCAGGATCACTTAGGATAGTCTGAACAGGAACACATCCAGGTGGGTTTTGAAAGTCTCCAGAGAAGGATACTCTGCAAACCCCCTGGGGAGCCTGTTCCAGGGCTCTGTCACCCTCACTGTAAAGAAGTTTCTCCTCGTGTTGAGGTGAAATCTTCTCTGTTCTAGTTTGAACCCATTGTTCCTTGGCTTACCACTGAGAACCACCGAAAAGAGCCTGGCCCCCTCCGCTTGACACTCAGAAGTCATACAAAAACACCTAAGTGTATTATTTGTTCTGAACAGTGACATGAAGCATAGCACTTAATAGATATATATTTCATTATGTACCACTTTTTTTATTCTATCACTGATTTTGTAACTCTGATGAGCCCTCTTTCAAAGTTACAGCCAAGGTTCTGATAAAACTGATGTGAAAGACAAAAATCACTATAACACAGAGCAGAGTTATCTAACCTATGTTTGGCTGAATGAAGAACAGAACTAAAAATGAGCCTATTTTGTATTCCCATGTTCCACTGAGAATGCTTTATGCAATATTAAGAAGTATTATCTATTGCTAGCAACTGGTAATCCTTTTCCATCATTAAAATTTTATCTGTCTACCAAAATTCAACTAACTGGGGATCAGGCCAATCAGTTGTAAACACTTCCCTTCAAAATAAGGGTAGAAGAGGCAACTCGGCACTTGCAACACATTTATACAACATGAGAAAAACTAAGCTTCCAGCTATTACTAATTTCTCCTGTAAATCCTGAGAGAATACTTAATACAAAAGGAGCACATTCAGTTCTGTTTGGTACGTTTTCTTTTCATGGGCAGTCACAGATATCTAGAAGCAAGGCTGTAGCTTTTTCTTTATGAGAGTTGTTTCCAACTATTTCTTTCAGTTTTCACTGTGGTATGCAAACCAGAATATGGCAGCCTCATAAGAACAAAAGACTGACATTGCAACTCCAGGGGATCTGTGGGTAAGTGTGGCTATCTGTATTTCTAATCTGCACCCAAACTACTTCGCTTCATGCAAAATCTAGGAGCTCCTTTCAGTTCTAAATTGAGTATCACAATCTACCTTATTCCCAAAGCACTGAGCTTAGCAGAAAATATCTGGTTTTAGAGAAGGTCTCTTAAGTTTCTCCAGTATAGGTGCTCTCATACTTTTAACTGGGAGAGCAGTTGAGCAGAAGGCATTTTGGTTTGATGTATAGATGAGGATTCTCTATTTTTATCTAAAACCACCTAACATATTACAAACCAAGAGCTACTCAGTTTTACACATACAAAGATGTACGCAGTTAAACTGCAACTTCTGTACAGTGCTTACACTGTACATAAAAAAAGTGTAACAGTTCACCACCACTAAACAAATGCTTGAGACTACACTCACACCGTTTAAATCCTTTTGTCAAAGGAACTTGGAACAGCATTGGAAGATGAAATCATCAAAAATGTATAGAAGCTGTTGCATGAATAGCAAAATTGAGTATTTGCAGCTGTGCAATGCTGTAGTTGTTGAAAAAAAGCCTTGGGCTTTAACTCTGAGGTACTGTTTTCTTCACCTTTCACTGACTTTACAATAAAAACAACTGCAAAACCACAAACTTTTTTTTTCTTTTTTAACAGTAGTAACCCAAACCAGGAACTTTTACTAGTGTTTCCTAAGGCCATGAACTTTTATTGACATACTAGACTGCTTGCCATGTAGTGTCAATAATCTGCTGATTAAAGGCCTCTGAAGTCCCGTAGACACTATAGACCATGACAGTTTAATTACCTGCTTATTACAGGCTGGTGTACAACACTTCTACAAATTAACATTTTCTCATTCACAATTAGTTGTCAAATTCATTAAGACATTTAGAAACAAGACTGAAAGACCTGAAGCTATATATTAGATGATGGACTGAAAGAAGAGATGAGAGCATCACCACCACAAAGCTGACAAGAAGCATGACCTTCAGAACACGTCTCAAGTTGATTATCTAGAGCACCTGGGAACTAACAGCCCACAGTCAGCGCTGTCTGACCAGGCAATGAGATAGCAGATACAACACCCAAGTTCTTACCATGGTTTTGCCACTGACCTGCAACAAGACCCCATACAGGTCATGTCCCTTCTGTGCCTCAGTTTTTCCCCATTCTCTTTTGTCTTGTCTAAATGGATTGAATTCTTCAGAACAAGGCCTGTCACAAAGCTGACAGGCCAGTACAATACCATCCCTATTGTATAGGCAAAAAACAGAGTAGTTTCTCAGGCTCAGCAAGGGTAAAAGTGTTGGTGAAACACTGGTTTCTTACTGTTCAACTAAACAAAGTTTCAAAGACTGGATCTGGGATTTTACAACAGATTATTGCTGGTTCACTTCCACTTCAACATACTGATCGTACAAGAAAGATGATTGTATGCAAAAAGGGATTTAGCTAAGGTTTTATTTTAAACAACACTAACACTCATTTGGGTTTAGCCATGTTATTACAATGGGTGACAAATCCATTGTTTGATAGATTTTAAGAAGTCTGAAAGACAATACTGAAGAAGGGAAAAAGGGAGATAAATGCAGCTGCAATGGAGGGGCACTGCTGTCATATGATAAAAATATCTAGAAAATATCCACAGCACATGCAAGAGACATGCAAAGGCTCATCTTTTCTAGTGGTCTGTCTTAAACCATTCACATCTGACAAACTTTCATCAGCATCAGGACATTAAAGGCTGTTTTGATACCTTTTAGGCACAGCAGATGGCTATACTTTAAAAGATGCAATTACCTTTTCTGACAAAAGCAGACTGGGTTTTTTTTCCCCTTAATAAAAGCCTGAGAGTCAAAGAACAGAAGCAAGAAAACTAAAGCAAAGAACATTAAAAGCAGGATAGAATGGGTTCGTGTGACTTGATGTCCAGTTCCTTTTCTCCTTGCCTGTCCCAATTAATGTACATTTGGGATCAACGCAATTAAGTCTAATAATGCCACAGATGATCCTGAGAGAGCAAGGGCACTAAGCTTGTTTGCTGCAAGCTGCATGCCCCTGCCCTTGCCTGAGTAATCTGAAGTGCTGACTAGACCTAGAGCTGCCCTTTGTGATATTTTCGTCACCATCAAACATTACAAATAAAAATCAGGGAACTCCAAGCATTTCTGGGAATCCATAGGAATAGTGGGGGGGGGGGGGGGGGGGAGGGGGGGTAAGGAAAGCTGCTGCTGCTGGTTTTCAGCTTACAGGAATAGACCAGAATCAACACGGGCTCCTCATGACCAGCTCTGTCATGTTTGCCATGTACCAAGGCATACCTTTGGTAAGCTATGCTTCACTTGAAAAAGAATCAGAATAACCTTTATCTCACATACTTATCAAGTTTCCAAAACCAATAATGATCTAAAGAAAACAAACCTCAAATAATCAATAGTAGCTTCTTTTCTTCCTTTCAGAGAACGACTAACATAACTAGCAAAACAAATAAATACAGACATGCATACATACGTCAGCTGCCATTTTTTCCTTATAAAATAGGCTTACTAAGATCTGTCAATTTTATTTTTATTATTTCATGCCCCAAGACTTCACTTCAGGTGCTCTTACAAGACTCCCACCACATTTTGATCAAAGACATTCCCCTGAGGACACAGGCACTGCAGCTGTGCAATGTGCAGTTGAAAGTATTTTGATTGAAGTCAACATACAAAGCAAAAATCTTACTCCTACAGCAATATCTGCCCATAATATCTTATTCCTACAGCAATATCTCAGCCCCATTACCCAGTCTGCAGTAAGACTACCTAGTTTTCAGCATTCTGCAGGAATTCGAACTAAGACACTCTATAATCGAGTTTGGGTTAAGTAATTTTAGTGACTCTACTAGGATGGCAGTGAAATGAAAAAGCTAAATAAGACAGCAATTACCAGTACTTAGACATGAAAATTTAGGACATGACAAATAAGCTTTCAGTTCCTATGTCTAGTATCATTCAGTATTTTTGTTAATGAACAGAATAAAGAAACACAGCACATTTATTAAGCCTTTCCATAACAGTTCAAATGAGACAAATCTGTTTTAACTGAGTACAAAAATCTAGAGAGAACAAAATAATCCGTTCAGTGGAAACAACATACAAGGAACTACTCAGAAGCTGACAGAGTCAAGTGCAAAGTGCAGTGCAAAGAACAGCTCAGTACATGGCAATTCCTCACAGAAAATGATCCAATACAGGATTACTCAAATAGTTTATCCTTTGTAAGATTCTCATGACAAGTAAATTCTGCCCAGACTTCAACCTCCCAGATATATACATATACACTTAAGCCATTCTCAGGAGGATGCCTCACTTTCCAAGGTTTTCCCCACTCCAGGACAGCAGCAGCAAAACACTGCTGCAACTTCTGCCACAACAATTATGTGCCTCTGTGACAAATCCAGAGTCAAAGAATCACAGAAAACATCCAGTTGGAAGAGACCTCAAAAGATCATCCAAGTCCAACCTTCAACCCAGCACTGAAGGATCAACACTTAACCATGCCCCTAAGAGCCAGGCCCACATGCTGCTTAAACACCTTCAGGAATGGTGACTCCACCACTGCCCTGGGCAGACTATTCCAATGTTTGAGAACCCTCTCTGTGAAGAAATATTTCATAGCATCCAGCCTGAACATTCCCTGATGCAGCTTGAAACCATACTATGCAATACTTCCTTACAAAGAGGGCATAATTTGAAAGTTCAAGATTAAAAATAATATGAAGTGTTTGTGAAGACTTGTGATAAATGGTAAGTTGAATGAACCAACACTGAAAAAGCTATTACACAACAAACCCACAAGCTTCATACAGGAGCAATATGAAGCACTATAGTCTGCAAAATACAGAGAGTAATCCTGCCTCTATATTTAGTCCCTGGAAGGCTTAGCCAGGTGTTACAGGTAGTTTTAGGCATTTAACTTCTACAAAGATATGAATCTTTTAGAGTATCTAAGAAAGCAAAGAAATGACTGCTGCCCTGAATAGAATGAAGAGGCTTAGGATATTTACAAACACCAAGGACAGCAGACTGGTAATAGCCCTTACCTGCTGCATAAACAAACTGGAATAATCTGTAATTTGTATTCACAACACAAATGGCAATAGGCTGGTATTTAATCAAGGAAGATTCAGATATCAAGTAAAACATTCAATTGAGGACAGTAAAATACTTCAGCTTCTCTGCTGAGTTCCTGTCCTATTGCCTTCCTCAGGCAGAAACTACACCCAGTGTTCAGTCTTCTCCCTATGAGCCGTTACTAAGTTGCCTCCCTCCTTATTCAACCACAGACCGGTATTTTCACTGAGCTTTCTTTTGCTACTGGTAAACTTCTAGGGGCCTTTCTTGTTAACCATTGTGTCCCCACCTAGCTTGCACTGCCCAAAAGCTGCACCTTCTGTCTTGCCTGTCCTTCCTTCTATTTCTTCCATACTCTTTTTAAGCCCATTCAAACGCCTTGCTTAGTTAAACATTCCTTTCCCTGAAATTCTTAGTCCTCCTCCTGCACAGTGGGATGACTTGTTCTCAACCTCACAATGAATTTTCTTTATGGACCTCAATCAAATCAAAATTCTACAGAATATAAGAAGTTGATTTGACTTAAAAAAAAAAAACTTTCTTATATTTTTTTAAGACGAAGTGACAAGCTACAAGATGGGGTTAAAAATTTTAAAAGGCAAATAGTACAGAAACTTGTAATGATAAGTTATAAGTGAAGCTACTACAGACCAGCTTACGAGCTGTCATTGTAATTATTTTGCCATTTCTCACTTTATCTCCCACGCCTTCAATGAATATTAATTCTTTGCTTTTGAGCTGAAAGCTTTTCTGTGTGGCAAGAACAAGTTGAATGTATTGGAAGGTTTTGTGAGTGAGACAAAATCATGCAAGGTGAAGACTGATGTAAGACCCCGAATTCAGCAGTATGCACTAAGGATAACAGTCCCTTACACCTCAACATTTCCAGTATTATAAAGGTTGCATAGCTCTTCCTCACTATCAAAGAAATTAAGTTCTACCATACCGTAAATGATCACTTTGAGAAACCTGGTGATACCGTTTTTGTTCCCAGGTTGGAATGGGAGCTAGTTCACCCCTCAATACTGGCATCCTCCTGATGATGCAAGTGTCTGTCATCCAACTGTGACAGACAAGAATCATGAGCACTGAAGGCCTAATATTGTTAAACAGATTTTCATGGTGTATAAATTCACATCCCAACTACTCGCCACTTACAAACTTTTCCTCATGAACCTTGTACCTTCCATACAATACCATAGTCTAGAATAAAAAAAAAAGTGCAGTTTGCTTTATAATAGCACTTATTTAATTTTAAAAATAAAGGAATAAACATCTAATTCCTACTGCTAAAGAGGCAAAGAAGTTGCACCAATGGGAAATTTGAGCGAATGCTATTGCAAAAGGCTGGCAACTGTCTCAGCACTAGAATATGAAAATCATCAAAACAGAGAGGCATCAACTCTTGAAGGTGTTTTATGGATCTCATAATAACTATGTTTTTCCACAAAGCTCTAGTGACTCATTATTGTTGGCTCTAGCTAATTTGTTATTCATTAGTTGAGATTCTCAGTTTTCCTTGGCTCATTAGCTTTTATAGACAAAGGAAAAAAAATAGTAGTCAAAAACTCTTATAATAACTCTTAAATTATGACTAAAAAAATACTAAAATCTCTTATCTTGGGGTGTCACTATTTTTCAAGGCTTGCCCTGACAACATCAGGTATCACCTTGCTGTGACTGTATTTTATCACTCCATCTTACTGTTGGTATTAACAGATAAGAAAACAATCTTCTCTTGAATGTGTATAGCTCATCTTAGGAAGGGAAAACAATTGCCACCAAAAAGGCCTGCCTCAGCATCACAAAGCTCTTTACAGGAATGAACAATAAACTAAATAATTAATAAGCATGCAATTACTGTTAAGCAGCAAGGGAACATGTGCAACTTCCATTTTGTGTTAAAAGGTCATTGACAAAAGCTATAACAGTAGAGATGTTCTGGGAAGTGGTTTCCTGGTTGCTGGATCCTAGTGATCCTCCTATTGCACTCTCAGGTCTTGCTGCATGGTCTGTAAAGTGACTCAGAAGAATAACAACAATTTCTGCTGATCAGGTGTCCTACTTCCAGCCCCCTGTCTCTCAGAGCAAACAAACTGCAACACATGACACTAAGACACTGAACAGTAATTTTGGAATTCTTTAGGGTGAAGAACCAAAACAAGTGTTTCAGCTGTTTCCAAAACCAAATAAGTCAACAAGCATTTGTGTAGTCTCACAAAGATAAACATTGTGCCTTTGCAACTTAAGTTATATGCAAATAGGAATTAAACAAGTTATAGAATGACCAACTGATCAAATCCAGAACAAAATACATCTCATTCCTAAATGAACCTCACATAAGATGTGCAGCAAACAAACGAGGACTGAGATTTCAATGCAAAATTTGTGTACTCATTCATCCAATGACAAGCCAGATCTCCGTATAAAAGGAGTAGACTTGAGAACACTGAAGTAATTTTAATAGGCTGAAATGAGGTAGTACATGAAAAAAAAGATCAAAAGCTGTTCTCCATTATAAAGGGAACGCAGTTATTCATAGCATTAGTTTAGAAATAATGATTTTGATCTTCCTGGAATACCACTAAACAGATGTTCAATAAAAATCTCTCAGTCCTAACAATCAACTGAGGGGAGAGAAAAAAAAAACAAAAAAAAACAAAAACAACAAACCACCAAAAAGCCCACCATACACACCAAAATCCAGGGAAAAAAAAAATTACATACAAAGTAATTGAGGCCTGAGACTGAAATCTCAATGTATTTCCACAGAAGAATGTTTTTAATCCTGCAGCAAGTGTATTAAACACCCAATACTGCTCACACTGTTTTTATTTGCATCTACTAAAAACAATTGACACAACAAACCATACAGAGTACTGAGAGCAAGGAAAGTCAGAGGGGGTTGAAGAACAGAGAAACTGAGACCTACCATGAGAAAATGCAATTTTATGGCCAGGAGCTCTCAAGCAAGAAGCTACTCTGTGCCAAGCTAGCATTTAGGGGGCTTCAAAGGCTTCCATTGTTCAACTGCGCTAAAATCAGCTATGGTGTTACACAGGTGAGCAAAGACAGCACCCTGCTTCTCTCTCAAGAGTAGCTAACTTTGCTGGTGCAGAATGATTCTACAGTTAACATTCAGGTTGTACACTGATAGAAAAAGACTGTTTAGAAATGAAGTCCTAGCAACTTTAAAAAAGTTTCCCATCCAGCTCAAGAAAGCAACATGCTTCTTTGATGGATGAGTTGTCACCACAGTAATGAAGAGTCTAGTTGCTTGGAAACTTGCTTAGGATGCTAGAGATCCTGTTCTGTTTAATTATTCAATTTAAGCTAAAGGCTGCATTTGATCTGAATCTCTTACACAAGACAGAGCAAGAAAACTAACCATGTTACTAACCAAGCAAAGTATTCTATATTGGAACAACAAGGAATTTAGGGAAATGCTTGCCCCTAAAAATAAATGAAAAGTAAAAATTAGACACTTTCTTGGTAAACTTCAACCAAAAGGCATTTTTTAATAGGTTGTCAATAAGTGGTTGACCTTAGAAAGACAAAATTTCTTTTATTACTACTAAAATTATTTAATTTGGTAATCTACAAACGTTATCAAAGAGCCTCTTTGCTTCCCCACACCAAAACCCCAGAGTACTCTCCCCATCTATGCTTTCACAGGTGGATGAACAGTTTCCAGGACCCTTGCCTGGACTGATACAGCCGCAGCAAGCAGAAGCTTTTGATCAGCTTCCAGCTGACTGTTGGAGAGCATTTGTTCAGTGCTCACGCTGTTGTGAAAAGCATGAAAGTCACTCTGTGTGCAGGGTCACATGAGACACTCGTTTTCAGAGTAATGACCTGGCTAACACAAGCTTCCCCTAGTACTCTGCAGTCTTGAGCTGCTCTTGCTGTAAGGAGCTTTCTTGTAACTTAACTCAAGTAAAACTGTCAAGGGCCAGACTGACTCATTCACCACAGAGCAAGTGTGGTGTCCCAAAGGAACTCAGTACTTCTACAGCTGAGAAACTGTAGTGGCATTTGCTGAAGTACTTTTGCTGCTCTATTTCCTATAATTACTTCTTCAAACTCTAATCTGTTTTGATTGGTATAGGTCCATAGCTAGCAAGGAAGCTATCAATGCTTCCTTTGGGGAAAGCCGGGATACAGCTTCACACAAAGAGGCTTTTAAGTAAGAAGTACACTTTCCAGACAAATTGGCTGGTGCTCAATATATGCTTCTATTTTTTGTTAGCACCACTTAAAATACTGTGTTAGCAGGATTCTGTCCCTCCCCACTTTAACATCTCCTTAATCTTGGCCAGGCTACTTAACATCATCTGTATCTGAAACCCTGCCCTGCATATTACTTTCACTAGAAAATGCAGGAATCAGCATGAACATGACGCAAGTAAAATGCTAGGAAAAAAGCTTCTCTCTGTCCCTTCCCCTTAGGATTATGCTAGTCAAGGAGCAACCTGTGGCTTGTATGGACCTGGCAAATTGCCCTTTGGACACAGAAAGCAGATGGGTTATAAGCTACAGGATACTGAAAGGCTTAGATAGAGAGGGAAGAAAGGACATTATTAAATCCACCCCTGAAAATCTTCAAAAGGCAACTGTCCTTGCTAGCAGGCAGTTCATTTTGATATTGAATCAATGACAGCCACTGGTGGTTCAAAGGCTGCTGCACTGATGCCTCATTACTTGTACCACTAATTTGCGGCCCTAAAAACTATCTTCCAGCAATTTGCACAACTTCCTAATTCACTCAAAAGTCATGTGAGTAACAGCCAAATGACAGCTGAAGAAATAGGGGTAAAATCATGGATGGAAGCCAGCAGTTCTTCCAAGGCAGACTACAGGGTAACATGCAGCAGCAAATTTCTTAGGGCAATATTAATCCCTTCAGACAGAGATTGAAGGAGTAAAACACAGGGAGTCTGTGGAAGCAAAGAAAATAAACCTGAAAGAGGCAGATGTAAGGGAGAGATGGCATTTTCAGCTTTATCTCACTTGATTGGACAGAAGCACACATCACTTGGACCTTTTGTCAAGAGTGAGGGAAGACTGAAGATGACAAGGCAAGTGAAAAAAGAAGAAGAAATTCACTCGAGAAATTGAGGCTAAACTAAATCCCTGCATTATTTCTGAAACAGAAAAAAGACATAAATGACTGGCTACTTATGAGTAATTATCACAGCTATTTTAAAAAGATTTGTTAAGAGAATTTTGGCTGTTATATAATTATCCTATGGGTCACCATCTGTCTAAGTCTTCACAAAATTAAACATATGCTGTTTTCACCAACTGCTATAGGAGATCCACATTCGCATCCTGCATACATGCTGCAACATAAGAAATCTATTCATATCATCTGGAATATGGCAGAGGCAAATATCAAGCAGTCCTCCACCAGCACTTTCTTTTGAAAGCCAGATCACCACCTCCCATGTTTGACTAATAACTCAAGGGTGTAAATCTCTCACTAACTTATACATAGCCTTGCCTGTTGCTTTGCCGCAGCTTTCTTTTGACAACAGAGTTATGTTCTGCAATATTAAGGGATGCTTTGGTTATTCTTAGCTTTCCCCTCCCCCCCTCTGTTTTTCAAGTTCTGTAAGAGGACAAAACTCAGAACTTTAACTGTTCAAAGAGCTTCTGTGTACAGAACAAGATTCTCTGTGACAGGTTCCTATTCCATTGCTTTGTACAAGGTGTTACTAGGGAGAACTCCCAACACTGCTCATAGTCAAAGGCATAGATTCATTTCCCACCCAATAAATATTGCAGATGAGAGCCAAAGGGTTTCAGAATTACTGGCAAAGAAGGAAAGGACAGCACATCTAGCACTTTGTCTTGTATTCATCAAGGAGGTCAGCAAAAGTTTGAAGATTACTGTTTGAGCAGTGGTACAAGAACCGTCACTCAAAAATGTCATCTTTCAGCCCACTGGGGGATAGAACATGACCAAGATTCTACACAATTCAATACATCCTTCCTCCCCCACAAAAAAGCCCTCACAACTTACGCTTGCTATTTACAGATGCTTTGCTATTTTGGAGGGGGAAGAGAAAAAAGCCAACCCAAAATTAGTGGTTCAATTGAAAACGATGCATGGAAGGCTTGGCTGAATTCTCCAGAAGCAGGATCACATACAATAAAAACATGAGATAGAATCCTTTACCCATATCTGCGTGTAGGTTTCAGCACAGAAGCCCTTAAAAACAGACTGCATCCAAGCATCAACTAACAGCGCTGCTGACAACTGCAAGTTAAAACCAAACCACATTTTACCAAATAAAGCCAGACCTTTGCAGCCGGTTTATATTAGTATTTCACTTTCCCCCCCTCTAAGTGAAGGGGAGTCAATACAATTTGTCATAGCCACAAGGACAGTGACAACGCAGTTAGCTGAAGTGGGCTGTGCCGCTTTTGACCTGCTTACAGAAGGAGCAATAACCTCAAACTGTACAACCAAAGTCGGCAGAGTGACCATTTTTTGAACTGATGACTGCCAATTAGAAAAACCTGCCAGATATAAAATAATCTTAATTAAAAATTGAATGAACTGTTGATTGGGCATGATACTTGAATCAATGTTAGAACTCCATACAGGTCCTCCAAATTTAAGTCTCAAAATTTGCTATCAGCTCTTAAACAAAAATGTGCACTAAAATGCACCAAAATTACATAAATTAGAAGAAACAGCAGCAACAACTGCAACACTAAAATTTTTAGGCAAGAATTACAGAATGTGTCTTATAAAGAGCCACATGCACTGACCAATACAGGGGGAAAATGATCTCCACCAGCCACCAGCTTCAGCTCTAAGAATTACGCTTTGTGTAGCCACATATGCGATTAAAGTAGCATTCTGCTCAACTGGGAACGAAGAACACATTGTCTGTAGCAACAGCAGTTTGGTCTTGTTTTGAAGGACCAGAAGGAAATTACAGGTGAAAAACTCAAAAATGGAACAGGAGGTGTCTGGGTACTGACCCTCTCCAGCTGCCTGTAGTGCTTTCCATCCAACACCAGTCACATCAAAATTCTAGCCTCCACTGGAGTTTCTATAACTGGCTCCAGGTGGCCTAATACGACACCATCTTTCCCACTGCAATCCAGCAAGTCTTGCCACATCAAATACAGAGCTCAGTGGTAAAGGGACCTACAGAGTGGCTCTTTTATCCTCCCCCACCTCTAAGATGTGGAGATGTGCTCCTTAATGGTAATTCCCAGACATAAGCCTGATTAAATCAGTCTGAGCTTCAGTGCTAGAACACTTGACCTCAGGTGACACTTTATTCAATGTAGCGTTGGGCAGCATGGAAAGGAACAACTGATCAGTCTGCTATCAGGAAATCTATTAAGATATACTTCTGGAAAATCTCAACCTATTCCTTCTTTCTTCTCAGATTGAAACAAGTTTGCAACTGGTTGGCATTTCACCACTCCAAGAGTGAGATAAACGGAAGGCAGCAGTTGTGGAAGATGTTTTTCAAACCCTCTCCAACCTTCAGCATTCCCTGGTTAGAGCTCTTCAGTATCTAATGGCAAAGTAGCCAGGTAGGATTTCAACATCCAAACTGATGACATATTATGTGCTTATGGTTCTCTCAATAGTAATGTGGCTGTGGAAGCAGGGGCAGTCAGAACAGATGTACATTCAGTGCACCCACAAACTCCTTCACAGCATCACAAGAACTCAGACACAAAGTAGACATTTTCAATGCTTTAAAATACTGTAGCATAAACTACTAAAATAATTCCACTTGCAAACGGGCTGCCTACTGACAAGGCAGGGGAAAAACAAAATCAACCAAAAAAAACCAAAAAACCAAGGTACACACACACACACAAAACCCCAGAGACAAAAGACAAAATCATCTGCAAACTGACACACCTTTGCTGTTAATGCTAAGCTTCCCCATGCTAATAGCTTTCTGAAAAGGCATCATTTCTAAGATACTCCTCTTTGGTTACTAGCCAAAATAAGAACCACAGCAGTAGACACCACCCAGAGCAAGAGCTATCTCTACTGAGAGCATCACATGCATTGTAATACCATTGAAGAAGTTTTTAAATTATTGAATGATTATCATAAACTTCTTGAACAACAGTTTTGCAAACCACATTCCTTGCAGGCCTCATTCTCAGTTACAATCACACATGAAGCAAAGCCTCTGGAACTGAAACTCTTAGGAAACTGAACAGAAACTATGATGAGAGGAGTTCAGGGAAGCCTATTCCCCTGCCTGCTGCTGCTACCTCTTCCAAGCCAAGGAGTCACCCTGGTAAAGCAAAGCAGCAGCACAGCAGTCCCGGGAGTGCCAGCTTGGGGCAGCTCCCGTCACAGCAGTCAGGATATGGGCACTGCATGACTTCTGCATTAAAAGCTCTGTCTTCAGTGTCAATACATAGAACTCTATCAATAAGCAAAGGACTGGGGCACAAAAGTGGTTTCAATGTGCAAATAAAATAATCTCAAATAAATGAATACCAGGGAACAACACTTAGACTCAGCAACAAATCCACTGTTAGAAAGAAATTATTTCTTTATCACTAGCTGCTATATTTTGATCAGCACCTGTTTGTTGATCTTCAGATTGCTTTGCTTCCCTACAGATTATTCAAAGTGGAAAACAATTTCTTTGAAATACAACCCAAGAAAAAAACCAACACATTACAACATTGAATCTCAGCTCCTGTGAACAGTTTTTAAACCACTCACCTAAATTCACTATTAAACTGTCATGTAAAATAGGCTTTCAACAGCCTCAGTGCCAGTACATCTCAAACAATGAAGTAATTTCTAGCAGACTCAGAAGTACAGCTTCTAGGAGAAAATATTAAGATAAGGTCTCACACACTCCAGCTGATCAGAACAACCCACTCACTATAAAAGCAAGAGTGCTGGCCTTTTCACATACAGGTAGTTCTGCTGCTCTTTTAAATGAAAAATGAGTTCTACCATATCAACTCCTCCCAACATTGCTGCTTCATTCCCTGAGATCTGCCAAAACCATGAGTGGAGCAGTAACAGTGGTTAGTGAGGGTGACAGCACAGCTTTGCGGGTAAAGAAAAGTACATCTAACCATATCTGAAGAGGAACTCAAGATTATGAACTAGAAACAAAAGAACCTTTGCAACAACAAGTTTTTAATCTACTCCTTCAAGAGCATAGGGTCATATTTCATTGCAGGCAGAGCACATGGCTAAGAGGAATGCAGTATTTGAAACTAGTCCAGGAACACTGGTGAGTGAGCACAAATATTAACCACCCTATGCTCAACATACAGGCAGAACTCAAAGATTGCACATTATCACCAGTAGGTTTGGGTGCCCCCATCCCATTCAAAGAGTTAACAGAAGTGCACGGGCTGTGTACCAGCTATGTAGAGTTTCTCTTGGTAATACATGTGCATTTAATAAATGTATTGCATACTTTCTCAGAACTGGTGATGAGGCAAACATTGGTACTGCTCAAGAATCAGCATTAACCTTCCGAGTTACTAGTAGACAACCATATTGCCACACTTAAATGTTGAAAACTGCCACCTAAACATCATACAGGTACATCTAGATTTCCAAACCCATCTTCTATTTGCTTCTTTCAGGGTGTGTGATCTCACAATTTGCAAGAGAATTCAAGGTAGGTTATTCTCAACTACTACATCTCTTTCTTTGCTACTATTGCAAAGCTATTGTTTATCATTAAGGGTAAGGAGACACTGGAGAAGGCTGTCCAGAGAAGCTGTGAATGCCTCATCGTTGGAAGGTGTCATTGCTCATGTCGGGGAGCGTTAAGCTAGATGGTCTTTAAAGGTCTCTTCAAAACTAAGCCATTCTTTGACTCTGTGATCATGGCTATGTGCCAACAATGTCATCTACACTGCAACAAATTCATAACACAAATTCTCTCTTGCCAAAGTTAATCTGGTATAGAGGTAGGAGGACCATCCTGCCCTATCCCACTCAGCATACATGCAGTAGTCACTGTGCAAGCTAAAGAAAAATCAAACAGTAATGAAATCCTAAAAAGAATGCCCCAGAAGTTTCAGGTCAAAGGCAACCCAAACCACATGCTACCCTGCAGGTCAATCACTCAACTCTATTTCTAAGCTATAAAGTAAAAATGCAGGTCACACTTGGCAAAAGTTCAAAGCTGGATGCAAAATAATGCTGAAGTGCAGAGATTTACAGGCTATGGAGAACTGCTGATGTACTGAAATGAAGCAACAAAATAAAAGCTCATTGTATAATTACACTAATACACAGCAATTTACTTAATAGAAAGGAACTATTATGTAGTCCTGCAGCAAGCAACTTGCATTAAAGAGAGGAAAACACAGCAGAGGACAAGCTGGAACTACAGGTAGCTAAAAAGCAGCTAAAGCAAAGTAGATTGGGTACTCCTGTTAAAAAACCACAATCTTCAATAAACTTGTCAAGCATACACCAGTTATCACATCTGCATGCAAAAGTGGTTGCTTTGAGTTTTTTGTTGGTTGTTCTTTGTTTTTCGTTGTTCTTTTGTTTGTTTTGGTTGTTTCTACCATTTCAAATTCATTGCACCACTGCATTGAGCTAGTAAGCAGAACACGGTGACAACAGAGCAACACTAAATTACCTGACATCGGATCAATCAATCCTGATTTTCCTTTCAGACATCACGTATGTGCACATACTGACGTCCTCTCTGGGTGGGATTTAAGCGGTGCTTTTGCAAATATTTTTTCACCAGCAACAAATCTTAGATCTCAGATGTTCCTTCCATTTCTCATTCCTGTTTCACCCCAGGGACAGAGGCTGCTTTTTCCTCAAGACACTAGCAGTACACTTTCCTCAGCTGTTCTCTAAACTGGAACTAGAAATGATGTCATTTTAAAAGGAAATTAATAAAGATATAAAAGCAAAAAAAGCTTTCTGTAGTTTTGCAACCTGTATAATTTCACCATTTCAGTTCAGAAAGCTGTCAAACCAACATTTGTGCCAGCACAATTAATAGTGTCACCTACCAGCAGATGGTGATTTTGCCACCAAGACAGTCAGTCACTTCTTATTACACCTAGCCAAGAGTCATTGAAATTTTTCTGAAAGTAAGGATTATCCTCAAACTAAATAGCCATCATTAAGGTGGACAGGATTTTCTATTTTGCTCTTCAAAGAGTTACTGAATGTGATTGGAAGCACTGGAAAAAACAGTATTACTATACAAAGATTTGTCCTAATACCAGAGCACTTCGAATTAAAGCAGCAGACATATTCACACCTCATAGCTGTCTTGTGCATCTATTCTGCAAAAGGCTAGAACACACTTGACAATGATCAGGATGCAACATGTAAGCATTCATTTTGCATACACAGCACTCTGCTCAATTAAAGTTCTGACCAACAGATTACAGTCATCAACACTAAAGAAAACAAAAAGAACTTGAGAAGGATCCTTATTTTCTACTCCTTACGCCACCACCATGTCTCAAAGTCCTTCAAGACCCCAGAGAGAAACTCATCAAGGAAAGTAATTTTTCCTAGTAGGCACCGCTACACACAACTCACTCCCTGCCATGGGACTCAACTGACACCAACAGCTATTGTGAGAATACATTCCCACATTGTCAGTGCCAGTTTACATCAATCTGGGTCAGCAGCAGCCATTACTTGACACTGCTCTTTTAGTTGGCCACCAGTTTCATTCCCTCAGAACACCAGGTTTCCAAAACCTTGGAGAAAAGCTAATTTTAACAGTGACGAGATACCTGTTAAGATTTCAGTATCTCCCTGTGATTAGGCTACAGTCCCATTTTCCAAAGTGCCCAGCTGGCTTCTCCATAGTATTTTCTCCACAGTCCCTATGGATGTAGGCTAAGAATACAGCTCATGGAAACAATCTGCAAAGTCTGTTTTGGTCTCCTTATCAAGCTACAGCAGATAACAAGCAGAAGGGGAAGTAAAGGGAAATCATCCTGCAATATCATCACCAAAGTAGAATGACATTTGGAGTGACTGCTTCTTTATGTACACATCTACTCCTCCTACTCAGAGACACAGCCAAGATCCTCAAAGCTGAACTTCTTTTAAAAAGGGGAGGAAGAAACCAGATAAAATTTCCTGTGCTCCTGTCATTAAATATGTAATGAAGAGCTGAGGAAAACTAAGTTTAACGATAAGTTTCATATAAGCCAGAAGTGTTCTAACACTGCATGAGAGCTGCTCTGGTATTTACACTGTGCCAGGAAACAGGATGATTCCAACATACAAGGGCAACTCTTCAAGTGTTTTTGGCTTTTATTCCAAGAACTGATTTGAATAACAATAACCAGATGCTCTAGTTATGTAATGAACTCTTAAAATATTCCCACATGCATTTTCTACAACAGTTGAGATCTGGCTCTAAGTGACACATTTGGCTGTCCCACAGCAGAGAGCGCCTTTACTTTGCATTCACATACACAATCAAATATTGCTTTACAGAAGCACCTCCAATACACCATACTTGGGAGTGTTTATAGTTGCATACAAATGCTCTGAGAGCATTAAAGGATGTGCATAACATACTACTCAGAAAGAAAACACAAAATATTAAAGATCCAACAGACAGGAATGCTTAATGCAGAGTCAGAAGTTACAGCCCAGTTTGCAATTGTCACTTTGGTCACCAGAACCTCCTTCTACTTTCTCTCAAAAAGTGACCAGGACAAAAGCAATAGAGTTTAGGGAGAGGAAAGTGTTAAGCACTTCTAGAGAAAGCAACTTTTAACAGCATTAACTCATTTACTTAAGGAATAGAGACTCTTCTTGTTGACAAGGTATGCTGCAAAATTTTCCACAGTCACTGTTCACAGGCCTAGTTCAATCCCAGCTGGAACAGCAAGAAAGATCTTCCCTGTCAGATGCTTGGCCTTTCCCATTTTTGCAGTTTTATCTGCTGCATCCATGGGTGTTAATAACTGAATAGCGAAGGCGGAGAGCTCTTCCCAGTAGTCTCCCACAGTGCATAAGGGAACAGCAAGTTAATCAGCAGTCCCTCATGAACAGTTTGTGCATTTGCATGTCAGGTATTTATCATACAAACGAAGGGTTCATTAGTAGATAACTGGTTTGGGCTATATAATCCACATGTTTACTAATTCAAGACATCTGTGACATCAAGATTTACTTTTTATCTCCCTCTCTCCAGTCCTTACAGTTGAAAAATTACTTTACATGTCTTAACTATGTGATAACTAGGGCTTTTAATATTTTGTGTTGAAACCTAAAGTTGTTTGCCTATTACAGAGTCTAGCTGTTAAGACTAGCTGATGTGCACAAACTCAGCCAATAAGATCAACAGTTCCACTAGCACACAGCTCTTGCAAGAGGTTGAGATCATATTAAGTACAGCTCCTTTTATAAGGATCTGAACCAGCTACTTGGAGGAATTCTATAGATAATGCTTATGTCTTTAAATCTGGTTTCATTTTGACCATGGTTCACTGGTAAGCAGAGGTCCAATGGCATAAAATACACTCAATTTAGAAAAGCTGCCATGTGAAGAGCTCAAAGACTTGTAAAGTCTTACATAATGAGCAGTCAGCTATCTTCATCAAGTACAAACAGGAACTCATGAGCAGCAGGGGATGGTGGTATTGAACATCCAGAGCAATGTCAGTTACCTACTTTGTTTCCACTCAGTAAAACCACTTCGTAAGTCACACAACCACCACCTGATTCATTTGCAGAACTCACCACACAGAATGTGACCTTCCCCTTAACCTCAAGAAGAGTTTTTTCTTAAGAAAAACAATAATTGTTTCCTTCAAAAATATGCTCTGTCTTAAGAGCCCACATGAAAGGACAGTCTAGATGTGGCACTTAGGGATATGGCTTAGTCTTGGATATGTCAGCATTAGGTTTATGGCTGGACTCAATGATATTAAATATCTTTTCTGACTTCATTGACTCCACGATTCTGTTACAATCTTGAATACCTTAGCTTTGTAAGGCAGTATGAAGATGCCTATATTCCTGTTTTCTCAACACCAACACTGTACTTGCTCAGAGCTAGACCAAAAGCACCTGCATACTCTGCATGACTGTGATAACCAGTAATAGGTGAGGCAGCAGCCACCACAGAGCAACTCCTTCCCTTGGCAAAGCTATGAAGAGCTCTCTACAGTGTCCAGTAGTCCCACATCACAGATTCATGGCTTTATGATCTAGAAGGCCTTGCCACTGCCAGAAGGATGGATGTGCTTCTAGACTGTTGGAGATGTACTTTGTTAGGACCTCAACTCTGCTCCACGCTCCCTTCACCTTCAGTTTTTACACTGAAGACAAGAGTCTTACTTTGAAAACTCCACAAGTTTATTAAAAACAAACAAAAAAACAACAAACAAAACCAACCAAACAAAACCCAAACTGCCACACTTCAGCAAGAGCTTTCCCTATAGTTTAGTTTCAGAAGGTGTTTAGCCTTTTGCAAGTTCTAACTCTTGGGGAAGGCAGTAAATATGCATTATACCTGCACCACTGGTAAACATGGACAAAGAATTACTTCTGCTGGATCCCAAACCCAAAAATAATAACAGATGAACTCAGCTTCATTCCCTAGCACATCTGCTTATTTGCTCATCTTTCTAGAAGACTCACAGTAATACACTGCTTCTGTTAGCTACCTGTCCTTTCCTCAGGAAGAAGCTAGATAAAGTCATGCAAATAAGGTTGAACACAGAAGTTTTCACCTCAACATGAGAAGAAGCTTCTTTACAGTGAGGGTGACAGAACACTGGAGCAGGCTGCCCAGAGAGGTTGTGGAGTCTCCTTCTCTGGAGACTTTCAAAACCTGCTTGGATGCATTCCTGTGTGGACTACCCTGGGTGATCCTGCTTTGGCAGGGGGTTGGACCCAATGATCTCTGGAGGTCCCTGCCAACCTCTTATGTACTGTAATATCTCACCCTGCCACTACTCACTTCTCATTGCACTGTGGAGTAAGAGAAAAAATGATCAGAAGAACAGCTATCAAGACCTGAAACAACATCAAGAAAGAAATGAAGCATCAAATTACGAAGATGCAACAAACCTTCATCTCCTTAAGCAACATGGGGGCAGGATCACCCACCCACAGCAAGCCCCACCCCAGAGCCACACAAGCCACACAGCTTGCACCACAACTCAGACATCAGTGACGTATGTACTCAAGAGACTGACACCACATGCTACACACTCAGTTCACATGATTTAGAAACAGAACAAATCATAACAGATACAGCTTTAAGTTACCTGCATCATTGATCATTGGTCCCTACATGACAGTTTTTGAAGGTCATGTAGGAGCCAAAGGGGAACTACACAGCACTTTGAAAGACACTCAGGTGTCTTCATCACACTACCAAATGCTCTCACATCCCCCTTGTTCTTTCTCCTCCTATTTGGTCAGTGTTCTCAAACATCAACATTACTCTTCCCAGCTTTCTCATTAGTTAACCAGACAGTTCAACCAGTGAGCCAGTTTCCGTGGAGTTTTATTTCACAATTCAGTAAGATTCAGCATTGCCAATCCCAAAACCACTCCCACTGCTGCAGCTTCAAAATTAACATTGCAACAATTAGACCTTTTAATGTTGCAACAACAAAAGAAACCCAAACCAGCTAAAACAAAAAAAACCACCAGACAACCACACAAAAAAAACCCACAACAGCATGACAAATGGAAAACAACTTCTACACCTAAAAAAAAAAGTTTTCCACTCCTGTCTTGACCTGCTCGACTAACAAATGCCGTTTCTTGAAGTTGACTTTAACCCCCAAGTCTGCATCACTGTTTCCATTTCAGATAATTAAAACACACTTAGAAATATGAGTCTGCATGGCGCTCTGCAAGGATGACATAATTATTTATTGATCATTCAGTTTCTTTTGGCCTTGAATGGGAGTATATATAGAAGTTTTAACAGATAAGCTATTACAACACAGATACTCCTACTGAGGAAAATATAAATACATTGAGGAGTTACACAGCAGTGTGAAACACAACCTTGTGCTATTTTGGTTAATAAAGATATTTTTGAGAACTCCAGCTCTTTCCCCTTTAAAGCCTTTCATCTACAAAAGAACAATGCTTCAGACAGGCAGCAGTCTCCATATAATAGCCTGTTCTGTACTATACCAGGGCATTTGTCTCCTAGGAAACAAGAAAAAAAAAGACAAAAAAGTATCCAGTACATTAAATATGCAAATAAACTAGGTCACACCAGTCATATTTCACTCAATGAAGCAAAGAATCCACAATTCATTATAATTTGGAATACAGGGCTAGTTTTTCAGTAACTGCTCTAAACTAAGTGATGTTTTTTCACAGGCACCTGTGAAGCAGACTGATTTTTATGAACAAATGCAACCTTCATGAAAACACACATTTTATTGCCCCCAAAAATACTCTTAATGCAAATGTATTCTAACCAGCTATCTGCACAGCCTAACAAATTCTGAGCAAAGCACTGCCAATAGTAAGTCACACTATTGTTCTAGTCCAAAACCTTACTAAATTCTAGGCAGGTTTCCACTGTGCTTGTCTATAGCCTGTAAGAGAGCTCCAGTCCCAGAGTAACTGGCTTCTTAACATACAGCCCAAGCCAAGCCCCACTGCAGTAGGAAGTAGAGGAAACAAAACAGAATAAACTATCCTTTTGAACAATACTTTTCAGTGTTCCTGAAGGCAATATATCATCAGTTGCTTCCCAAGCTCCATGAAAAAAAATGGAAAGGGTCCAAGGGAAGGGTGAACAGGTCAGTCTTAAAAAAAAAAAGAAAAACAAAAACCAAACAACAGTCAAAACCCCCAACAATTGCATGCCCCATTCTTTCTTAAATAGTCCCCCAATTCCCACTGGCTTCCAGGGAATTCTTATTTCACAGATGAAAAGCAAGGTGCATGAGCATAATGTAATATTGTTACTAACTTCCTCTTCATTAGTACACTTGGAATGACATTTTAAGAATATAGAATCATAGAATTGTCTGGGTTGGAAGCAACCTCAAAGACCATCATGTTCCAACCCCCCTGCCATGGGCAGGGACACCTCACACTACAGCAGGTTGCTCACAGCCACATCCAGCTTGGCTTTAAAAACCTCCCGGGATGAGGCTTCTACCACCTCTCTGGGCAACCTGTTCCAGTGCCTCACCACCCTCATGGTGAAAAACTCTTCCTAACAGCCAATCTGAATCTACCCATTTCTATTTTCTTTCCATTCCCCCTAGCCCTATCACTCCCTGACACCCTAAAAAGTCCCTCCCCAGATGTCTCTTCAGACACTGGAGACAGTAAGGTCTCTTTGGAGCCTTCCCCAGACTGGACAACCCCAACTCTCTCAGTCTATCTTCATAGGAGAGGTGCTCCAGCCCTCTTATCATCCTCATGGCTCTTCTGTGGACATGTTCCAGCCCCTCCATATCTTTCTTGTAATAGGGGCTCCAGAACCAGACACAGTATACTTGATCAGAAGTATAATTATTTCTGTTACTACAGCACTTGCACTAGCACCCACAGGAAATATAGGCCAGTGCAATCAGCCCAAGCGAAGCTTCACAAACTCAAAAATCTCATAATCAGCCTGTTTGAAAGCATGGCAATCACCTAGCACAATATTAGATGAACAAAGCAGCTTATGTCATGAAAGGGCCATGCTAGCAAGCTGAAAAACTGTCAGCTGAGTCATACCGATATCAGTTCACAGAATAATGAATTCTACACTGGTAGCTACGCATTCCCTCTCTGATACTGAGCTACTGCTAAGAGACTCTTCAGCTCACAGATAGGGATCTCTAACAGAAGTGCATTGATCATAACTAAGGGTGGAAAGAATATTGAATGAAAAAACACCAATGCTATTTATATTGCTTGTAGAGTCTTTGCAAATCACAGTGTAACAGCGGGCAATTACAGTCTGCCAAGTACTTCAGGTACTGTTCCTGTTTGCTGACTATCCAGCCCGCAGAACAGACTACCACGATCATCAAAGGTGCCCTCATGAACTCTTGGTATCTGTTTTGTTAGTTATGGTATTAAGTAGGAAGAGGATGTAGATATGCTGCTCAGTCCTCTTCCTCACCTTTAAAGGTTAACATAAACAAAGGTACGGCAGAAGTTCAGAGAAGTATTAATCAGCCAGGGAAAGACAGGGATGAGCTTCACACAAAAGCCCATCCTCCGAACCCACAGGCAAGTCAAGCAACAGAGGCTCACAAAAACACATTCAAGGATGACAATTTCAGAACTAAAAGAAGTGAGCGCTGACACAGCTGACAGGAATGCAACAACTCTTGCAACTAAATCAATGAGTTCTTAGCAACGTTTTTGGGTATGTCAACCTAGACTCGTTCTACCAAAATCATCTCAGACTGATCAGAATTAATCAAATATTTATATTCCTCCACATCACCACAACAGCAAAACAGCACACAGAGTACTTCTCATTTTGTCTGTAGAGGCTTACTGTGTAAAAAAAAAAAAAAATTAAAAAAATAGCAGGGGTGGGGAGGAATGGGGTGAATCAGACTGTTACAAAAGCAATTCTCCAAGAAGAACAGCCAACAAAGAAAAGATCATCTTAATTCAAGCACTAGTTGGTAAATTCACATCACAGACCTGCTGTAGTTTGTACCAGTTGGGGTGGGGTTACCAGGAAATTGCTATCAACAGCTACAGAAGTACCCTGCCACTGCTTCTCAGCAAGGATGCTGCGTGGACACTTGCTTTCCCACTCATCCTGCTGTAGGTGACAAATACAAGATGCCAGCTTACAGCACTGATTCAACTGGCACCTGCTAATAGCACTAAATTTACTGATGGAAAAAAAAAAACCACAAAACACAATCATTCACAATGTTTGCATTTGCTTTCTTTCACCTAACAGTTTACTTGTAGAATGTTGTCCTCCTGCCCCATCAACAAAGTAGCTTTCAGTTGCCTAATTAGTATGATAAAATGAGCAGCATGCACAAGCCCTTCTCTTTCCCTCTCCCCAAGTCTATAAAGTCAATTACATAAATCAAAACATTTTACTGTAACACAACTGTGAATATAAAGGTTCTAAGCTTAGGCATATTTTGGTTTTAGGTTTCCACAGTGTGGAATATTAAGTATGACAAAATGGGATAGCCTAAGTATTCATTCAAGAGAGTTTATTTGAACTACCATTTACATTTGTTCATTGATTGCAGATTTGGGGAATTAAACAAAGAAACACAGTTAACAGCTTGATCCTGAACACCATTCCGATCCCTCTGGTAAATATTCCCACACGCCCTGTAAGCAAAGTCCCATTATAGTCCTCACCTAACCCAACAACAGGGTAATTCTATTATGATCAATAGTTATTGAATATAAATTTTCATTACATAATAAGCAAAAACCACTGTAAGAGTAACTCATTGGTTAAAGGCTAAAGAAGAACTTTTTTCAGGGTGATTTTTTTTTTTAATTAGTAAGACAGTTCCCTGGGCAAGGAGGGGGCAGAAGGGAAGGAACAATTTTCCCACTGATTCTGGAAAAATATTCACCTGAATGTCAAGTTTGAAGAAGGGGACCTCTTGATCCTCTCTGTAACTATATAAGCACCACACATAAAAATGGCAATTAAAGATATGGGAACATTAGCCCTGATCCTTTTGCATCTCATTAGTGCATGCAATTGCATTAGGCATTACTGAAGATGGTCCAGATACTAAACACAGAGGGAAGAAAAAAAACAAGCCCCATGAAGTAGCTATCCCATTAGCATGCAGTCAGGCAAGGCCACAGTTTCATTAAGCAGCAAGGAAGCAGTTAAAGCACCTAGCAGCCAATTCCAGAGGTATTTCAATCAAAGACATTAAAATAAGTTTGATTATGAAGGTAGTAATGGCTTTCTGTTCTTAAGTCCATTGGTAGACAGAACAAGAATTTCATGGTTGGTCCCATGACTATTTCAAAACATTACCATATGCTGATACAGCTTCCATAATCACTATGATACTAACAAAAAAAAAACAACAAAAAAACCCAACTTAAACTGGGCAAGTTTTTAAAGAACATTTATGATTTAGAAACTTCTGATTAACATTCAACATGAACTTCAGTGTGCTGTATTAGCAATGAGCAATTCTTATCAGCCTTCATCAGTATGAAGTCACTTTTGATGACGGCCACGGCTTGCACTACTTCTGAAAGCTTTCTCAAATTCTCTTCCCTTTGCACTAAGCCTCTGCAAATTAGGATCCCTTTTTCACAGTACACAAAGGCAGTGTGCCACTGATTTCAAGTAAGACTCTAAGTGTTTGAAGTCTATCCTTGTTCAGCTAAAGTCTAAGTAGCTCATTACAAAAAAAAAAAAAATAGTTTGATGCTCACACTTAGGTTAATTAAAGAGTTCTGGAAAAACGCTGAGACTGTTCCCTCCAGAACCCACTCAGAAGATGCAGATAGTCAGATCAATACACTTATTAAATGCCCCAATGGCCCTGTGAGAACTTAGGACAGGGGAGAAAAAATCCATTCAACTTGAAAAGACTTCAGTTCTGAAGAAAGAAAATGAAACAGCTGCAAAAGCCTTCATGGCCTAACATGCTCTCCTGAAATTTAAGAGGATGCAAAATTCACATACAAAGGTACCAATACATTCACACTCAAATTATGATTTTTTTCAAAGAAATTTCCAAGACTAAACCAGATTAAACTGATTAAATCAGAAAGATGTTTCCATTGCTGCATAGGCTTGCATTTAAAGTCCAAACATATCTTTGTTAAAGAGATACTATTGAGAAATCATGGAGAAGCTCCATTATCCCTAATGTAGAGAGCAGTGGAACAGATAATTAGAGGATCAGACTAAAGCTGCATTGAGAAGTAGCTGACAAGTACATAAATAGCAATGCAAAGAAAGTTTCTCATGCCTTAATGGTTTTCAGGGACCAAAGATTAACTGTTTACTGAAATGCTTTTCCTAAGGCCTGTCTTCCAATTCTGACAATGCCCAGAAAAGAAATCCATGATAGAAGGCACAGCACAAGGGGATGAAAGTATAACACATTTTTCTATTCCATGGGGGACAAAAACAAAGAAAAGAAATAATTTAAAATAAAACTTTCAAGACAGATTTTAAAAGGGCAAACAACAAATGCTTAAAAGAATTCCTACAAGGACGCTGGAATTCAGCCTCTGGCAAAAAAAGTAAGCTAGAGAACAAGACTATCAAAAAAAACATGAGCAGTCTTCCTTACAGAAGGACATTCAACACCACTGGCATGAGCCAAAAGCTGCTAAACAATGTAAACCAAGTCAGGAAGAAGTAGAGAAGTAGCGAGCATAGTTGCTTTAATAAAAAGAATAATCGTAATCTTCATCACTACCACACATCACCTGTAAGGAGGGGGCCTCATATTCTTTGTCTCGATGTACTTATCTGCTATATCAGAGTCACACAGTGTAAGAACAAAACAACTTCCTCAAAAAAAGCACATACACAGTTGTGTCAGGAAACCTGCACAGCCCTAAACCTTCAGCAACCATAAAAAGCAAAAAAAGAAAATAGTCCCTCTTGAACCTCTGATGAAACCCACATTGCTAATTCTTTTCTCTGCAAACTGCTCCAGTCACTCAAGAACATAAAATATACAGAGTTATTGGACTGCTTCTTCCATTCAGCCAGTGGTAAAAGATTGTGACTGATACAAAAGCAGAACAAATTCTTGAGAAAAAGAAGAAAGTCAAGTGAAGATGATGTACGAAGGGTCTGCTCTGCCATTACACTGTCAGCCAAGAGTGGCCACAGGAGACTTTTGTATGTTAATTTATGCTCTCTCAGGCAGGCTGAGGAGCAGCAGCTGCTGCAGTAAGACCAGAGAAGGCATGGCTGTCAGCAGAGCACACAGGAGGGCAGTCCTTATGCCTGCTACCCTGTGGAGAGAAGAAAGATAGCAGGAAAAGATTCCCCAGCAGGGACCCCTCACTGCAAAAACAGATTCTGGCTGGCAAGAGCAAAGGCTGCCCTCTTCAAAAAGCCTCGGCAGTACTGGTACACAGTAGAAGCGTAAAAGCAGAAACAAATATAAATAATAAATATAGATATACACACACACAGAGAAACATACTTGCATATATATAAAAACTAACATCCTAATGCACATTGCATTATATTAATTCTAGTAGGAAATCACATTTCTAGCAATTACGTATTTGGGATTATACCTAGCCTAAAGCCTTACATCTATTTTGCAGCAGGGGTTTGTTTTTCATTCAGCATAATCTATCATATCAAAGATTGGGGTATTATGCAGAACACAATGCACAGCAAGCATCAAGGTGAGGGCAGAGAGGGAACAACTCTTTGCTGCTGCCCAGAAAACATGAATTAATCCAATTGCTCCATAAATATGCTATACACCTATATGTTTCTTAATATATATATTATTATTAGATATATAAAGAGCAAAATAACTCCCCAAAGAAAAAAACCAAACACACACAAAAAACTTAAAGAAAACCAAAACTATCAACCAAACAAAATAACATACCTCCAAATGCTAAACCTTCAAGTGTTTAAAGTGTTTTGTTCCATTGTCCAAGCTTTCATTGAAGTACTTCTAAAATAGATCCTTATGCAGCAAATAAAACAGATTTCAGGCCAAACCTCTACTGAACTTTTCTCAGGCCTTTGTTAGGTTTCTTTTTGTTGTTGTTCTGTGGTTTGTTTGCTTTTCTTTTCCCAATGGAACCAGATCATGGACCTGGGCCCTGGGAACAAGGACTCAAAGGCATTCAGAAGCATTCATTTATTATTTCTTAGTAAAACAAAAAGTCTTAGAACTCTGTACGCTTTTGTTTTGTTGTTGGGTTGTTTGTGGGTTTGTGGGATTTTTTGGGTTTTGTTTGTTTTTTTCCCAAGCCTAATAACCTACCTTAAATCTGACATCAGCCTCTACATTGTCAGTTAGACTCGAAGGATCTGATTTTTTTTTGGTCAGAATCATACCATTAGCTTCCGTTGCTAACTTGCCTCTCTCTTGTCTTCTTTGTCAGACAGTAAGTAGTAGTAGTTACCCACTGCTACTTAGGCTTTTCTCCCCACTTATGACTATTGCACAAGTAAACAAGAAAAGTCTCACGTTTTATTTATCAGACATCAAATGATATAATGTAAGATGACTCCTATAAATTTGCTTAGGGTACAACACAATCTTAGGGACTTGGGAACGTCATGCTTATACAGCACGGAACACTCCACCGCAGTGTCTTGGCCACTGATTCCTGTTACACAATTCCTCAGCCTCATACTCTTCGCACAACATTGGTTTCTTCTTCAGAGACAGCCTAAGCAGCAGGCAGCACTCCACAAAAAAGCCACAAATTTGCTTCCACACTTTCTCAAGGGCCAGATGAGCATGAAACTTTCCACCTTTCCTTCCAAAATAATGAATAAGTGCTCCAATTGAGCTTCTGTGTTAAACCTAACTACTACAGTCTTTCAAAACAGTAATCAAAGGAAGTAGTCTGGTGCCTGCCTGACCTTTCAGATTCACCTGCCCATCACAGAATTCTCATCCTTCATACTATTTTATTGCTGAATAATGATCTGCCATAACCAGTAGCAGATTTAAATAAGAATTTTGCAAGCGTAGGCTTGTTTGTTTCTTTCCTTTTGGGAGGCAAGGGGAAGAGAGGATAAAGGACAGAACCATGGGCAACTGCAATCCTATTAAAAAACTGCCCACTACATACATACTTACTGTTAAACATGGTCTGGGATGAAAATTGTTAATTCAGTAGAAGTGGAGGAGCTGTGTAAAGATCCAAGCAGGTCACTGGAAACTTAACACAGGCTCTTTCACCTGTGACATCCAGCTGGAGCTGGCCTGCACTGCAACACTTAACACCTCCAACATTTGTAATTCAACCATCTGTACTGCCAAAGAGGAAAGCATCCAAAATTTCTTCTTAATGGTATTGGGTGTCAAAGTCAGGGGGAGAGTATGGCAGGGAGCAGATAAAAAGTGTTTCAAACTACATTTTTCAGGTGCAAGATTTTCATTGTGGTTTCGCAGAAGGTAAGCAGATCAACATGAAAGTTAACTGACTAAGCTACAGAATGCTTTATTACATACCTGTTGGAACTCCACCTTTCCCAAAAGTGAGCCAAAACTAATTGGGAAAATGGAGAACTAGATAATGGCTGTCATGTATTTCAGGAAGTCAGAGATTCAAGGGCCAACCAAATTCACAAAAAAAAAAAAAAAAAATACATCTTGGGACACCAAGCACAGAGATCTTAATTCCGGCTCTGAAAGACTGACAATTCAGTGTGCATTCCCCAAGAATTATCACTTCCTACCTGCCTCATTCTTACATTTTTCACCAGCTGTCTACTATTGACCACTGTTCTAAGGATACCTACCTTAGACCTTTTTTCTGGTCCAACATGATCACTAATACATTCTCTTAGTTGCATTTCTGAAAAGGTTCTTTGAAGACTGCCTTACTTAAGTTCTGTTCTATATCGGGAAATGCTTCAACCCAAATGTAACACTGCATGTCAGGGAGAGAAGACGAGAAGCTCAACTAGAACGCCTCCCAGCATATCACCCATAAAAGCTACAAAGTAACTTTCCATCCAGCCCTGTGCAAGTTTTAATTCCTGTACTGTATCCAAATGAACAAATGTTCCATTTTATTTCAAATGCGAAATGCACCTTAGTAAAGGAAAACATTGTTATTTTAATAAGGAAGTCTAGAAGAATTAAAATATTCTTTTAAATTCAGGTATAATTAAACTAATAAACTGGTATCTTGAAAATTTCAGAGCCACTTTATTAAAGATCACAAAATCACTTCCAGTAATACTTTTGAAACTTAGACTATTACTCCTTTTGCTCACACTTTCTTTACTGTCATGGCTTATTTTGCTATGAGCATTTCACAAACAACAATTTCACAACCTCACCCTATTTTCATTCTGTACACTGAGAACTCATTTTGAAATTTCCTAACACTTTACAAAGGCCATGAAGTCCAGATTGTTGGCATAATCCCCGGTTAAGAAGGAAGAATTTTGATTAGACACAGTCACACCAAACCTTAAAGGAGAAAGAAAAGAGTACACCTTTGCCAGCCTTCAGTAAAGTCAGTAGAAACTCATACTGGGTCATACCAGACAACTTTTTCTGCATGAATGGCTTGGTTTCCATTACTTGTGTAGTAGCTATAGCTCTGCAGATTTCAACACACCTTTTCTAACTCAACCTGGAGCTGATTAAAGGTATTAGACCTTGAAAATACCAGGGGAATGACAACCCATCTACCAACTTAAGAGCTAATTAAAATTAAGTATTTCCAAAGGAGATTATTCAGTCTACAGTTTTTTTTTAGCTTTGGTCTGTCCATAGACATTATTAATTTCATGAAATATTAATTGCAGGGTTGATGTTTGACATGGACAGCACACACAGAAAAAACCCAACCACATAGTTTCAATTCAAAGCAGTTACATCAGTTAGGTGTTTTACTAGCAAGGTGGTCATCTGAGTTCCCCTGATCAAATTCTTACCCAAGAGGAGTAGTTTTCCTCCCATGTCACCCTTCACCATCCTCTCAATTAGTTTAGGAAGTCATATCTTACACTGCACACTGGCACACAAACTGTTTTAAATTGACTTTGCCAAAGCCACCATCTTGAAATACTCTTTAGACAAAAACCATCAAACCTCCAAACTACCTTTGGATTGCATGGGACTCCAGCTAGAACACAAAAAAAAAAAATCTTCAGAAAGATACCTTTTTATCACATCTTTCACACCATACAAAGCATACCCCATTACTTTTTATTAGAAAGTGTTCTAGGTATTTAAAATTTGTCAGCACACAACTGAGACTACACAGTCTTCAAAGAAACATTTTTCCTAAATATTAAAATCTATGGTCAACTTGTTTAACAATATAACTACAAGTATTGTAGATATATTGATACATTTTTCACACAGAGGAAAAAAAAGAGGAGGATTCCTTCCCTTAGGGAACTGCGCTGTACCAAATCCAGTCAAAAGGCAAGGCTCAGGACATCTCTTCCAAAACCTTGGAGCAATTTTTGGCTCTGTAGGTTAACATTTCATTTGAAGGTACACAACATTCTAGCAGATTAAGGATTCAATGCTCAAATAGCTCAAATGTGCTTCAGTTCTCTTGGTGGCACGATGAGTCTAAAAGCAGGGAATGTTAATCTTCCTTTGTTTTTTAAAGCTACCATAAGAATCAGATTTACATTTCTTTGAAGGCAAAAGGAAAGGTGACTTTTGATGTTTACTTTTCACAGTACAGAAATTACAGGTTTGAGCAGACTAAAACTATTAACTCATACTGTGTTACCACAAACTGCTGAAAGAATCGAACAGTAGAAATAAATGCAATATTCATCAAGTTCTGCATTTAGACTGCTATTGCCTCTTCTCTATCAATCACTGACACATAAACAAACTAGCCTGAGAAGTTCAGTTTCCATTCAGCTATAAACTGATTTTCTGCCTTGATTTATATACACAGCTTTTTATGCTTTGTTTATGGAAATTCTTTTATGTGCCACACCAGCTTACTCAGTAAGACACCATTAGCAATAATAGAACACATTTCATGCAGAAGCCATTATCTTCAGCCTAAGACGTTGTTAAAGTTCAGAAGCCATTAAAACGCAGTGATTTCTTACATGGCTAATGGCAGATCACATATGTAGAGGTACCTAACAGATGAGCATTAGTAACCCCACTGCACATAGATTTATCATTAAGTTGCTGCTATTACATGTGTGCCTAGCAAAAGCAGGATTAGTGCTCAATACAGTACTATGCATTGCTACTTATGAAAAATTATAGTGGTTGGTCAGCTTGTTGCCCAGACCAGCTGTAAGGTACACAGCCTGCAGAAACCACTCTTGAAGTGGTATTTCAGCACACATAAAGCTATCTCACACAAGCACACCGTTTACTCTACAACTAGAGAGAACACAGTTACAAGCATCTGCTGTGGAGGAACTCTGCTTCAACAGCTAAGTTCTCTCAGTGCTACAAGTATTAGAGTCACATGTAGCTCCTATTATTGAAGGGAAGCTTTCATTTAAATGATCAAAATGGTCAGACAGGATGCTTACTCCAAGATACAAATTAGCAGAAACACTGCCTGATAGGTTCCACTGTTCTCTGCCAAAGGTTTGTTTTATTTGTTTGGTTGGGGTTTTTTTGTTGTTGTTAGAATAGTGTATCACACTTTATCAGCTCTTAGCTACTTAGGCAACTGAAGTAATTGCTCTGGCTCTTTTTAAAGTCTTTTGATTACTTTGTTTGGGGACCTCTTTGAGCTTTCCCACTCCCACTCTTTTTTGCTCTTTGAAAAAAGACATTGCTTGAAAACCAATTACGCAGCTGCCACCAAGTGATTCCCATTGAAGTCAACAGGAGCTACACTTATGCAAGAGTCCAAGCATTTACAGTGCTGAAAGCCTCTGTCCTCTATACCCTAAGTGGATGGAGGCAAGCTTTGCAGGAGGCTCATTCAAAATTAATACTACATCAGGAAGTGGATGACAGAGGGGGAAGGCACTTAATAATTGATCCCCAGTTTGGTTTTTGTGAAGTCTGAATGCCTTAATGTGTACTTCTGGTTTGGTTTGCCTTTTCTGTGGTTTGTTTGTTTGCTTTTCAGGACTGTCTTCAACCTGAAGTTCTATTTAAGAGTAAAACAGTAAGAAAGCTCAAGTGACGCTTTGATAACAGCTGCAGAAAAAAACATCTAGCCAGAAGGCAACATAGAGATGGAATAGAAAGCAGGTTTTATTTAGACTAAGTATTACTACCTTCTCACTTTTAGATTACATTCTCAAAGTTAAACACTTTCTGCTTTATGAATAAAGGGTACATTTCACTCCTGCCCCTTCTGAGAGAAGTTACACATTTCTCTTCTCCACACCATTTACATAGAAATTCAGTCCTACCCCAGAATGCAGTCAAAGTCCATCCTTCCAACTTACAATGCCCTTCAAACTCAAGCTAAAAGTTCTAATCCCATTCACATGAACAATTTTGACAACACAACTACAACAAAATTGTTCTACCAAGCTCTATGATTATCGCCTGCAGTCATTTCAGAGACATGCTACAGGGTGGAACAAGGTAGCCTTTTAGAGTAAATAAGGATCTGACCCTCGTACACTAAGGAAAATTAAACAAAGTAGTACTCATTGAAGTCCAAGCAGCTCCCAACTTAAAACAGAACTTCACAGTATGCTTCTAACCAATAAAAGCAGCAGCAACAACCACCAGCCTCCTCAAATTCAGTGCTGTACTGCAGCCTCAACTACCATCACTGAGATCCTGTTCAGGAGCAACAGCCTTCCATGTGGTTCAAAGAGTAGACCCAGCACATCCCTCAAATCTCTGTTGACCATGCCAGTCTCTATCATAGCCCCATCTGTTCCACCTCAACTGATTTTACATGGCTTAAGTCCTGCAGCAATTGTTCATGAAGCTAAAATATTAAATTCTGTATATGAGTTGTATACAATTTTAATATTCACCAGTCTTATGGTTTGACACATTAATTAAAGGAGGATTATCTCTGCAGGTGGTCTTGCACTAACACTGAGGTTTGCTGTTTCAAAAGGAGATGCTTCCATGTTACATTGAGAAAAACATATGGAAAAACATTGTTTGTCAGGTATGAACAAATGCCTTATAAAATGCTACAAAAAAGCCAGTGTGTTTTTTTACTTCTGCTTCCAACTTCTCTGTGGACTGGTGGCTGGACTACAGTAAGAGAGCCAGCAGACTGCCCTGTAGAAAGTCCTCTCAGAGCATGGCAGTGAGAACACAGGGGCTCCTGTGGCCTAAGGGCACAGAATCCAGCTGAGTTTCCAACTCCAGATGACAGGAATAATAACAGTCACAAACAAGTAAGAAGCAAACAGTAAGAAACAAAAAGGACTACCTTGGACAAGGGAACAAGAGATAACAGCCTCTTTGCACTAGAGGAGAGCACAAACTGAAAGTACCACAAAACCAACAAGAATCAGGTATTTACAACAGGCATGGTAATTTATCTAGGCAGTAATCAGATGCTGTTGACATGAAAACCACAGCTGAGTATATCACAGCTGTGATTTAGTAAGCATGACACTTAAAATCATACATGAAACACTGGATGATAGCAAGTTCACCTGTTCTGGGATGGGGAAAACTGATGGCAAAAGCTACTGTCAGAGATCAGCACCTCTGCAGAACAGCTGATAGGGGGTCATGAATCTATGGAGGATAGAAAAGTACCTCCAAAAGGAAACAAAAATGGTCAGATGGATGTTACACGTGCTACAGTGACCAGAACTCTTCTGTATCAGTTTCATCAAAATTGGTATCTATTTTCTTTAATAGACAAAGCTATTAACCACATCTGCTCAGGAGCTACTTCTTTTCCCACAGGTATGAGAGTGGCTTAGGAAAAACGAAGGAGAGCAAAGGGTAGCAAGGATGCAACTACGTGAAAATGTAACTGGCTTGTGTTCTTGAGTCAAACACACTAATTACCTGCATGGAAAAAAACCTGCAGAATAAAACACTGGTTCCTAGATCACCACAAACCTTTAGACAACCTAGGCAGCAGTTTTGCCTATCTTCAAATTAACAGGACATCTTGTAAGAGGAAGGAAGAGTGCTTACATGAAGAAGAAACTGAACTCAGCTCCACGTAGCTGAAATGGTAACACTACTGGTGACTATGCCAGAGCTCCCAGCAACATCACAACAGCGGAATATAGCCAGAGGAAGATCAGTGCAAAAAGTCCTTCTTTGCAGGTAACAGTCAGATGGGTTTCCAGTCTCTTCAAGTCCTGCTTTTAAGTATGAAGGTCAATGAACCACTGCTCTAGCAAGTCAAGAATTATTTTTTAATACATTATTCTATATACAACTACGTGTGCATATACATTCATATAAAACATACGCATGCATTTTCAACATTAAATGCATACTAACCCTTTGTTTCCAACAAAGCCATCAAAAAGAATACTACTTTGGAATGGATAATCATGACAAACTCTTCAGAGAGACCATCTGCCACCCTTTCCAGTAGACCACTCCAATGAAGTACCTTATTACAGGGACTAGTGACATGGTGTTTGGAATAACGTGGATGGGAAGGAAAAGAAACCAGAGAGGTAGATAATAGAGCTCTTTGCTTAGAATTAAGTTCACATTACAATAAACTTGGTAGACAAGCATTGTTTGCTCTTTCTCAGGTGTCTCTGAACGATTAAGACAGGTAACAGCCAGAAATCTTACTGAAACAGAGAATATCAAAATGCACTGGAGGAACATTCCACGTAGCATGTATGTGGACATAATAGTCCTAAGACTGAGCAAATTAATAACACAGCATCATGCCTGATGCCTCTGTGTACTCCACAGTCCAAAACCACTTTGCCTGGAGTTGAAACATGCCATGCTTGTACAATCACTTTACACTGATCTATACAAGCAAGGGAGAAGTCAATCCTGACATCTTCCTACACTTCATTCTTGCAGCCAAACAGTAAGTCAATAGAAATTGACCCAGATGAGAGTTCTCAGTCAGATCTGGCAACCGACTGCTATCAGCCCTCTGAAGTTGTGTTTGCACATTTGGTTCTGCAGCCTTGTGCTAGCCTTCGCCACTTGTAGCCCCCTGCTCTCACTTTTACACCAGAATTTGCAAGGTAGTACACCAAAACCAGTCATAAACCCACTGTCATAAACAAGGCAGGAAGCAGCCCTGCAATGGAAATAGGTCCTGCCAATCATTCACAGAGGATAAAAGATTGAGTTAGACTCTTAAGAAAGTAGCAAGATTACACATCCTCCATGATTTCCACAGAAAGACAAAGAAACAAGATGATGATTGTGATATCAAGCAATATGGATCACAAACTAGACCTTAGTTATTTTTTTAACTACAATCATACATTTTTTATTTATATATGCACATTTTATAGCCTCCACACAAGTGAGATGGCTGAACTTTCCTCTACAAATTAATTACATAACTCCTTAAAAAACAGGGCTTCCAATTTCACAATTTTCCCCTCTTAATCATTTTAATTATATATTTAATTGTTATTGGACTGATTGAATTCACACATTCCTTTAGACATATACCTATGTAACTGGCACTCAGAAAGACAGCTTCTACAAAATGCTGTATTCTGCCTACATGGAGAAGGCAACCCCTTTGAGTTTATATTTCAGCAGCAAAAATGAAAATAAAAAAACTGAAACCCTTCTTTTGTGGAAAGTAGAATACCCCAGTACATTCCCAGTTGAAAGTGGCCTAAGATACTTGCAGCCTGGCAGGATTCAATGTTTTAAATTGTCACCCTTCCCAAATTCTGTTCTTTGTCCTGAAACACACTAACCACATGGCATTGCAAAATCAAACTCTTGAGTCCTCCCACAAAGTGACACAGCTAATTGAAGCATGATATGAAGCAAAAACACCTTTGTCATACATTTTCTGTAAACTCGTTGCCTCGGCCTCTCTGCTTTTGTATATAAACCATTTACAGCACATAGAGGTAATCCCCTTCAAGCTCTTTTCCATCACAGCTTAGTAGAAAACAGAACACAGCAGAAAAGATGCAATTCAGTGAGAGGCAAGCACAGAGAACCTAGCCTCACAGAGGTAAACATATGCCCCGTGCATGGGTACTATAAAGCCAAGGTGTCTGACCAGAAGAACCTGTGATGCAAGTTCTGACAAAACGACAGATAACAAGTGGATCTGCCATAGGTGACACCCCACACCGAGTGTTGCTGCGTCTTCGCTTGGGGTACCAGAAGTCAGTTGAGAGAGCCTGCCATCTTAATACAAAAGAAAGTCCTGACATTAAAAGAAAGTTCCACATCACAGAACAATTGCCCCTAAATCAGACTAAATTAAGACAGACTCTCATTAAATGTAAGCTATTAACCTAGTAGACTGAATCATTGCAAGTATCCTTGCACTCTCATTTGTATTATAATCATTATCCTATACCAGTAGCTTACTGGAGCTGACAGCAGATATACTCAAGGTTTTAACCCATGAACACCAAATTCAGGAAAGCAAAACAGAAGCCTCTATGAACCTCTAGTCTTCTTTTCATTCTTTCTTTGAATACAATACTACAAAGAATCACCAAGCACTTTTAGGCCATTGAGGAGGAAGAGAACATACTTTGGCCTGGATGAGGCATAATGATTTTGCCTAGTTCTTTGGGAAATTGACAGTTCATTCCTGAGATCCTCTGTGTGTGCTAAAATACTTATTCTGAATGCTGTCCAAAGGAAAGTGACTGGAAAGCTGAAACATTAGCTGAAGAGGTTGATGCATATTAAAATAAATACTGCTACTGCAGTATTTTACACAGCTAAAGGAGCGGGATCTGACTGGTTTTAGCATCTCCACAGTCAGGCCATCTGGAGGTTATGAGATCACTCTGAGTCAGAATTTGATACCAAATCAAGCATCCCTGACTAAAAGCCTCAGTGTGTTAGTGGCATTTCTAAATGCCAGTGTAAGGGGAAGGCTGGACTGCTCTAGATCTTTTGTATACCTTACAGAAGCAGCTATACAAATCATTGTACCAACAGTGACATCCACCCACAACAACAATTACATCTGTAAAAAAGTCCTGCTGAAATCAGTAAAAACCGATATTCATTGTGACCCATGAGGGAGGATAATCTTTGGCACGAGAGGCAACAGAATTAAATAAAAAAAAAAAAAGAGATGGTTTCCAAAGTCACACAATAATACAATGGAAAAGAAACAAATTAGGCCTTAAACCAATAATCTATGTTTTCCTGAATTCTGCACTGGAAAACTGTAGTGAAATGCAATTCAGTACATTGGTAAAAATCACTGAGCTTGTTTGTTTGAATTCTTTATTGAGTTACAACAACAGTTGCAATTTTTTAATGGGAAAAAAACAGAAAATGGTACAAGAGTACAAGTCACTATGACACGCTAGCTAATATGGTTAGATATTTAGAAGAGTTTTAAAAATTAGGATACTGGAACACATTTAAATGGTAACTGCTGACTGACGTCTGGGCCATCACTAACAGAGCTGGGTTACTTCAAGAGCTGTTCAGCTTCTTGCTCCTGCCTACATCAATAAAACAATTACAGGTTTGACAGGCTACTACCCACGCATTTGAGAAACACGCTGCTTATTTTGAGGAAAATATGAAAGCTGATTCTATCCTACAGAACTATGATTTAAGACTGGGTCAAAAATATTCTCTCTCACCTCCAGTTTTAATTGGAAGCAGAACGCTATACTCCAAATTGCTTATAGCAAATCTGCTCTTGGTTAATGGAGCATAAACTGCTGAAGTACCTAGACTGAGCATTCAGCAACGTATCAGCTTCTTGCTCCGATGGTGTAACTTCTAGCAGCCCTGGTGACACAGAGTTTAGAATGCATTTTCAACAAGAAGGCTATTTGTAGGAATGGGGTTTTAAAGAAAAGGAAGTGTTTTACTAACTGTAACCCAAGTTTCTTATCCTCTACTAATCATTGACTACTGTGTCTTAAAGAGTTTAAAGAATAAATTAAAGTTTGCTAAGTAGTACTCCAGGATTATTGTAATCTGTGGAAGTAGGTCTTTGAGAGTGTTCTTCGAGAGCATACTACATACGTGCTTTCTGTCCCCTTCAGTGGGCGGCAGTTCGAGAAGTTCCTTACATCTTCCTTTTTTCCACTCCCCATAAAAAAAAGCCAAAAAAAAAAAAATCAATAACAAAACCAAAAATGAAAACAAAACAAATTTTTAAAAAATAATTTGAAGAACTCAACAAAAAAAAAACCCACCAACAACACACAAACTAAACAGCCTTCTTCTCCACACTGTCAATTTGAAAATTACCCTACATCTATCCACTTTAAAAAAAAAAAAAGCATGTCTCCTGGGTTCCTATTTGGAACAATAACCTTTCATGCCCAGTATAGCTCATGCTTGCTTTTCCTGTGTGCTTATCACATCATACACTTTGGTTTATTTATTATGTATGTACATATTCAGCTAAAGAGTTTACCATGAAAAAACTGTCTGAATTAAGGTGGCATGTCCACCTTCAAATACCACAGAACACGAATCTGTTGCCTTTATTAAGAACACACTATCAACAAAGATGATGAAACTGGGACCAATGGCAACTTGTTTTTACGCACACAAATAGGTGCAGAAGTGTTCTTTTGGGGCTGCCCCTAATGTGAGTGCCATTCACATGCATCAGCTGGCACACTAAATCTTCAGAATTAACTCCTCGCGCTTCGAGATAGAAGTGCCACCAGGTAAAACTTACTATGACAATTCAATCAAGGTCGGAGACTCGTAAATACATTTACCACGTTCATTTTTAACATAGAAGATAAGCATGTAAGCTGCATTTGATAGTTTCAGTAACATTCACTTGAAGTATGTTGATACTAAGCATGAGAAGTCACACAGTTAATCACAATTAGTTTTCTCTAGTTCTTGTGCCCTTATGCTTCTTCCATCTTTTGTAACTAGAAACCTCAAAAGGCTTAAAACAATAACATACCGACAAACACCTTTTGGCAAAATAAAATACTTAGGATAAAGGAAACAGCTTCATTCACATTCATCTATTTCTTTCTTTCTTTATATAACCAATGACACAGCCTGCCACAAAGTTACAAGGGAAGGCAGAGCAAAGAATTTTTTTATTTCAAGAATGACCTCTACAAATATGAAACATACCCTGTGGAGCCAGTAGATTTACTGTACATTTGTATGCATTTGAAGGAGTGGGGCTACATCTGCTGAAAGAAACACTAAGGAATTCAAGAATCACAAGCTCACAACAATGAACCCATTTCATCAAAACATACATCACCACCTCACACTATTATAATACAGTTGCATATTTTCCCCAAACAGGCATTGTTCTGTTTCTGGCAGGACCACTTGTGAAATGTTCCCCAAGTTATCTAAGTTAAGAATTTTTTTTAAATAAATGAACTCTTAAAAAATTGAAGTCACTTGATCACAAAAGGGCAAGAAAAAGAGTGAACAGAATGCTTCCACTTCACTGCAAGGGCATCTTCCCAATGGCATTTTTAAAAGATCAAATGCTACAGAATACATTGTATTGATTTTATTTTTTTAAAACATTGTGGCAAGGGAAAATTACATAACCAAAGCTTCCTTGTGGATATCGGAAAAACCAGTTGACATAAGAAAAATTAACTTCTGCCTCTTTGAAAACTATCAACACTGTCCAAAATTTGATAAAAACCTATTTGTCCATTAAAGGTCAGGGTGCTTTTCCAACACTTTCCCAATAATACCTTATTCAGTTTTCTTTCCACTATATTCCTGTCATTCAGAACACTATTTAGACTCCCATATGACTACCATCAAAATTAGCAGATGCCAAGCAAATTAAAACACAAATTATGACTTGTAATATGCTGATGTATCAAAATGGCAGCACTTTCTCAGCTTAGAGTGAATCATCAGACAAAGCAAAGGTTTCTGAGGTATCAGTGCTTTTTATACATCTTTCCTGTTAGGCTAGAGTCAGTGGAATCAAGTGTAGATTGAAATTCCAAGTTAAGCAATATTGTATATTCAGTTTCCATAAAGTAAAACAAAGCACAAAATGCAATTTATAGCAGTTCTTGGAACTAAAAGTCAGCTTAACACTATCTTGCAAAGTATGACAGGAAAGAAGGGGAAATGGTTCTTGCCTTTTCAGAAGCATGGTGGCCTACTTTTTGCATTGTACCTTTGATATCATTCTACATGGAAATCCGAGGGGGAAGCAGGAGAGAAGGCATTGGGGTTTTAACTACAGAAAACTGTTTTCTGTCACCTTATATTAAGGCTGCAGTTCTCATCTAAATCAAGTTACATTATGGTTTACCCATATAAAGACATAAAGGCTCATTAAAAAACACTATCTGTTCAATCAGCCTAAAAAGGCAGCAATGTGGTGCTTTTACACAGGCATTATGCTAGTCAAGTTAAAGCTCAGTGTGCCCTAATGAACAACTAGGTGAAGAGTGGCAGCTCAGCAACAGAAAGGGAAGTATAATATTGGGTCGTAACTTTTGATTTAGATGTATTTGTGCCTATTTGGTCTCAGTTCCTAAATCTTACTTTGGCAATAGTCAAACGAGAGTGTTTTCCACAGGAGCACAGTACTCTCATTAAATAAGTTTCTCTGAACAAACATTTCCAGAGTATTTACCAACTTAAAAAGTGAATTTAAAAAAAAAAATAATCTTGCAAAAGACTTAGAACATGAATTATGTATAGACTCAGCAGACAATATTGTCTTCCACAGCAATAAGAAACATGTAATTAGACAATAACACATTATCTGGGGTGGTGCTCTATCTCCTAAATAGCATACAATAACATTTAATTACAACTACATGTAGAACATTAGAGTATAACTTTCCCATATTCAGTATTTTAATAATTCAGTTGTGTTTAAGATATAACAGACCAGCACAAAACCAATAAATTGACAATAAGGTCTGATAATTGGCCTCAATTTTTTTCTTATCTCTTCAATTTGAGTAGCATATACAATCATTTACCATGTATTTTCAGCAGATCTATGCTCTTCCTCTGCTCAAAGTACTGACAACTTTCTTCTAACTCAGTTCTCTTTGAGTCCATTGTTCTACAATGAAAATAAGAAGCATTTTCCCATTTACTTACATCAAAATTTTAACAGGCTGTGTTAAAAAAGCCTAAATAACAGTGCTCTGTAGAAGTTTTAACAATGGTGTTCTACGTATCCCCATGCTTGCAAGATCTCTGGAGAGCATCATAGAGTTACTACGTTGAGCTCTTCATCAGTTCAATCTATTCACAATTACTAAATTAGTGACTATTTTTGATTACCACTTTATGTGAACAGGCAATCAAACCTGCAATCTTCATTTACAGCTTTCCTGGCCCAGTTTCATGATACATTACTGAAGGGTTTGCTATTCTGTAAAAACAATGTTAAAACACATGCTATGAAAGCAACTGCCTATGTTTTCACTCCAAATCATGACAGACATGGTAAAACATGCAGGCTTCCTTATACAGAATTACAATATTCTGAAGAAACGCTAAACTCCTATAAAGTGCTTTCTTTGTGGATTTGAAAAAGTTTAGCCGAGGACACAAATGAGAGGATTAGCGTTTTGCAAAAGGGGAAACCTGTAAGTGCGTGCCACACGTCAAGCAAACGGCAGAGCAGGCGACATACTCAGGTTTTCAGATTAGCAGGATATAAAACTTCTTATAAACTGACAGTGCCTGAAGGCACAAGGTAAGGTACTTATGTGTATTTCACCATAATTTCCCTCTTTCAGTCAAAGGACGCGGCACAGTGCTCCTCATGCTACTCTGTCCCCTGCTGAAAAGCATCTGTGATCACAGCAACATGTGCCCAGGGCAATCAAAATGAAAAAGCAGACAAGCAAAAAGAAGCATGACAAACTCAGCCACTTAAAACCAAGAGAACAGTGCAATAAAAACAGCTACTGTAAGGTCAGTATACTACAAAGCTTGCAACTATTCATCTCCTCAGGTCGGCCAAGTAAACACTGACATAAAACCACAATCAACAGCACTCTAACAGCCTACCTTTTTGAGTATAAAAGTGTAATTAATCAAAACTCCCATCCTTCCAAAACACTCTCTTCAGGCATCTTTTTCAGGAACACAGACATGAGGCTAGCTATGAATACCTGCTAGCCATATAACCACTCTCCTCTATTCTCACCAAGGTGACAACTACAAAGCTCTGTACTGGTTAGGCAGCTTTCTCTCCTCTGTTTTTCCCCCACGTTCATCCATAAAACTTCAATGTCGGGTTTTACATTTTTTTGCCCGATTCATCTTTCTAGTCCAAAGAAGCCACTATACCGTTTATGTACTCAACATGCCCTCAAAATCCCTCAAAACCACATTCGACCTACCTGAGTTTGTGTACGTTTCTCATTGCTAAATGGAATAATGAAAAGAGGGAGGTTGTACATGTGAAAGCCTTCACCCAAGTTTAACATTCTATGCAGAAATAAAACCTCATTTATGTGAAAATGCTCTGTGTCTAAGAAATTCAGCATATACAGCCAAAGTCAGCTGCTTCTTTTTCAAGCCCAACATAGTGAGAAGATGCTAGAAATACTATTACATGCAGCTTACATTACACTATACAATTCTGCCTACTCTTCTAGCCAGTGCTAGAATGGTGCAACAAAATACAGTGCAGACAGGCGAACAAACAGCAGCACAGCCAGGAATCCCAGCAAATGCCCAACCAAGCTTCCCATGCGCTCACACTTTAAGGATGGGTGGAAATACTGCTTCCTCCCGTCCTCTACCCTATTAATACTACTATTACTACTACGTGGTAATTGCTAATCATAATACACCCGTGCCACACACAACCTCGTCACTGTGTAATCATTGTCTTAAACCGCACTGCCCAGAGAACATAAGCAACGATTTTTATGTGGTTTTCTTAATTATTTTTAGCGTCACAAAAAACCATACTGATCAATTCGTTCTCCAGGCCTGGGTGTCTAGCTGCTCCCTCCCCCACAAAGCAGAAGAGAGGGAAGGAAGAAGGGAGGAGGAAAAAGAGAAAAAGAAAAGCACCGACACCCTCTTTGCACCTACAACAAAAGCAGTTAGGAGGGCCGGAAAAGCAGAGGCGGCCGCAGGTTCGGAAGGTGCAGGAATGCAGCCACGCCAACTTGCCTCAGGAAGGGCTGCCCGGAGCTGACCGTGGAGACCGAGACGGCAGCAGCCCCAGACTCGCGCCCCCGACAGCCCCGCTCAAACCCCTCGTCACCGGCCTCGCGCCCAACTGTCACGCGCGAGCCGCGGCTCCGCTGCCGCACGTTCCCCGGTTTTCATTCCCGGCCGTGCCCAGCCCGGGAGCGGCGGCGGAGGAGGAGAAGGTGGCAGAAAAACACACGAAGCGCCGTGCGACCGGCCCACTTACCCAGAAAATGACATTGAAGCCGAAAATGAAGTATTTGATGCAACAACTGACTTCAGGCCCCTTGTAGTGCTTCCCGGACATCCTCTGTGCTCATGAAGACACTTTGCTCGCGGCCAGGATGAGAACCAAAGGTAGGGGGGAGAAATGGAGAAATGCAAAAATAGGAAAGGAAAAAAAAAAAATAGGAGGGGTGAAATAGATAGAATGGGGGCTGGGGGCGGCGCGGCGGAGAGAGCTCAGCGCCGGCTGCGCGCCGTGGGGAGATGCGGCAGGAGCAGCTCAGCGGCTTGTCGGCTCCGACTTGCCGGGCGCCGGGGACAGCCGGCGAGCAGCTCCCACCTCCTCCTCCTCTTCTCCCGCATGGAGGAGGCCTCGGCTACTCGCGGCGGGAGGGGGGAGAGAAAGGAGAGGGGCGGCCGCCGGAGAAGGAGATGGCGGGCAGAGGCGCGGAGCTCACCACAGCCTGGCGCTACCCTGACGGAGCCGCGAGCTGCCGCCACACGAGCCGAGCCCTCTCCCGCACTGCTCTTCAGCTTCGTCCCTCCCCTGCCCCCACACCGGCAACGGACACCGCGCACACCCTACCCGCGGGAGAGGAGGGCGGGGAAAAGCCGCCACTGGTCGGCCCGGCGGCGTGATTGGCATCACACCGCTCCAATCGCACTGCGTGGTTCCCGACCCTGGGCGCCCCCCTGGAGGCGGAGTAAGGGGGGCTCCGGGGCGCCCCCTTCTGCCGTGGCGAGGCCTCGGGGTGGGTTGCACGGCCCGGTGAAGGTGGAGAGAGCAGGGTTGGGCGAGTGGGACAGCTATGATGTGGCTCGCTTGAAGGCTGATGGCAAGGGGGCTGTGCCCGCCGGCCTTTGTCTGCGGTAATGAGGGCGGAGGGCGGCCTGGAGGCTGCCGCCGCCGCGGTCTAGGTTACGTAATGGGGCCAGCGGGCCTCAGGGTGGCCGTTGGATCGGCCGTGACGGGCAGCCCTGCCGTGGGGAGCCTGTCGGTGGGGTGGGTATCCGAGCCACACCTGTCAGTGCCGAGGTAAACGCAGCTCGTTTTGTGTTGGTGCCGGTGAGAAGTAACCATATCCGACGAGCCCGTGTCTTCGTTGGGGGCTTGCAAATCGAAGGTGAGGTTTCGTACATTCTTCCCGCGACACCTCCCTCGGCTAAGCCCCCGGCGAGCTGCCCCAGCCGCCCCGGCCTTGCCGAAACTCGGGAAATGCCAGGCCAGTAGGTTCTCTGTCTACTGGGGAATGACACGGACCAGCCGACGCCGTCGCTGTGAGGACAACGCTCCGTGGCATGCACGGGGAGAAGAGACAGGGGAGAAGCATAGTTGGAGGTTAGCTGATATAATGAGGAGGAGTAAGCCTATAATGGTACTGGGGAGGTTATTCTGAATGGGCGCCTCTGGCCTGAATTCACATGCACTACACAGAGCAACGCATGAAGTACTATTTTACAATGTTGCATAAGGTTTGGATAGATTGTACTGTGAATCTAATTGAACCTGCCCTTCATAAAGTTACACGGCTGAGGTGTATGTAGATACTGTTTGGGATTCAGAGTAGAGATGGTCTGGCACTAGCAGCATAATTAACAGATGATAAATATAATTTCCATGTTTCCAGGGTTAGAACTTCCTCGTCCAGTGATAAGTACAATACTTTTAATTCAAAAGAGGGAAGACTTCTTTGTAAAAAGGTATGTTTCCCCCCTCTACAGGACTGTGAGATAAACATACTTCAAAAGTATGATATCGTTAGAACTACAAAAGACAGGCTTTGGTTCAGGATGGTTTCATGTTAGTGATGAGGCCTTGGTCATGTGTCTCTCTAAAGAGAAAAGGAAAGTAGGTGTCAAGTCTGGTACATGTTAAGAAGAAAAATCATCTGCCAAAATAGAGCTATGAAAATAAGCAGTGTTACTGGTAAATGAATTAGTGCACAGTGTCTGTACAATTTCACTCTATATAACAATACATATGATTACCACATGAGTAATAGAGAGAGGGGTAGCACTCAAGTATTGCTAATACTGTGTCTTTGCAAGGCATCCATTGGAAGATGGTAGAACAGGGTGAACGATCAGTAAGAGCACATCACCACTTAGAGTAGGGTATGGTAATCATGTATTATGTTAGGGTGCTGTTTTTACAAGTGGCTTCAAATATTGGTGACAACCTGTACAAACATTTATAATATTACTGTCATAACACCCTTCTAATACCAAGTGTTGGCACCCTTTAGCATTTGAATGCTTCACAGGCAAGAGGAAAATATTGCAGAGCAATATTTATGATAAATTCAGTAACAATCTCAGATGCTGTACCTATCAATCCCTTCATACCCAATCGACAATTTAAAAAGAAACAACCCACCTCAGTAATAACTCATTACAGAACTTGACTTGCTTTCTCAATCAAGAATATTACCATTGTGAAGTGTCATTTTAAAATCAGAAACATTTAACATTGTCCCATCACCTGATCAGCTTAAGGATTATTTACTTGAAGAGGGTAATTGTGCTCCTCTTAATTCATTTTGTGTGTGCAGTTCCTGTACAGCCTCAGAAACAAGCATCCAGATAGCAAAGGCAGCAGAACAGCTTTGATGTAAGTAATTGATCTTTCAGAATGACAGGTGGAACAGTCTCTGTACCTGCAGCAGCCTCTCTCATTTACAAACATATTTTGTCTCCTCTCCTAAACAGAAGGATTAAAAAAAACAAACAAACAAAAAAAAAAACTTTGGTTTTGTGCTGTCTCATGGATCACTTCTTAGATGCTTTGGCCACCTAGGTCTGGAAGCTGATCAAAACAACTGTGACAGCACTTTAAATTCACTGTTAGTTACCAGTCAACACTAAGTTCCAGTGTGGTGATGTGGCACAAAAGCCTGAGGCAATACTAAGCAGGAACAATAGTACCTTTCCTTGCAGTATAGCAAGACAATTATTCAAATTCTGTTATTTTATAATTCATCTGACTAGTACTTCAACAACAAAGCAATGTTGGTAGTAGCACAGTGCTTCATAGCACTAGGCAATGCTTTGAATTAATGCTCACATCAGAGAGGTCCCATCCGAATGATTAAGCCTACTGCCTAGTTATAGATACTAATGGACTTCTAACCAAAGACTGCCCAAGTCTAATGCTTAGTAAGAGCAGGAACTTGGAGACATTCCTATCTTAAAAGGGGTATAGTTGCAGACTCTGAAATCTCTACTCACCAACTTAAGAACTCTCATCCCAGTTACTCAATCATTCCTTAGATCCAGCACCTCTGTCTTTGTGTCAGCTGCTGTTTTTTGATGTATGAATTCTTTAACATTTTCCAGGGACAAAGAAATGCAAGTCTGAGTGACTTGAGATGAGAAATGGCTAAGCAGCACATTGAAGACACTAGTTCAATGAGTTATCACATTGCTAATCTAACCATGTGACACACTGAGCGAAAGAATTGTAGTCTAAGAGAAATTCAGTGTTTGTACCTGTAAGGCTAGTTATTTCCTAGACACTTCATTTTAGTTGAAATTCATAGGATAGCAATATTTTTCCATGGGGAAACCATAGAATTTTCTGACATATAGCAATAATAGAGATTTTATCTACCTCCAAGTATTTTTCAGTCTAAATCTTGTATTAGCTTGTAATGCCATTTCTGTTCATTTGATAGTTTTGCAACCATGAAAACACTTTGGTTTCTGCTTAGAAAATGAATGACCACTGATGGGGGGGGCAATGGTTTTTAGGTTTAACAGGAGCTCAGAGGTAAGAATTTCATAGGACCAAACTCAAGTGGTAATACAGGTTGCATTGGCCTTGGAATTACATGCCATATGGAAGCTGTGAGCATGCCTTCAGCTTCCCACAAGAATTAACACACATCTTTTCAATTAATTCACAAGTGCAAGTACTGACTAATTACTGTTATGACTATAACTGGTTAGTGGCTTTCTGGGGAATATTAAGCTGCTTTTTCATATGAAACTTAGCTCTCAGTACTGGATAATAACATCCTCTTGCAGAACCAACCTACCATCATTATCATCTGCTAACAACAACATTGTTATGATGATTCACAAAGCATAAAGCGTATCTATAAAACTACAAAGTTAGAGCTAGAATCTGAAGTGAAGGCATAGCAAATGACTGATAACCAATTGCATTATGTCTGATTTTACTTTCTCAAGAGAATGTGTGCCTGAAAATTATTTTTCTTTCTTTAAATGCTGTACTTTTGGAGTAAGGATCCATTATTTCGTGTGTTCTGAAAGTAAGACTAAGTATGTAAAGAAACTGAAAGTTGTATTCACTCCAGTTCCCACCAGCACTGGGCAAAGGTGATGAGAGCTACTAACTGGTATGCAAGTTACAGAACGAGAACACCCAGTATCAGCAGTAATGGTCATAAAGCCTACTCAGCCAAGCTCTGCTGCTTGCCATCTGCAAGATGTTGTGTTCATAATAAGCCTAGACAAATCTTGCAGCAGACTAAGCAGATACCCATGAAGATGCAGGCTCAGAAGGCCCTTTGGAGCAAACATGCAGAATAAGATGCAGACTGTTAGTGCCAGAAATACTCCTTGGAAACTGTAGGAAAGAACAATACACCATTCTCTTTCTTTCCTGTGAGAGAAAAAAGAGGAGTTTCTGTGCCAGGCACCTTGAGCCAGGAGCTCCTACCTGGAGGGTGGGAGTGATGGCATGCTTCTGTCCTCATGCTGTGAAGTCAAAGGAGCCAGGCTGCAGCTGCACCATAGTGCTGTTTGGGGCAGGCATGCAGAAAGGCAGCTCTGTTCCTGCAGTGCAGTGTTTCAGCAAGCCTTTCTTCTGCATAGTTTTACAGAGCTCTTTGTTATTAAATTCCCTGATAAGTCTATGCAATGATGAAGCAGAAATAGTATGACATACTGACCCATAGCTCAAAAGTGTGGTTCCAAATGCTATTACATCCAAACTGGCTCCAAAGTGCATGAACTGTAAGGTGCATCTTACAAGCATTTTGTACACAGGACAGTAATAGGGCTTGAGATAAAACATGCACATTATTCTACAAAAGATTCAGATTTGCAGTCCTGAATTAGGCTACAAATGGGGAAGCTGTGGCCTTCCCAAATGCAGATTATTGCTTACATATACCTGAAAGTTCTGATGTAATTCTTCTGTCTAAAATGGCAACCAATTTTTATCCTATAATGAAGCATCATATCATTTTCTTTAAGTTGAGGTCCATTACGTTTTTCAAGGCCCTCTGAATTGCTTTCATCAAATAACACAGGACATCCTTGTTAATCCCTGAGCTGTGAAGCACCTGGTGTTCAATCTGCAATAGCACTCAGGAGAGTGAGGATTTTCTCTGAGTGTTTTTAATGGTGGTAAGATTTTCTGCAAATCCACCATTTCAAATAATCTTGGAGTATGCTTCCCTTTCAGGGTTTCCTTTACTCAGCCCTAACCCACCTGTGCTTCCCCCCACATCCCTCTTCCTGTGCAGATTTTTATTTTTTGCTGGGAGCCTGGATCAGAGTTGTCCACACAAACAATCCCTCAGGAATCAATCTGGCATCTCTTTCTAGGCAGATCTGTACATCTGTCAGAAGGTCAGGGAGTGGAAGCAGGAGGTAGGATGAGAGAGCACAGGACTACAAATCTGGTTGCTGAGGGCTTCAAATGCCAGTTGCAGTTGGAATGGTGGGTGGGGAAGCTACAAGACCAATTACTCTCAGAGACCAGCTTTAAGAAAAGCTTTCAGCCACAGCCTGGACAATAGTTGAGCTAAAAGGCATTGGAGTAGATGTTTGGTCAGCCTGGTCAAGAGTTCACCCCCAGCAGTGGCAAAAGGGCTGCCATCTTTGCTGTGACATGAGGTCTCCTGTCTGTCAGATTACAGAACAGAGTGCGCTCAGGGCCTCTAACACTTGATTAGGACTGCACAGGAGTTCTGCAAGTAATCCCAAAGTAGGCAGCTGATACATTAAACCTGATTTCCTCACACATTTGTTTCTGGTTCTTCAGACACACCTTCTACAGCCACACTGGGTAAGTTACCACATAAAGGTACCAGAGTTTCCATTACCTTTGGTATTGACACTTGATTTCTCAGAGCTGTCTCACACAAAGTCAGCTGCCACAAAGTACAACACTTTTAGTAGCACCAGTAAATAGGTATTTTACAGAAACAGTCTGTGTACTTTGTATTGGTAGACCTGCATAGGACCAGGGTAAATAATCCTTTTAAAACATTCCCAAAAGGCATAACGTAGCAGTACTAGAGTCATTACAAAACCATGCTGTATCATTTGGCATTTTTACTTCCCATAGTGTCATGGGAGGAATATACAAGGCCTGTGGTAACGCTAAATCTTTGGCATCATTTGTGACAGGATCAAGTAGCAGGAAAATAAGACTCAAGCTAGCCAAATGATTGTTCAACTTACTTGGGAACTCCAGTATTTTGAAGAGTTCAAAGAGTAAGTAAACCAAGTCCAGACTTTTTTTCTGGACTTTTTCCAAAGGTAGGTGCCCTTCAGGCACTTTTAAAAGGAAGGCACTTCCAGAAATATATACGATCTACTTGTTTGCAAGTCCAGTAAGTGGAAGTTTCCAAGCCTTTCTTATGCTCTCCTGTTCAATTAAGAAAACCAGAAACCTTCCTGCAGGTGAGAGCAGAGTAACCACCAATACTCTTACTGAGCTCAACAATTACTTTTGAAGACTTTTCTCAGAGGCTTGCCATTTGTTATATGCTTCACTACTTATGTTTCTCAGTCAGTTTCGATGGGTGGAGCTTATTTTCATTTCCTTCTCTTCCTCTACTGTACTAATTATACCATCAGCTTTTTTCTTTTTCATTTCCTGTCATGGATCTTTAAGAAAATGGAGCTGTGAGTAACTGATACCTGAAACAATATTTGGAAAAGAAATCCCACCCTAGACCTATTTCTAGATTAATCTCCATCTTACTATTTCATGTGTCACCATCTTTAGGCACATCTTCACATATTTTCAGCCCCTCACGAAGCAAAGTGACCTGAGATTGCCAGGTTTTACATTTTAGGTTATACTACTTGTTTCCTCCTTGTTCCTGCAAGTGGTGAGCACAAAATGCTAGTGTTGTGACAGCAAAACAGCCATTTTAATGTAAATATGTACCTTTCTGTTGTTTTGAACCCAAAGATAAAAATATATATCTATAAACACACACTGTAGACCCAGTAAATACAAATAAGGGACCTGAAAAGGTGAAGAAGAGACTGATAAGGGAAAAAACTTATCTTCAACAAACAGAAGCAGACTTTGTTGATTGCTCCTGTTTGCTTTCAGGCAGAAGAAATGCACCTTTTGAAGTAGGCCTCCTTGCTTCTGCAGTCCACAGGAAAGCTGACTTTTTTCACCCAGAAGCATTAACCTTTTCAAAGAGACTGGCCAGGAGCAAAATACCTTTTCTGAAAGGAAAGCTAATTTTGCTGAAGACAAACATTTCTTCCCCAAATCAAGGCTTCATGAAGCGTGACATAAATGTCACTGTCTAAAGTTTTAGCAATTTTACATCACCAAATCCAGCAGATCAAAATATGTGGCTGCTATGTTACAACTTCTTAGGAATTTGTATCCTGGTCTGAGTGATGAACTCTGCAATGTGTCACAGTTATACATATACCTATGAAATAAAAGACTCGAGGAAAGTTGTATTACATGTGTAATGCAATGGAAAAAAGAAGAGTAGTGGGGTTTTTTTTGTTTGTTTTGCCAAATGTCTATAATTTTAAAATTTAGCACAGCTCTTTACAAACAGATTGAAAGTTTCAACTATTCATCGTAAATTTGCTAAAAGCATCAGCTGCTGAAAAACGTTAAGCTGAAAAGAAGATGGGCAGAGAGCTTACAACGACTTCATTGTTCTGCTCTAAGTCACTCTGAGCTTAGAACAAAACCAGGAGCTGGACAAAAAGGAGGTCCAGCCATCTAGTGGTAAATCATGCTGGTGTGCAGACTGCTGATGTCTGCCTTTCAGGGGGATGTTCAGAGGACCTCCATGTGCTCGTACTCCACAGAGGAATAAATGGAGTATTTCCCACATTTTGAAAGGTGCAGAACTCAGCAGCACTGAGGCATCTAGGCAGCAAGCTCAACGCATTGGACCTTGCAGCCAAACTGGGAGAACGGTTGGTAGGAGAATAAACCACATCAACTACAACGTCAGCTTTTGCTAGGTTCACAGAAAGCCAGGGGCTAGAAGGGACCTCAAAAGCTCATCCAGTCCAACCCCCCTGCCAGAGCAGGATCAACTACACCACACCACACAGGAACGCATCCAGGCAGGTTTTGAATATGTCCAGAAAGGGGTTCCCCACAACCCCCCTGGGTAGCCTATTCCAGTGTTCTGTTACCTTCACAGGGAAAAAAGTTTTCCTCATGTTTCCATGGAACTTCCTATGCCTCAATTTCCATCCACTGCCTCTTGTCCTGTTGTGGCAGTTTAGGCTGGGTGCCCCCTGCCACTGCTGCATGAGATACACCTCTGGTGTCCCAGGTACCCACCCACTAGGGGTGGACACAGGAAATGACGTATTTCTACCCATAAATCCTGCGCCCTATAAAGCCATCTGCAGAGTCATCCTCATCCTCTTTCTTCCCTCTCTGCTCCCATGGGAGATGTCCTCTCTTATCGGGTAATGCCGGGGGAGTATCCTCAAGGCCTCTTAGGCCTGACTAGGCCTAATGCCAGGAGGAGAATGGAGGGGGGGCAGTCTCAGACCTGGCCAGCCTCAGACTTGCCTAGCAGTGGGAGGGGGGGGGAAGGAAGAGCCCTGAGGGATTGGGTAGACCCTCAGGTGGGAGGAAGGGAGGATTGGGAAGCTTTTGGGAATTCTGTGAGGGGGTTCTATATGCTTTAGGATGTTCTTTTCCACTATGCTTTGTAGTTTGTAGTTTTCTGTAGCTTCACCAATTTGCTTTTCCATTTAAACTTTTCCATCACTCTCCAATCCGTTTGCGTGTGTCATTCTTTTGTCCCTTTCGGGGCAAGAGATGTTCTGGCTGGCCTCAAACCAGCACACCTGTCATTGGGCATCACCGAGCAGAGCCTGGCTCCATCCTCTCAACACTCACGCTGCACATCTCTATAAACATGGAGGTCGCCTCTCAGTCTCCTCCTCTCCAAGCTGAAGAGCCCCAGCTCCCTCAGTCTCTCCTCATAAGGAAGATGTTCCACTCCCCTAATCATTTTTGTGGCTCTGCACTGGACTCTTTCAAGCAGTTCCCTGAGGTCCTTGAACTGAGGGGCCAAGAACTGAACACAATATTCCAGATACAGCCTCACCAGGGTAGAGTAGAAGGGGAGGAGAACCTTTCTCAACCTACTAACCACAGCCCTTCTAATCCATGCCAGAATGGCATTGCTTTTCTTGGCCACAAAAGCACATTGCTGGCTCATGGTCAACCTCCCATCCACCAGGACCCCCAGGTCCGTCTTGCCTTCACTGCTCTCCAATAGGTCCTGGGGTATCAGTACAGGTTGACAGGGAAGAGCCCACAGTCAGTGTTCTGTACACCTGCTTACAGTGCTTATTCAGACAGTCTTTTTTTTAGACTATAACCGTGTGCTTGCACTTGCCACCCTGGCTGCATCTGTACAACAGTAATCAGGGGAAATATTGGGCAGTTTCCCACTGTTTGATAGCAGAGAACAGCATATCCAGAGGATACGCACAACAGAACATCACAATGTGCTCAGGTCCCACTTCACACCAGGACAAGAGAGCTGTAAGCCAAATTGCCATGCTTCCAACAAGAATGATGCAATCAAGCATCTACACAAAGCAAGCCATGTTTAGTCCAAGCGAGGGTAAAACACTCACCTACCAAACGTATTGAGGGAACTGTTTCACATTTTCCATATGGTTACAAACTTAGAGAAAAGCCTTCATTTTGGCAAGGCCTGAAGAGCCACCAAAATCGTAAGCCAGGAAATACTTAAAGGAGAGAATAGAAACCATACAACATGTATGCCTGAATACCTCTTGGTATTCAATCCAACATGCCACAGCTCCCATTCTTGAAGCGACCTTAGCACTCAGAAGTCCCTGTCTCCTTGAAAGTAGCCAGATGCAAGTCCTGCAGAGCCTAGCATACAGCTTGCTTAGGCACAGACAAGAGACATCCAGTGGGATAGACTAAGCACTAAGGACATAATGATCGTAAGTTTCAATGTGAAGTGAACCCCAGTAAAAACTAAGCCAATTACCTGTTTACCCAACTATAAGATGTAAATGCTTTATTTACAGCAACTAAGATGAAAAGTACCGCCTGTCTTACATAGTGATAAGCAACTTATCTCCATCTGCCTATTAACTTATGGAATAACAGCATGATATTCAATTCCCTGTTGCTACCTTTTACTCCAAGCTCTTTTGGCTATGACTGAATTCTTCTGAAATATCAAGTTTTGCCCAAAGCACATCCCCTTCTTGGCTTACACAGTCATGAAACTGCATTGCAGGTTGTACTCAGCTGCAAGACACTAGCCAAGGTATACAGTCATGGCTAAAAACTTGGGACAGCCAGGTATAAGTAGGGAATAATTCTGCCAAACACCAAATAGTTACTTTGTGCTGTGAGAATTTTGTAACTGAAAACAAAGTTTTGTTCCAGGTAATTACTACAGCATGAACTGATTTTGGCAGACATTTGTATGTGCACTGGAGGGAGTACAGAGGATAATGCTTCCTGTGAGGTATGGGGTATCTGAAGGCAGCTCAAGCTGTCAGTGTTACTTGTTGATAGCCACTAGTGTAGAAATGAAATACAGCTGTTTCCTATTACAGTGGTATCAGCTACTACTTCTCAAACTCACTGCTGTGTGTGTAACCTTCTTCCATTACCTGCAGAGGATAAAAAAGCAGGAGGGACGCATCTCATTCCTACTTTGAGGTGGTGTTTGCCATTGATTCTCCTACTAAAAACTGTAAAGTAGATAGGGATGCAAATTCCTCAGGAACGTTTTGTCCGAGTTCTCTCGTAAGGAGTGTTTGGCTACAGAGACCTTGAATGTCCCAGTGAGGAATTATGCTAATTTTTCATATGTTCTTTACCAAACATGCTTTCTCACCTGGCTAACAGGAGAAATTAACTGTCCAGAACCTGCAATGTTGTGTTCCCTGGTGGGATGGCTGCCTTATGCCATCTGGCTATGCATCTCTCATTTCATCGATGGCTCACACCAGATATTTGCATTGAATCCTACAGCAAATCACTTTCAGAGATGTCTGAAACCACAGACTTTATAATGAGACAGTCCAATTCTTAATTCACAGAGACAGTCCTGGTGGTGAGGAGGTCACAATGTGAGGGTGATGGAGTACTGAACAGGCTGCCCAGAGAGGTTGTGGAGTCTCCTCTGGAGACCTTCAAAACCTACCTGGATGTGTTCCTCTGTGGCCTGACCTAAGTAATCCTGCTCTGTCAGGGGAGTTAGACTAGATGATCTCTAGAGGTCTCTTCCAACCCCTAACATTCTCTGACTGTGTTAGAATGAGAACAAGCAGAAAAGCCATACTTTTTACTTCTGTTTTACTCACTGGGAAACTAAGGCAACAGGTAGTCTGCAATGGACTTTCTCACAGCATTTCAGTAAGTCAGTAGCCAGGTTTGCTACCTGTCCCTGTACTTGGCAGTCAGAGTCTTGGACAGAATACTGGACATGAGTGTTCTGCTTCAAAATCTCTGTTTTTCTTTTACACGTGAACAGAGTTTCATCTTTGGGATGGAGCAGTATCCCAGCCTGCATTCCTCTGCCATACGTTTTGGACGTTCATTGAAACAGAGTTATTTTTTGAAGACTTGAAACTGGAGTTTAAAAGCTGCTGACTTAAGGAGTCAGGAAGGAGTGCAACAGAGAAGGGATCCATCTTCCAGGACAGAAAGTCTGGAAACAGCACCTCCTTCAATTTGTAAAACACACATGGGGTCAGGGTGGGGTGGTTTGGCAAATGAGTACAAATGTACACCATCATGCAGCCATTTGGGGCTATCTGCACTTGGAGCACCACTGCTGTCTTTCTACTGCTCTGCAGGTTGCCTGCTGTGCTCTGCAAACATATTCCTCTCCTGTGGATATTTTTGATGCAGCTCCTTAAAACAGATGTCCTCATATATGTCTCTTTCCCACTACATCCATAACAGTTTGTCTCATGCTCCTGCCACCCTTTTGAACTAAATTAAAAAGGAGGGGGAAAGAAGAATATCTCTTCCCATTGGTGATTTCTGTTGTAGTTTGTGGCACTGTCACTCCAGGGCATGTGTTGCCTTCATGCCCTTACAGTCAGCTACAAAGACTTTTTTCCCTTCTAATAATCTTTCTTGCCCCTCCTAGGATTTTCCCCCTCTTTTCTTCCTTTCTAACTCTCTCTCACTTCTTCTTTGACTTCTAGAAGCACTGCAAACACCATGTCTCAAACAAACTTCCTCTCGAGTAATACTACCAATGTAGAATCCACACCGATCACAATTTGTCCTCCTTTCATAGTCTTCCCACAGCTAGCAGAACCATTGATTGCCACCAGGCATCCCAGGCTCTTCCCTTGGATGGAATCACTCTTGCTAATCCCTTTGTCCTTCACTGACATCGGTATATATCTAAAGAAACAAGTTGAATGTGTGCAGAAAGAGATGGTCTGACATGCACGGATGCTGACATATTCCTGTCAACCTGATAGAACCAAGCCTCAACAAAAAAATCTGATGACATCACTGAAAAGAGGAGGCATGGTAGTTTAGTTCACCTCTAGTCTCTGTTTGGACACCAAGTGTGGCAGACCCTTGCAGCTCTCAACTTTCCCACAAAGCAGCAAGCCCCAACTTGGGCTTCTAACTTCCAATAACATGCAAAGAGCAGTGCTTTAGCTCCAAGATTATGGAACTTTCAAGCATTTATTTTTAGGTGTTGAATCTAGGGGAATCAATCAGCCTGCCCACTCCAGTGATTAAAGTATGAGCTCAAGTGTGGAAAACCAAATTAAGTTGAATACCCTTGATAGAGTACTTGGCCTAAATGTAATTATCTGGTGTCTTCTACATGCACAGGGACTGATTCTGGTAGCCTTGCTCACAGGGTAGCCAAGGAAGCATCCTTGTAGGTTTAAATGAGGTAATTCTAAGAAGTGAAGTAAGCAAGCATAAGCCAGGGGAGGCAGAGGTCTGTGAACTTTGAGCCCACACATGAAATCCCAGCTCCAAGCAAATCAATAGGAGTTTTGTGACTTCGTCTGGGGGTGGAGAGATTTTGCCACACGACTTATTGAGCAACAGTCCTAACAAAGCACAAAACAAAACTTATCTGCAGAGCCAAGGGCTTAGAACAAGAGAAGGATATTTTCCTCTGTAGTTAAGGCCCTGTGTACAATCACCAGTGACAGCAGTGGAAGCTAAAACAGGTGAGCAGTCTGTAGAACTGCAATATCTCAGAGACAGTCCTGGTGGTGTAATAGCATCCCTGAATGGCTCCTGTGGCACTGTTGTCAACTAGGCCTCTGGAATGCCAAACAAGATTTTAACAACTACTAATGTCATGCAGTTAGACTTGCTTCTTTCTAGGTGACCAAAAAACTGTCAGATTACTGTCCACTTCCATGTCTCTTCTTAGCCTGATGTCTCTGAGAATAAGATCCTACAGTCTTGGATGTCTGCAGAAGCTTTGTTACTTGTGGCACAGGGATTATAAACAGATCATAATATAAGGACAGGGTTTAAACTAGACTCAAAGTTCAGAACTTCTAGTCTCTTAACAGCTGTGCTCCCTCTAATGTTAGAAAAAGAAAACAGCCTTCTACTATTGAGATGTTTCACACAGACAAGCCTTCCACTCCCTGGGGAGGTTTTTAGCCTTACCTTGCATCTCCCCTGCATGACTTGGCCAACAAATGAAACCAAGAATACAAGCATCATCTGCTAGTCACAGCTGTGCTACACTGTAAACCATTGTACAGCTGCTGTTTTAACATGGAAAATGGATCTCAGTTGTGGTATCAGGAGGTGGTCACTGGCACAGCAGCTCAATGGTGGGAAAGAGAAAAGTTTAACTGCTGCTCCCCGACAAGGGAAATAAATTAATAAACCCCACCAACCCCAAATCTGGTGTGAGAAGAGCCTGCAGATACATAGTAAGTTACACCACAGGGTTCCAGGTAGTAAGTGTGTTAAACATCCCCACCCCACAACTAAACATAAAAACAAACTAAACCAAGGTAATTAGAAGACAAAGTAAGAATATGAACATCCTCAGCCCCAGAGGAGCTGTGTTGGAGCACACAAACTCCAGGCTACTTTTGCTGGCATATGGAGCCCAGGTGCAGTTATATGAACACAGAGCTAGAAGGACACACTGACAAAGGGTCAGCTCCTGTAACATGAACACAATTCCCCATTATGGGTTTGTGGGGTAAGAGTGAGCTGCCAGTACAAGCTTCAGAATGACTGAGAAATAGTACAGCATCCTCAGCTTAACAGTTGAGTGAAGGAAGTGAAGGCAATGAAGGTCTCTGTGTCCTTACCCACTGCAATAAGCCAAGGCATGAAATCCCAAATATACCTCTCTCAATTACGACTCCAAATAAACAGCTGACTGCCAGCATGGTATAGGAGAGGGGAGGAGAGTGTCTACAGAATGTTCCTTTTAGGGGAACAGGAGAAGGACAGTGGACAGCAGCACAGGACACCTTCTGTTACTGGTCCTCCATCAAATCTAGTACATGCTTTCACATCCCCACCAGGATGGCATTTCTCCCTCACTTCCACCACAGCTCAGACTTCACCTCTCTCATGCTAGCAGCCAGGAGGTTTGGCCCAGAAAACTCATCTAGGGTAGATATGGCACCATGTCTCTGGCAATGGAAAGAGACTGCTGCAGGTCATTTGTCTTCATCTTACCACAAAAGCCTTAGCTACCTCCTCCAGACACCTTATAAACCCTACTACCACCAGATGAAAGGGGAAAAAAATAAAATACCAAAACTACCAACCAAAAAACCCAAACCAAAACAAAGAACTAGTGCTTTAGTTAATTTTTAACCAGTGAAAGCAGATTACTGCTTATCGACCCTAATCCATGCCTGCTCTCTAAATAGAAAGGGAAATGTATGTTTTCCATTACATGGTAAAGAACAGCAGACTAGGACAAGAATGTCTTTAATAATTATAAATCAGAGGACTTGAGAGCTGTCTAGTGGATCTTTTTTCTTTCAAACTTCAATTCAGCCAGGAGTTGAAATTCTGCTGTGCTAAACCTCTCAGCACAGCATGGTCAGCTTTGTGCTATCAACACTCCTATCCTGCAGGTTCACTCACACATTGGAAAAAAAATATTCCTGCATGTCAGAAGCAGTAAATTTCAAGTGCCTTTGAAATTTACTGCTTCTGACATGCAGGAATATTTTTGGAATTATGGAAGCTTAGGTTGCCCACAACAGCTGGCACACAGGTTCAGCAATACATGACATGCTGACTGCATCTAAACATGGGCAGCAGATGTACCTTAACACCAAAATCTTCTTTCTTTACATTTAGATGTATTAACTGAGTAAGCACTCCTTCCCACATACCTATTTTCTATCTCACTCAATGCATGGCCCTCCACAGAGCAAAATACATTCACCACCTTCTTCAGGTCACAGAACTCCTCCAGCCATGCTTGAAGCTAAGCAGTCTCCCAGCTGCCTCCAGTTGAGTGTCACATCAGGTGAAGCTGATTTAAAGGCAGCAGATATCAAAGTCCCCTCAAACAAAACTGATGCTTTCCTCCCACAAAAATTACACAGGGAAAGCCAAGGACATGAAATAACAGTCCACAGATTGTCTAAAACAATTGTGTGAGGAGTAGAGCTGCACTGAAATGAAAGCAATGCAAGAAGGTGGCTAGGTTGCCCACATCCCCTGGAGATAGGGGAAGGTAAAAGCTTCATCTGCAACCATTACCTGTCTTGGCCCTCTGGCAAGAGAGCCAGAAAGAAAAGAGCAATACCTGCACTCTGATTCTGCTTCTCTCTTTCTGGAGACAGAAAATAAATTTCAGACTGGTTTTATGCCTCCCCATGCTGCTTTGCAGCAAATATGTGAGACATGCAAAACTTGTATTTGACCTGTTCTGAGCTGTCTCCTCCTAGATCCATATCCTCCCTCCTAGATCCATATCCTCCCTTCAGTCTCTTGTGTTTGGTTGCTTTTGCTATTCTATGGTCATGTCTGCTGGGAGATGAAGGTGTTGCTCTACTTACCTCCCCAAAGTGGTGAAACCCAACAGGTTTACCCTAAAGCCATAGCTTCTCTATTGCTGTCATTGGAATGAGAAAGAGATCTCTCCTCTTCTCAAGGTTTTCATTACAGATGCATAGCAGATAAACACAGCCCACCTGCACAAGAGTGAATGACAGACTTGAGTCCCTTCAAATTTGATCTACAATACAGTTAAGTAGCATGAATACTAGCAAAATGGCACCAGCATGGCCTCATAGGTCTATTCAATTCCTATATTAAAAAAACCCTTCTATTAACCCTGCAAGGCCTAAAATCAGTTTGTGATACAGACTGAAGAGAGTTTACGGAACCAGCAGCTCCATGGATCCAGTTGCACTGGGTTCTAATGCTTTGTACTAGAGCTGGACAGCTTTTCTAGTACAGGCAAGACCTATACTTTTAACCTTCTGAACAGCATGACCCAGACTAGTCTGGAAGGAGCTCAGTATCATTCAGTTTGTTTTGATGAGCCATGGAAAGTTCATTGCAGGCTTGCAATCAAAGCAGTGATTCTCATGAGAACGCAATAATGAGCTTGATGACATACAGTGACAGTGGGAAAACTGTGGATGGGTGCCACTGTCAGTAGCAAGATGTCATAAAAGAGTACAGCCACACGCCTGAGCAGCACTGATCTGCCACTGAAAGCCTTGTTTCACAGACATCTTCTAATCACCTTCAGTGCAGTTGCTTTATCATTATCAGCAGGGCCCACAAAATTGTCTGCAGAGCAGCAGGCTGGTCAGGTTATCTGGCAGCATTAAAGCTGTCTCCTTCTGACAAATACCACATGTACTGTTCCAGCAAGGGGCTAACCCTTACTCAGAACAGCAGAACAAGCCTAATGGTAAATAAAGCTGGAGTGAGAGCCAATGAATACATCCAAAAGGAAGCCTGGTTGTGTCAGCAGGTGAGTTTGAAACAGACTTCCACAAAATACTGACAGCAGCTGCATGTCAGATCTGTTATCCATGTGGCCCCAGACTGGCAGGAGCCACACACACTGTAAAAGCAGGCCTTGCCTTTGGTTGTGAGAAAAGCTGTGATCTTAGTTTATATCATTTAAGGCAGGATAACTGATGCAAGGCAGGTGAGATAGCAAGCCAGCTGTATTAACAAGAGCTAACAGGATGAAACAACAGCTTGGCACCCTGCAGTGTTTAGTTCACTGACTCATACCAAAAGAGCAAACTGCCCTTCATTGATAGGGTATGACCTATCACATAATAGTGATTACCCCAACCAAATGTATGTCCAGAACATCACATCCATAACAGGATGCACATCCTTCCTCCCTTGGGTAAACCCACCCAAAGACAGGGAGCATATGTTACCATGTAATTTTTCTGTGGAGCCATTTCCTATGACAGATACACATCTCCAGGCAGCCACCCTGTGATAGATTACCACAAACAATTGAGTAGAGAAAACATTTTTGTCCTGTGATTTTATGTCCCTTTCCCATTGCCTTTCCATGAGCATGACTCAGTTTCAACCTGACTGGTTGCAAGAAGAAAATAAGTTCATCCATACACAGTACACTCACATTGAAGTAGTATATTGTATGTCTTTCAAGACAATGCCTAAGCACATCTAGGGGAAACTACAGAGTAACAAGCAGCCATGCACTTTGGCCACAATCCCTGAAGTCTGAAAATTTTGAATCAAAAGATGCCCTGTTCCGCTTTGAACCTTTATTAAAGCTCCCCAGGCTGAGCTATCAGCATGAGCCAGCAGCACTCACATCCAGTTCTCACATTTAGCTTTTGAATCTTGTGTGCAGTTTACTGCCACATTGCAGGTCTCTCTTAAGAAACATTATCTAAAGACAATAAATACAGCCTATGTGCATAACACAAGAGAGTTCTCAGTTAAATCTCAGGATTGAACTAAAATACAAACTTGGTGTTTCTATAAATCTTACATTTTCCCCTCCTACTTTTTTCAAATGAAGGTAGATTATATCTGACATTTTCTCTTATCGGAACTTCTATCATTTCTTGAAAGATCTCTACCCCCTTAGCCTTGGAATGTAAAAAAAAATTAAAGAATCTATTATATGCAATAGCTGGTATTTTTGTAAGCTTAATATTTTATTAACAGACTAGAGCAGAGATGTGTGAAAGTCAATTTTATGGAGGCAAGATGAGGGATATTCATTAACCCACTACTGGTGACACTTGTGCAGAAAGAAAACACAACTGGCTTTGACAGTATTTGTCTTCAACTAAATTTGTCTAGGAAGGAGTTAAGTTTTTCAGGAGATGACAGGATACATCAAAATTTAGTAAGACTATAGAATCCTAGAATGGCTCAGGCTGGAAGCGACCCTAGAGATCATCTACTCCAACCTCCCTGCCATGGGCAGAAATGCCTCTCAACTAGACTTGACTACTCAAGGCCTCATCCCCCAGGCAGGAGGCATCCACAGCCTTCCTGGGTAACCTACCCTAGAGTCTCATCACCCTCATACTAAAGAGCTTCTTCCCAAGATTCAGTCTAAACCTACTCTCCCTCAGCTTAAAAGCATTCCCCCTAGTCCTATTGTTAAGACACCCTTATGAAAAGCCCCTCTGCAACCTTCCTGCAGGATCCTTTCAGGTATTGGAAGGCAGCTATAAGGTCCCCCTCAGAGTCTTCTCTAGGGTGAACAACCCCAGCTCTCTCAGCCTATCCTTATAGCAGAGATGTTCTACCCGTTGGATCATCTTTGTGGCCCTCCTCTGGCCTTCCTCCAACAGCTGTGTCCTTCTTATGATGGGGTCACTGTATTCAAGGTATTTAAGCAAAGAATAAGTAACAGTTCTGCATAGGAGAACTGTAGCATTTACACCAGGGTCAGGCTTTTACTTCTTTGCATGGAGAAATTCTTTCAAACATGAAAACTATGCACATGAAATTCAGGATCCAGTAACAGGTCAGATTCCCTGTGAGATTCTGTGAGAAACTGAGGGGTTCATACATATTTGTATCTACCAGTAACACTAGTGCCTTCCTTTTTTGCAAACTTCACCAGGAATTAATTTATTTTAGAACAATCCAAGAGAAAAAAGGTCCCCTCAAGCAGATCCAATTTTAACACCTGTGAATTCACACTTCCACTGCATTTTCAAGTCTGCCATCCAGGATAAACAAGATCAATTTGGGATGTAAAAGAGCAAGCAGAAGATACATGAATCAATAAAAATCAGAACATCATCAAACATGCCTCCTAAATTAGTCTTTCTTCATGTGGCACAACATAGACAAAGCAGGATCCAGCTGACAGCATTTATTCCTTTGAAGGTCAGCTTTAAAACAAAGGAGCTACCATAGCTACCTCAAAAGCTTGTGAAGCATTTTTTTTTTAATGGAGGACAGCACCTGAACTCTGGAATAAGGCAGCATGAAGACACAGTCATGTGCTCCCCTATGGAGCTACCCTCATGGAAACACGCCTCATGCTTCCAAGTGAACCTTCTCTGCACCTCAGGGCCCTGCTGATCAATTTGGTGCAAGTTCCCAGCCTGCAGAAGCCAGAGAGAGAGAGAACATAAAGCTCCCTTGTCAGGATGAAGCAAGATGAGTTTACATGACAATGAGTCATCTCTCTGGTACTACTTCTGTTTGACAGAGTTGAGTCAGTGAATGCTGACTTGCAATGGCGAAATGCCCAGTGTGAAGAAAGGAAGCTGACTTTGTTTATGGTTGTTTCATTTATTAGGTCACAAGGTTCTTGAAGGCATCAAGAACCCACGGGATTGCTTGAAAATAACACAACAGGTACAAGCACAGAAGAATTTGCTTATTTTTAACTGAAAGAGGACTTAAAGCAGCAGCAAAGTGAAAAGCACACAGTAACTATGGACAGTTCTGCCTAGTGAAATCTAGAATTAATGATCCAACTATTACCCAGGTCAAAAACTAAGGCTTGCATTTGAAACAAACCTGATCCTCTTTAAGACATGAGATGGACTTGGAGGGGGGCAGCGGGTACTATTTGGGGAAAAAGCTCTGCTAATTATCAGAAATAGTTGCTTCTTTTAATTCAAAATCAGATTTTCTGCTTCTGCAGTTCCATTCTTTTTAAAGGCACAGTGTGCTCAACTGCAAGACTCATTTACATGCTGTAACTATAGTTTGCATTGCTCTACATAGCAGAAATTAAGTTGTTGAGCAGATTTCCAGTGCTCAGGAACTGAAAAAAAACAACAGAAGAAGAGATGCAAAGTGCACTGCAAATAGGATTGGTAGGGGGCATAGTCAAAAACACCCAACCACCTCAAGCAAAGATCTGTATCTCCACCTTCGTTTGTTAAGTGGTGGTTGTGGCATGTCTGCCACCAAACTGAATTGGAAGGGGAAGCTTAATCTGACACAGGATTGCTTGTGGGAAGCTGCTGGAGAAGATAATACAGGTAGAACTGCCTTCTCAAGATGCATTGCTATGCTGGAAATTCAATTGCTATGAAAACATCTGAAGGCCAATACTATACATTCATTGAGAAAGGGACTCACCAAATTAATGGAGACAATCCATCAGTAGCTATTAAGCATAATGGTCTAGGTGCAGGCATTTTTACCTGAAGTTGACAAGATATCCCAGAGGGAAGATCACACTTTGATTTCTTAAGCTGTTTCTAAGAACACCCAGATAGGTCAGTATTTTAACCACACCAGTAGATTTCCTTTGCTGTCAGCCCCATGTGTAAAATAAGCACAGTCAAGAATACAGTCTGTGCCAAAGGAAAGCAAACATCAGAGCCGCTGGCTCCCAAGTGAGTCAGAAAAGTAATTTTCTGCATGGAATGCTCTACTAGCAGTAATGAAACTCCTTTATTTGGGGGATTGTGGGGTTTCAGTTTGGTTTTGTTGCATTTTTTGGTGGTTTTCTTTGGTTGTTTATTTTTTTTCAAACTGTCTCCAAAGAATAAACAGGGCCTGGAACACCTCCCTTATGAGGGGAGACTGAGGGAGCTGGGTCTCTTTAGTTTGGAGGAGACTGAAGGGGGAACCTCAATGATTTATAAATACATAAAGGGTGAGCACCAAGAGGATGGAGTCAGGCTCTGCTCAGTGATGCCCAATAACAGGACAAGGGGCAATGGGTGGAAGTTGAGGAGTAGGGAAGTTCCATGAAAACAGGAGGAAAACTTTTTTCCCTGTGAGGGTGACAGCACACTGGAACAGGCTGCCCAGGGGGTTTGTGGAGTCTCCCTCTCTGGAGATATTCAAGACCTGCCTGGATGCATCCCTGTGTGATCTGCTCTAGGTGATCCTGCTCTGGCAGGGGGGTTGGACTGGATGAGCTTTTGAGGTCCCTTCTGGCCCCTAACATTCTGCGATTCACCACACAGAAAAATAAAGTACATTCCCTTTTTAGTGACATTTTACCCTATGGGACATAAGTTAAATGAGAGAAAAGTCCTGTCAGCCCAGCAGTGTTATAGTTACAGATAGTTCATTTTTCCTACTTGCACCACAACTCGTAGTACATAGGAACAATCACTTTGTGAACTGAAGGAAGAGCAACAGTCAAATCAAATTGAACTGAAAACCACTATCAATGCTTTCAAAAACATCCACCATGGTTTAACAGCTACCTTTCTAATCAGGACAGCCATGGAGAAGTACAGTCTTTCCTGCTTTGGCCTGTGGCAAAACCCGAGAACAAGTGCTTTCCTCTTGCACATCTCATGGCACTAGATAAAAGAAACAAGCTCTGACAGACTCAGTGCAAAAGCCACCTTGTGCCACATCCTCCTGCAGCTGGAATCTACTGATTTTTCCAAATGTGTCAAGTCCCTCTTCCTGGGACAGATGAACAGGAAAACACAGCAAAGGTTATATGTGACCCTGAACAGATGAACACACCACCAGCTTTTGGGAAAAGCAAGGCACTGTTGGTTTCTACTTTGCTTCATCTGTGCTTTATTTAGTGTAGCTCCATTTGGGACATCCTGCCTCCTGCCATAGTGCAAAATGTCTACCTCCACACCTCTTTACTACTTAAAATAGTAACCTCAAAAATTTCATTACTGATTGATAGCAGATGGCAGCTGGAAGCCAGCACCTTGAAAATGTGCTCTTGCAAGTATGTGAATTACCATCCAATCATTTCAGCCAGAAGGGTGGTGTGAACAGGCCAAGCTGTTAAGCTTTTCCAAAGCATATTTGGAAATGATACATGCACCTGGTGAAGCCCTCAAACATTCCTTTGTGTGCAATCCACAGCCTGCTGCAGGGAAATACATGGCCACACTCCCTCAGCAGCTCAGCTCTATGCATGGGAAGGGAGGATGTCCAAAAATAGAGATTGCATTAGAGTTGAGAGGGAGCTTGCAGCCAAGCTGCACTGGAGCTATTCTAACCCATGCCACTGCCATGCAGTCTCCCTGAGGGAACATATCATCCTGCTGGATCTTCCTTTTACCTATCAGTTTTGTGCCACTGAAGTTCCTTTAACCCAGGAAATTCCTGTCCCTGCCCCTTTTCATAGACTCCACAGCAAAATCTAGACCACAAACTATCCTCATGTTGCTTCGTGACAAGGCACAAAAGAAACTTTCCTGAATAAGAAAAAAAATAAACATAAAATTAAAACCAAAACAAAACACACAAAAAAACCAACAATCAACAGCCTTAAGTTTAAGCCATCAATGACTGTTGTCTGCATGGGTAACAATGTGGTAAGCACAAAACAGACCAAATTAACTTGGAGCCAAAGGGCTGAAATTACTGGAAAACAGGAATTCACCTTTGAGTGTTCACTGATGCTTGCAAAAAAACAATCACCAGATCTCACTAAATGACCAAACCAGGTTTAAGTAGCAGCTTTTCTGAATTTTTTTCCCCTTCTACAAGATTTCTAATTCAATGACATTCTCCCTCTGTAGAATATCACAAGGACACAAACAGAAGAGAGGTAGGGAAGCCTATGCATTGCATTTTCTATTTGAGCTCTCCTCACACAGATATGAAGACCTGGATGGATTTGGGTACACTATGGGGAAGAAACCTGTTTTTCTCTGCCTTTCCTACTTATGTGTCACCTCAGAGCCATCTGTTGACACCTGAGGGGCACACTGGATTGATGTTGGGGCAAGCTCTGTCAAGACAGCAAAAGCCTCTCTCTTTTTTGATTGCATACTGATGCTTACACAGGAACTTGACTGCACTGAACTGCAAGTTCAGTTAGTCTTCTGCAGTTAAAAGGCCTGGTACAGTCAATTGTCTCAAGCTCAAGGGAGAGCTAGGACCACAATCTGGAAGACATAAACTGTCCAACAAAACTGTTTCAAAAATTCTCATTCTTCTGGCTTTAATAAGGGAGCAGCATGGGATAAATCAGAAAAGCCTGTAACACCACAACTGATGAAACTGTTACATGCACAATACTCACCTGAGCAGCTGCTGTATCAAAAGAACTTGGTGCTGGATTAAGGATGAGCTGTAAAGCTTGTTCCATCTCCATCATGTCTGATTTCAGGTTCAGCATCTGCCCAAGGAAATGCTTCAGCTCAGGTTCCTTCAATTTGTCTTCACCACCATCATTAATACTTCTTTCCTGGAATTATGTGGGGATGATGCTTGCTGAGTAGTCTGCCACAAAACCAACAGGATGAGTCATCCATCACCTAATGCATTACAAGGTCTGGCACAGCTCACACAAGCTATACCTCTGAGCTGTTTTGAAACATGACATCCAGCTAAGGACTGTTTATTGCTTACAGCCCAACAGCTGCATTGGAACTAAACAAAGGACTCACCTGAAGAGAGAGTGCCCAGCAAAGACAGCTGGGAAGAAGTCAGTGCTTGTGGTGCTCTGGCTGACATGACCACGCTCTACAGGCAGCTCTCCTTGCGTGAGTCAGCACCAGGCTGCTGCCCATCTCACACAAACACTTCCTTTGCTGCTTCAGCAAATTTGTGCCAACTGTAAAACACAGCTTATAGCAGCCTCTGCAACATGCAGAGCAAGAGAGGAAATGTTTTCTTGAAAGATTAAGGTTCTGAGGTAATTAGGCTCAGACCTATAGAAAGGAAGAATTACAATATTTAGGGACAAAAATCTACAGATTTTAATAGTACTTTGGGTGTATCTCTTTAGATCCAGCAGGAGCTGTTCCACTGCCCCAGCAGCTCAGTTTCTAAGTAATAGTTTTACTGTCTGCTAGCACACTCCTGTCAGCCACCTCCTCCATCTGCTGTTCCTGTTTCCCAGGAGGCATTAATGGGCACAAAAGAAAGGCTATCATAACTATGTGCATTCTCCATTTTAACATCACAGTTCAGTCTTGGAATAAAACCCCTGAACAGGCACACTAGGCAGCTAGGAATCTCTTCTTTCCAAGCATGCCAACCCCAGCTGTAGCCAGCCTAGCTTGCATGCAGGTGCACTAAGCAACTCGCTGTGCAAGAACTGTTCAAACATTTTAGTGCTGTGGTGTTGCCAAACCAATTATCATTCAGCACAGGTCAACAATGCTGGGCAAATCCTTAGAACACAAAACAGGCAAAAATAAAGCCCTTCAAAATTGACACAAGATAGGCCAGAAATCATGCTTGATAAGCCAGATGTCTGTACAATCTCCTTGCAAATGCCAGGCCCAGCATTGCAAGGCACAGCAGCTGGGAAGAGGACAGCTGCAAACAGCTCACACTGCCAAAGCATTTTGTTCCCTCCCTGACATATGCCAAGACTGCTGCAAATTCCAGCAAGTGCTTCCCTTAGCGGGCAGAAAGGCAGATCCAGGCTACAGTTTATATACTTACCTATATTATAATGAATGTATGCAAACACCACAGTGTTGCAGATAAGCCAGGTCTCTGCTCTTCCTAGAGAATACCATAAAACAAAGACAAGGAGCAGGACTGAGCTGCCTCATGGTAATTCTCCTACAGATGACCCTTAACTGTACTTGAGTGAGCTTAATGAGGCAAGGTTGTTGGGGTTGTGTTCAGTTCAGAATGAATCATTTTCAGACTGAACATCTAGAATTTCACATGAATACTCAATCCTGGATTGTATCACAATATTAAAAACTATGCAAGTCCCAGGGTTAGAGTAAGAACATTGGGTGCACTATAATCAGGAGCATGTAATACAAACATAGTTGCAGGAGAAAACTTCAGAAGGCAGAAGTGAAAACCTCATCTCTTAGTCCTGAAGCTCACTGAAGAATGCACCTGTAGAATCATAGAATCAAGAAGGCTGGAAAAGACCTCAAAGATAGAGTCCAACCTGTCACCCTACACCTCATGCCTATCTAAACCATGGCACCAAGTGCCACGTCCAATCCCCTCTTGAACACCTCCAGGGATGGTGACTCCACCACCTCCCTGGGCAGCACATTCCAATGGCCAACCACTCTCTCTGGGAAGAACTTTCTCCTCACCTCCAGCCTAAACCTCCCCTGGCGCAGCTTGAGACTGTGTCCTCTTGTTCTGGTGCTGGTTGCCTGGGAGAAGAGACCAACCCCCACCTGGCTACAACCTCCCTTCAGGTAGTTGTAGACAGCAATGAGGTCTCCCCTGAGCCTCCTCTTCTCCAGGCTAAACACCCCCAGCTCCCTCAGCCTCTCCTCATAGGGCTTGTGCTCAAGGCCTCTCCCCAGCCTTGTTGCCCTTCTCTGGACATGCTCCAGCAATTCAACATCTTTCCTAAACTGAGGGGCCCAGAACTGGACACAGTACTCAAGGTGTGGCCTAACCAGTGCTGTGTCCAGGGGTACAATGACCTCCCTGCTCCTGCTGGCCACACTATGCCTGATGCAGGCATAGTGTAGCAAAACCCTATAAAATACAACCAGCCTGCAGATGATGAAAGCTGCCTTAAGGTATCCCCTCCACAATGACCACCACTCCCACTGCTGCACAGCTGGAGAACAATGTCTGAACAAGAAAAAGCATCAAAACTGATAGAAAATCTAAATTCTTCCTTTTTCATCATTTTCACAGTTCACTCAACTGTGATAGAATCATCTGCTGGTTAAGAAGTCATCCATAATCCAAACCAGAGGATGTTTTTTGCAGTACATTCCCAAACCAACTCACTACTGTTGCAACTTATGACTTGTCTGCACGACTACAAACCCCAGAAGTAATGGTAAACCTCCAGATTAATGAAAGTAAAATGAGACAAACTATATGAACCCAAGACACATTCACAAACTGGAGAGCATTTGAGGATTTGGGGCTACTTTTGCAACAGTTAAATACCAGTTCCTTGCAACAAAGTGAATTGACCTTAAAATCACATTGCTCTCCAGCTAAACCTGTTGGTGCTTGAATCTCGCCTTCAATTTTTACTTCTCTTCAGAATACCTTGCAATAACCTTCATGGCCTGAGGAAAAACACAAACAAATCTCAGTTCTGCACTTTATTGCCCACCTTGCCTCCCATTCCATTTCTAAATACAAGGAAGATACACCTCTACTGATGAATTAAGACTTAAGAGGCATGAAGCTTTGGGTTTATTTTTTTACCTCAACCAATCTCAAATGCATCTGTACCCAGACAGCACCCTCCATACGTTTCTCCCGTGCCTTTAGCGAATTAAGGATAAAATTTTCCAGGTCCAGAGAAGCTATGAAGCAGCATCTTCACCTCTGGAAGTCAATTCCTCACTGCACAGGAACACTCTGATTTCAAATGCGTGAGGTTAACTAAGACCATGTAGTGCAATCAGTTTACAGCAGTCAAATATCTACTCTTTTACAAAAGACCTCCAGTACTAAGTGCAGAGCTGTACTATGATACAGCCCCAGAGTTCCTTTCTGGCCCCAAGTCCATAACAGGCCGCGTAGATTAAATGCTTCCTGCAAGTTCAAGGTAGTTTCCAGCTGTTAAACACCAATGGCGTGGCACAGCTGGAATGCAGTTGCTCCTATCTGGAGATCATCTGCAACCCTCTGCTAGCTGGTACCACTACACAGACACTACTCATTCCTACTGGGGAAGCTGAGGTAAACAAGGGAAGAGCAGCCAGCAGTATTTTTGCAATCGTTACACAAGTTTTGTTGAGAACAAAGCTGATCCGTAGGGGAGCTAGACAGGCTCCAAAGAGAGCAAACCCACATTTCAAAGCAGTGCCTTACTCATTTCTCTTTGATTTGCATTTCTCTACATCCCAGAGAGTCAAGAAGCTGAGACATTCAGTTCCTTTGAAGCTTTATTTTCATTCAAGCTACAGAAATGAAGTAGTACCTTCCAATTTCCCATTGGACTTTCTGCACATTTGTATGGCTCAGGGTCAGATGCACTAAGATCACTACCCTGTACATATGGAGGAAGATAAGGCTCAAAAACTAGCTTTACTTCAAAAGAATGCCCAACCTTACCTATGAGGTTGGCTCCAATACCTCGAGATAACATTAACAGGCACAACGTAAGTAAAAAGAGATTGATCTAAACTACCTATTGTAAGCAAAAAAAAAAAAAAAAAGTAATTCATTACAGAAAGTCATCCAAAGAAACCTTTTTGAAATAACAAAACAGTTGTTTTCTACTTTGAAAAAATAGATGAGTAATTTTTGCTTTATATATGATATATTCACACACATACTTTCAAGTATAATTTTCACTATTATCATACTTACATGGCTAGAGATAAAAAAAAAAGTGAAAATCCCATAAGCAGATTATGTCAAAGAAGAATAACACACAGTCAATATCTGAGATCAGCAACACCTGGAATTCTCCATGGTATCACAGTGACCACAAAAAGCAGTGACTAGACTCAGTGTTCTTTTTCCCCCCTTTATTCAACACGTCTTAATAAGGCTTTTAAAGTATCAGGATTTAGGAAAATGAAGATGGGAAAAGCACAGGCAGTCCTAAACCTCACAAATTCATAGCTAAGCTTGTCACACACCGGGTACTAGCAGGAAATTAAAATAACATTAAAAAAACCAAACTCTGAGTTCTGTTTGGTTAGCAGGCAAACCATCACCAACTGACTGACCTCAGCAAGGATGTTTTTATATTTAAGGCATCACACAAAATAAGTTAATGCTGGGAAGCATAACAATCATCCTGTGCTCAGCCACAATTCACACTTAGCTCTGCACACCAAAACCTGCGTTATTTCAGAATAGGAAGGCTAGTAGGGCATCCCAGAGTCATTTGGGAAAGTGCCAGGCAAGCCACCAAGCAAAGAGCAGAAATGACTGTGGTTTTTATCACAGGGGAAGGATTTTAAGTGCTTCTTTGAAAGGCTTTGCTGCAGTGCCAGAGCTGGACGCCTGCAAACAAATTCTGGTGGAATACAAAATTAAGAGCCAAAAGGCAGAAAGTCTCTTCAAGCAGCTACAGTAATGTGTCCTGCAAAGCGATCAAAATGGAAACTCTTCAAGATTTAACAGCTTCTGGAGCATTGAAATGAAGAGGGTCAGCAGATGCATTTGACAGACAGGACTGAGACTGTTTCCACACCTGTTGCTAACATGCTCTGCACTCCTGCTCTCCAAGTTTAGTTTGGATAGACAGGTATGAAATGTCTTAAAGTGTACAAACTACTTCCTTACTGGTGATGTAACTCATGTCTGTTTCTTGGCCAATATGAAAAAGGCACAAATTCTGCATAAATTGTTGAAAGACTACAAAAACCTTCTCAAAAAGTGACAGAAACTACTGACTGTTCTTAAGAGGGCAATGCCACCTAAAAGCTAAGTGCTGAAAGCTCTACTGGTTTAACTGTTAAGCTCAACTGTTTGGGTTAGTAGCCCATTGCAGGATATTTTTAAAATCCGGTTTTAAAACCAAAAGGCTTGGCCCTAAATCTTCTTGAAAACCAAGGGGTCATATATATTAAAGGGAAGATCCAGTCACTTTACTAGGCTGAAATGCAGTCGTTTTTTGGTTTTAGTAAGGGTTCCAGGGAGCCGAGAATGTTTTTTTTTTCCAAGCATTTATGTAGGAAATTGTTCCTTTAGACAGGATGGAAGTTTTAAGCTCAGTCCAAGCTTTGCTAAAAGCTACTGTTCCAAGTTCCTAGAATTTGGGTTACATTAAAAGTTAAATTTCCTGAGCTAGAGAGAGCCTGAAACACAAGACAGTGACAACATGACAGAACAAAGTGACAATGGAAAGCATTGCACAGCCTGAGATCTACAGTACATCCAGAAGCTGTTAATTCACAACTATTCCTCATCTGTGAACCCTTCTTCCCAGGCCACATTTTGACACATCCTTACTCCTCCTTGAGCACAGCAAGCTTCTGCTTTCTTTCCTTGCTCAGCTGGTTTTGTAACAAAAACTGCTTCCGAATGGATGCTTCAGATTTTAGTGTTCTCAGGCTTACTAAAACACCACATTGACAATGGCTACCTATTCAGCTGGCAGTTGGACACTAAGTATTTTGTAACAAAACTACTTGAATTTAAACATTTACTGTTTTTTCCTCTTCTGAGCCTGTGACAGTTCTGTTAATATGCAGTATAGAGAACTCTCAGCTTTCTCCCATAGTAGAACTAGGAACACAAACTACACTATTTCAATCAGAAGAACATCAGTACGCAGCACAAAGTCATCTGCAAATTGGAGTAAACCAGGTTATGGTCACTTGCTTCTTCAAGCTGTGAATTAAAGACATAGGCTTTATACTTGATACAGCAAGTATGTCTTAACTTTTACTAACGTCTTCCAGAAGCATAGCAATTTTGATTTGAGAGCCTCAAATCACCTACTTGAAGTTTTCATATTACAATGCAAGTCAGTTAGCTGCTTAAATGGGCTCAAAACCCTGAGACCATACCAGAAACTTTGAATCACTTCGCTAGATGAACAAAATGCTGCCATACCCTGAACAATATTCCAGTCATTCGTGTAGCGAAGTTAAACAAAACCAAAACTATGCACTTCTTACAACAGCACTTGGGTTAATCTCAGTGTTCACTTTAGTGAACCTTCCCCTAGTGCTCCCAAATTACATATACAAAGACAGTCCCCACACAGGAAACTGATTCATTTTTACCTTTCCATACATACAAGCATTACTGGTTTACTCAGAAATATCAAAGCCTTTGTAAACATTACTCAGCTTGAGGTTGGTGTGAGTTCAAAAAGTTTACTTTAATTGTGAAGATGATTAGCTGAAGCAGTAAGCTGGGAGACAGGCATGGACTGCTATATCCTGCTATGAATGGGCCTATTAAACAAACCCAACTTGCCCTGCATGCCTGCAGAGTCAGGGCAGGCGACCAGTTACAGAGTCCAGAGAAACCAGCACACAACCAACCTAATAGCTCTCTCCATATCCACTGACCAAAAGCATAGTATCCTTAAATATAGATGCCTATTGTAAATGTTTCTATTAGACATAATAATGATCCAGAAATTAACATAATACCTTTTTGGTATAGCCTGGTATACTATTTACAACACATTTGTTATAAAATGTGCAAGGAAGTGTTCAAGTCTTAGCACACAGGAACACTTCAGTGCCTTAATCAGGCAGATTTAAAAGCCTGATTCAGCTGAAGCTTCACTGCACAGTGACTAAACCTGTTTCCAGGATTTATCACAGAAGATCAAAACCCCAGTAAGCATTTGCCTTTACATGTAGTTGAAGAAAGGCTATATAGCCATGGCAAGATCTTAAAAGCATATCACACTAAGACATAACAAATTAGCAATAAAGCATTGATTTTGCTACATGCTCTACTTTTCAAAGAGTGGAAAGAAAAAGCCTCTCATGTTGTGCTCAAAACAAGAAGTTAAGTCAATGACCTTCAAAATTTTCCTCCAATCCTGCAAGTCAAGTAAGCTTACAGCTTCCAGAGTAACTTTAAAGCCAATGAAAATTTCATTTCCTTCTAAGACATTACATAATATAGCAGGCTACCTAGATCCTCACATACTTTTATTTTGTAGCCATGTCCCTAATGTACTTCGCTTGCTGTTCTTAGAGGAATTCTATCTTTAAAGTACAATCACTCACTTGAGCACTCTTAGTGCAGCTCCTACCTGGATTCTAGGCAACTTTCTCTGTACCTCTGACTTTCTTGGTTGGCATAAGCAAAAGTCAAAAGAGAAGCAACATAACCCATCATCAGTTAGACCAACTGCTAAGGAAAAATAAAAATATTAGCCACATCAATATAGTTTCACTTTGACTTAAGAGTGCTAATCTAACAGATTTATTAAAAGCTTCAACAGACTCAACTCCAGACTTCATCTTTCTTGCATGACACTACAATAGAAACCACAGCAGACTGCCTTGTCACAAGAGGTACAAAATACTTGCTGTATAGATGGAGAAATAAAAAGGACAAATCTAGTTGTCTAAAAGACAATTCACTGTACACATTTTATTTACAGTTTTGTACACTGTCTTAATAGGAACGGGACCGCTTTTCTACTTGAGCCATTTTAACCAAAGCAAAATAACCTAAGTAATACAAAGTGTTAAAATACAGCATAAGATAAAAAACAGACATACTATTTCTAGTAAGGAATGTAAATTATGGTGTTACATTAAAAAAAAAAAAAAATCCACAATTATGTTTAGGAAATCACACAAACAGATCACTGATTTGACTGAAATGCATAAATTTGTACCAAAGCTTTTGATGTTACAAAAAACCAAAAAATTACCAAAAAGAATGCACAAAATTAATGTTTATTCCACCTTTGTCATATTCCCAGATTCTTCACCAAATGTTACATGAGCAAAAAAAAAAAAAAAACAGAGATCAAAATATCACTAATGTTATCAAATAGGGAAAACAAATAAATTAATCTAGCAGCCACCAGCATAGGTTTACAGCAAAGATGATGCTGTATAAAAAAATTGCTAGAAAACTGTATGCACCATACTCATTTCCAAACCAGCAAAATGTTACTGCATACAATGCAAATGTAAAACAGAGCAATTTCCTGCAAGTACAGAAATGGAACTTTTCTGAATACTGTGGACAAACAATTTATTTTTTTTCTCCTCTTAATAGTAAATGTTTCTATCAAGCTATTACAGAGTGGGCCAGAAAAGCATTTATGGATTCATAGGGTGAACTGTACTAAAGTTCTGATTGGTAATGGTTACTTCAGCCAAAATAGAAAAAAAAAAATTGAACACGGAAGTACAAGACAAAGGCGAATAAGACTTCTCACAAATCTTAGCAACGCTTAGATGGAAATCAAATTTAAATGTAGTCCACTCTGCTTTTGAAGAGGCTTTGGTTCAGCTCCCAAATCTCGATTGCTCGACGCAGTCTCCTAAGAAAGAATACTCAGAAGGTGTCTTCTTAAACAACAAACCTATTTTTAGTGGTGGAGCCGCTCTTAGTAGCTGTGTCTGCGTGGGACTGATAACCAATCACTATCTTTGGAGGAAGTCCTAATCTTTCCTTGTATACTCTCCTAGAGAAAAGAAATAAGAACAGTTTAAGCAAAGCCCTTAGGAAGGAATTAGTATCAGGATGAGGGTTCTCAAGCACTGCAGTAGACTGCCGAGGGCAGTGGTGGAGTCACTGTCCCCAGGGGCATTTAACAGATGTGAGGCTTTGGTGCTTAAAGACATGGTTTAGTGGGTGGCCCTGGCAGTGTTATGTTAATGGTTGGACTCAATCTTAAGGGTCTTTACCAACCAAAATGATTGACTCTATAACACCAGCTTTTAAAATCTGCTGACATCTTCATGAAAAATAGTTGCCTGTTTAGAAACAATTTCTCATGGTATTAGTAAAAGACTTATTCTTTTTCTGATTTATTGCATCTAAAAATCAGCTTGTAGTTCTGTATCGGTAACGATATAAAACAGGACAAGCTCTTGCCAAAAAAGAAGTTAACAGGCCTACATAAATATAGAGCATAGGTATTCTACTTCATTAATATAAGTATCATGAATATCAGCAAGCTATACTAGCACTTATGAAAACAAAACAGCTATGAAGAAGTCATGGTCCACAATTCCAGAACTACTGAGACAATAAAGTCTTTTGAACCAAATAAAACAGCAGGCCCTGAACCAGTCAGTCTATTCTTACTACTACACACATCAGCTGCACAGACTTCTTGTCTTTAACTACAGATAGAAAGCAGACCCCATCCCCTGAATTCATTATGGTACTGGTCACAGGCAGCTGTCCAACTGATGGTCTAAGAAAACTCAGCTTGGATTTTACCCCTTAAGAAAGAGCAGTACCTGCCCTACACACCATGTTCCTTAGCATACAGTGAGATGCAAACCACTAGTGGCACTAGGCTACAAGCTGTGACTAAACCACAAAACAAGCCTGTCCAATTGCACTTCTTAACTACATAAACCTGGGGGTTTAACTTAATCATAATGGAGAAGTTTACAGGACTGCAGCCTGTCTCCATTATAACTGTTAAATAAAAGGCTGATGAAAGTCTTTGGAGTTATGGCAATAACACAGATACCTGCTGTCAACATAACTTTCCTCAATCATTGTGTTAGTTTGCAAAAATCTTAACTTTTCTACAGTTATCTAATGGATCCATCTTACCTCCTTAGTTATTGGTTAATACCATTCTAAAAATGCTCTCTGATGCATACTAGGTTTGATGTAAGGTTGTTTTCTACTAGCAGATGTGTACCAACGTTCTATTTATTGTTAAACACCTTTCAAGTCTGAGCATGACTGTGTAATAAAATTGCTAATGTAAGGTAGACCACATCAGATTCTTAAAGGCCCAAATGAGGAATATCAAGAAAGCCACCCAGTAAGCATAAAAAATGTTAGCAAGCTACTATGCCTGACAGTTAAATTTGACCTCAGACATGCTAAGCTTGGAAGATAAGCAATATAAATATATGTGGCCTACAATGACTGAATTTAACAGCAAGCAATTTTGAAGAACCTATACTGCTTCAGCATAAAGGACTCACCATCTGCAGCAATACTTGCTGAAAGGCAGAGCATGACATGCATTTGCCATGGGATAGACCCATGAAAATCTGAGATGACTGGCATTCCTTACTAGAGTGGAGACTACAACATGCTACTATGTACATCATCTAATCAGCATTATTTTGATCAGTACTTGGGAGACAGAAAGGTGGCAAAACATCTCTAGAGTTTCACAGCACATCACTGTCCAGTTTTTTCAAGTATATGAGCTGTCTTCAAGCTCACTCCTGTGAGTTTAAGATTTGCAGTGCCTTTCCTCTTATTTGTAAGCATCACTCTCTTGATAAAAGTCTTACTAATGCTCTACTCTTACTAGTTGCCTGCCTTTATAAACCGGCATGCTGCAACAATATAATCCACAGGTGTGGTAGTTTCAGGCTATGCCTTTAAAATTTTTTCACAGATCTCGAACAGAAAGTAGGCAAATGTAAATAAATGTAAAAAAACGTAACGTTGAGGGGGAATTTACAACCCACCACAACAGGTAATAATTACAATGCCTCACTGTGAAATTAAAAACTTCTGCCAACATTTGTATTCAATTTTTCTGTTATTTCTAAGCTGCAGCAATATGAAGAAGTTACTAACAGAAGCTCATAAAAATACTACACAATGCTGCAAATAATTTGGCATTGAATACCTCAAACCCAGCATACAGCTCTGCACAGGCCGCATTTGGCTGAAGCACAGTCTCCCTCAACTTAATCAGCTTTAAGTACATTGTTACACTGCATATAATCAAGACACCACCCACGTTACTTACCCTATATGCGTAACAGCATCCCTGTTTTCACATTCAGTTGTCCATATTGCTATTTTATCACCCTTAGTTCTAACATTAACAACAGCACCACATACATCATCACTGTAGTCATCGAACGACTCCCCAATAAGGCACAGCAGCTACAAAACAGAGAGTAACCATTAGAAGTGGCAGTTCAAAGGCAAACATTCAGCACACAAAGGACACAAATACTACATTTTACTGGCTACAGCCCCATGCCATATAATTTTCTGTTTATTGCAGTACCTTCTTGAACTTCCAAATGTTACAAGTGAATGTAAAGTCAGTAAGAGTTTTCCATCTCTTCTCTTGTCCCAGCAGCTGTAAGTTGTGACAATTACCTGCTTCTCCCACCCTATCCTCCAATCCAAAACCAGTTAAGAATTAAAGAAATTTATTCTTCTTTTGCAAGTACATTTATCACAGCTGGACCAATCTGAAAGTTTTTGCATTAAGTATCTAGAAGAACCCGTGAAGAACCATTTGGGCAATATGTCAACATAAGGTCCAACTTCAATTCTGAAGTACGATTCAATGTCAAATTAAAGACTGCAGCTTAGATGAAAAGTGATCTGATGAAGTGTTACTTCCTTATCACCACACTCAGGAAGCTTCAGAGTTCCTACAGACTCTGAATCACAGAATGGTCTAAATTGGAAGGGACCTCCAAAGGTCATCTAGTCCAACCCCACCCCCTCTGCAGCAAGCAGGAGCATCCCCAACTAGATCAGCCTGTCCAGAACCCTTGATTATATCCAGGGACAGTGCCCCAACCACATCCCCAGGCAACCTGTTCCAGCGTTCCACTAGCCTCTTGGTAAAGAGCTTGTTCCTAACATCCAATCTAAATCTGCCCTTCTCTAGTCTGAAGCCATTGCACCTCATCCTGTGACTACAGGCCTTCGCAAACAGTCTCTCTCCATCCTTCTTGTAGGCCCCTTCAGGCACTGGAAGGTCACAATTAGGTCTCCCAAGAGCCTTCTCTTCTCCAGGCTGAACAATCCCATCTCCCTCAGCCTGAACAGTGTGTAACGCAGGTGCAACAATACCAGCGTACAAGATTCTTCCCACAAAGATTTTTAATGGTGAAACTGGAACTGGTGAAGCAGCATACTTCAGGAATGTTAGATCCAGTTAGGTCACATCTCCTTAAAACATGCTGTGAAAGTGATATTTAAAAATCTCCAACCTTTAAGCCAAGCAATTCTCAGAAATTTGAAACTGAGAATTTCTTGTGATTAAGAGAGATCCTTCTAGTCCATGCTGAATTAAAGAAATCCTTCTGCACACTGAATAAGTATTAGTCTCCAAATGGATGCTGGATGCACAGTACCATAAGTACACTGTCATTATATTAGCTTTCCAGAATCACTTATGACATTTGGAAATCAACTTTGAGCAAAGCAGGTCTTTCAGTACTCCTGAGAGCTGCAAAGACTGAATTAAGGACATGCAAAAAGGACACACTGTGCTATTGAGTACATGAGGTATAACTACACATACTTTGAATGTTACGCCCAATTGCAGGCTGCACACAGTCATTAACAAAAGCTGTAAATAAGTTTAAACCACAGGCAAACATTCAAAATACTGATCAACAGTACAAACACAAGCAAAGATGACTACCACGCTCAAAAAACTAGTCAGGTACATTCTTCATGCACGCTGCACAACATGTGAAAAGAGTCTTCACAAACGAAGTTCAGTTCACAATTAACAAAACTCAAGATAACCAGATCATAAAAACAATTTGTTCCAAAGAGGAGTGATAAAGGAAGAGCCTTTGATTTTTACTGGAGAAATTTGGTTAAAAATAATTACTGGAGATTGTTTTAGAGCATGTATCCTAGTCACTGGGGTATTTGGGCTCTGTGTGACTGCTTCTTGCTGGACAGAATGCAGAGCCCTACCCATATGTAAGGCCTGCTAAGAATCAGGACCCCTCATACAGGAGGCATTTGGGTGGAGAGGTTAAATGCACACAGTAAGACCCGTGTGCAATTTTGTATGTCCTATAGGTATAATGCTCACAATCCTTTCTTCAAATCTCTCCTACAATGATCAGAAAGGTCCTATTAGCTCTGGTACTTTGCACACATCTGCTTTGATCTTGAAGGCCATTTCTTCCTGTCAAAGGGGTGCAATACTTCTTGCCTCTCACACAAGTAGAGAAAGAGAGCAGAGATTGGGTAAGATTCTTCTGCATTGTACTGTTTGCCATCTATGGCCCTAAAATCCAGGCTACACTAGACTATTTAAGGCTATTCAGAGTCAGTTTCTAGACAGTAACTATATCCTTTTCTACAACACATTTACCTCAACCCACCATCTCTAGAAGTATATTTACTGTTCAAAAAAAGAGATAACAGCCATGGAAAAAAAACATGTATCTTTACAGCATACATATTAGGAAGACTATGCTTTTACTGGCCTACCCTACATAGCATTAAGTACAGGGAAAAAAAACCTGAAAACTTTTTTCAGAAGACCAAAACATTAGAACTACTCACCTGTAAGAGTATTCAAAAAAAAAAAAATTGTTACATTTAAGCAGTTAAATTTGGGAACTGCATTCAAGACACATTACTACTTTTCCCAGCAGCTCAACAGCTATTCTGTGTATTTCACAAGAAAGGTTAACCTGTCCTGTATTGCTGTCCAATTTAAGGAAGTATTCAACAGAATACAACTACCTTGAGCGCCACTATTGAAGAAAATCATGCTTCAAATACAGCCTGTCAATAAAAGCTTAAAAGGACACTACTTCCTGGAAGTTAGAAGTCTAGCATGGTACACAAAAACCTATCAGCTAACGTATTAAAAATTAATGCAAGATTATTCAGTTGTAGTTTGTAAGGCCATAGTGCTTACTGTCTCTAGCCAGAAGCGATCGAGGTCACTTCGTCTCTGCTGTTTGTTTAGTGTAATTAACCATCGTCCTCCTCGCTTGTTTTTCTCATCTTCCCACATGGGCTCAATCCCATCCTGTAAAAAATGGCCAGAAGTTAAACCAGATTTGATCTGTAATTTTTCCTTAATAATCAAAAGGTCAGTGAAAACTGAAATAGCAACTAAGGGAAGAAGTGCAAAGTTTAAGATATGTACCTGTCTAAAAATACTGTCTCACACCCAAGTTCCAAAACAGTTTGCCAAAGGTACTTTCATTTCTACAGAATAATCACAGCTCAGGCAAGTCTTGGGTATACAACATTACATTAAAAAAAATCCTGTGGGAACAGGCAACACCAACCATCTATTTTGTCCAGTGGGAAACCAGTTAAAATTAGCAGCTACATTCTGGAACCCTTATTTTAAGTGTTGGACTCAGTGCAGCATTGGCAGAGTGCTTTGCTTATGCATAAGGATTACTTTTGCTGAAATAGACACTCTGGCAGTCCCACTCACTGACTTCCTGCACACACAAGGTGAGAGTAAGAGGGTTTTAATTATCAGTGCCACAAAAATCAACACATTTAGAAACCAGCTGCATTCTGATTCACCCTTTACCAATAGCCCTGCATTGAAACAAATGACCCTGGGCACACTGACACAGCCAAACAGCCAGCTGCCAACTCCCCTACCCACTAGCCATGCTGCACTTCAGGAAAGTCAGTCATTAAAAAAGTAGGTAACTGTCAAGACAAATTCAGTTAAGAACTGTCTATTAAAAGTCACACTACAGAACTTTGTCTGAAAACTAATTAAGTGTTCAACATGCAGGACAGAGTGGTGTCAGTTCACTTTAAATTTAACACCCTTATGGCAGCTGCAAAGCTCAAACTACTTAATCACCTTTAAGAGGCACTCTTAGGAGGTCACCATTGAAGGACAACAGCAGGAGACTGCTCAGATATCTGAAACAATTGCCAATTCTGTACCTGTTTCATGTATTCTAATTATTGCTGACCGAAAAGCAGACAGAACATAGACATACTTCCAACACAAATTTAGGATCCATGCACAAATAAGCATGACCCCCAGACATCCTAACCTCTGACTGGCCTACAGCTATTTAAAAAAATTTACTAGTAAGGTTTCTCAGTCACCTGTCATTACCTTCCCAAACATAAGCATCACCACCTCTCTCCCCTACCTTAAGGTGCTGGGGTTTACAAACCATATACACAGTCTACTGAAGAGTCCCAGCCAGTAACTATGTTTTATAAGCAAAGAAACCAAGCATCAGTACTTAATGGACTACTTAAGTATTTGAATCCAGAAAGGAAGCTGTATGTTAGAAGCACTTTGGAGAGATTAGGATTTAATTTAGAGCTCCAGTCCAGATTGCCACTCCGGCTGGGAGAATTTCATGTACACTTTCATCAGCATTTCCTGTTCACTAGTTTGAACAATTCCTCATCATGCTTTGTGTGTCAGTGTTGTGTACAATTTTCTATTTTATACATAAGCAACACAGCATTTCATTGGTGGTGTAAAAAACAGTTGTACAAGCACTGTACATCTGCCTAGTTAGTAGTCCTCAAAGAATACTGAAGAACACTGCAGCCTCCCACAGAACTTGGACATTTTAACTCGTTTCACATCACACCAAATGGCAGAGATGGAAAAATCTTCCCGTTATAAAAATTAAGGCTAGTACTTGCACAAAGATCTCAAGCACAGAATGAAGGCAAACATAGTAACATATTAAAACATACTGTCTGCGAACTGTGTTAAAGCAAGGACTTGCATTTTCAGAACTAGAAACAACCTCACTTTGAGGACATGTGCTTGGGACTTGCTAAAGAACAAAATTAACACCTTTAGGACATTTCCAACCATGTTCCTAAATACCCAAAATGAAATAATTGGGCAGTGTCTTGCTTAGTCAGGAAACTATCAACATCCATAACTGAAGAAAAAAAAATGTTATCAAGCATACCTTAAAGAGCGAGTAGTCACACCCAGGCATTAAATTACTAGAGAGCTGGATATGGTTGTATAAACTATTGGAGGGAAAAAAGCAGGATTAAAAACTAAACATTACTTTGAGGTATAAAATTCTGGAAGAATTTAAGACATATGACCAAAATAAAAAAAATTAAAAAGCATTAAAGTTCTTTCAGAAGCAATCCTATTTAAAAAATATTTTCAGCAGTATCAAAACATTAGCTTTAAGATGTTCAGGTCTTAAAGGAGCAGAATAGAAATTGGTTTATGAACACTTGCAGGGTTCCTACACCAATGCTTCTTTTATATCTAGTTCTAACAGTTATTAAAAACAGAATTCACTGAACTCTTCATGGCAACATGGTCTGGGTGCATATGAATTCTGTACATAAACATATATGGAAGAAGGATAACGGTGTATATTTCTAAGGCTGTTCCCTCTGCAGAAAGAGGTTTTAGGGGAGATATTCAACTTCTCTATTTAATATAATATTTCAGGGATGATGGTATAAAGTCTGAGACTTCAAATTGAAATAAGGACTCAAAAGGCAAGAACAGATCTCAAACAAAATATAAAATACACACTCCAAACTGAATTTACCAATACACAATTCAGAGCAAGAAAATAAAAATGAAACATGTACACACTGTCTCCTCCTCTAGCAAGAGAGATTTTTTTTTTCCACACTGTTATGGTCAGACTTCAGAGAAGGCCTGCACATACCACTAACCTGTAGTCCAAGACCAACTAACATCGGCTGGTCCATCATTGAAAATGAAAGGAATTACTGCCATGTTCTAACAATTAGAAATTGAGTATAAGAATTTAGAAAGCCAGGTACAGGTTTACCCACTTCCCTCCATTAAATTTACCTTAATACATCTTACCAGAATAACACACCTATTTCCATCTGGACCACAACAGAGACATAACTTCTCAATTGCTTGTGACTGATTTTATACCTACACTGCATACATCTGGGTTAACCATTAATTACCCAGACCATCCTGTTTATAGGAGCTGAACACAATTTGGCCTCCCATTACACACACAGACTGGAAACTACTGTACAGTCATTGGTCACCCCTACATTAAGAATGGGGATTACACTGATAAAATACTTCAACAGTATCTTTTTATCTTCTCCATTGGTGCTAATGGGTCTCTGACGGGTCTCATTTTCACTGATGAAGGTACACACCAAAACCCCTAAGAAACCTCTCAATGCAGCACATAACACTAAGAAACAAAGATCAACTATACAATGCAGCTTTTTTCCCCACTCTTAATCTCATGCCACTTGCCATGTCCTCCATATTTCATTATTATGGCAGGCAAAAATCTTCCAAGTAACCTTCTTGAATTCAACCAAAGTGTTTGGAAAATACAAGCCTTCAAAAAGGCTTTTTTCTTGTTTGAACTGAACTGCTTTTGCAGACCTTCCTTTCAGAAGGTAGTTTCCTTTATAACCTCTAATGAACTTCTTTCAAGGCTGTCACTAACCTGCATCAATGACCTAAGTACTTTGCTTCAGATTCACAGTCTTGCACATCTGAGTAGGTCAGCTCTCAGATTTAATCAAATAGCAAAATTTGAGGCTGCCGAAGTGGCAATCAGCTGACTCCAAGAATTTACAAATTCATGTTACTACAAGATAGCTACTGCACAAATACAATTTCCTAGTTGCACGTCACATACACATAAGCAGTGTTTCAGTGTTAACAGCAAGACAATGTGTATTCAAAGGATGAAGAACTTATCCAACCACACTCTCTTCAAAGGTTACATGCCACTACTACATTCTGAAAAATGAGGTAGACCTCACCTTTAATTCTACAAACATTTTCAGATTACATTCAAGAAGTTGCAAAACACTTTTTTTTTTTACTTCAGCACTAACTCTGCCAAGATATGCCAGGATTATCATGGAGACTGCAAAAATCTTTTACTTACGCCCAAAAATCTTCAACAGTATCAAACTTTGAGATAAGACGAAGATTTGCTTGCCAAGTTTTGCTCTTGTCATTTTTAAAAAACCAGAGTGCCCATCTAAAGGAAAACAAAAGAATAGCATATAGAATTTACAGTATATTAAAAATAGAATTAGAGGTATTGTTACATCCAAGCTAATTGCAAACCTTACAGTGTTATTAGCATGTAAGTCAGTTTTCATCCATAAGACATCCATCCCCCCCAGTAGCAGAGACTGGCCCAAAAAGATTGAGGAAGATCCATGAGATTAATTGCGGGCTTCCAGCCTGGTGCCAGCAGCAGAACTTTGTTTTTTTGATCATGAGTCGATTTACATGATGCCAGGCCTGCTGGCAGCAAATGGGGCACACCTCACCCTAAAGGGGAGAAGGGTTTTATCATGGGAGTTGCCTGGGCTCATTGACAGGGCTTTAAACTAAATTGGCAGAGAGAAAGGGGAAGGAGCAGGCTCGCTGGAGACAAGCTTGGAACACCTGTGGGATGGTGTGATGGCTCCACTGCATTCTCAGGGGAGGCAGGGGATTTTGAGCCATGAGGTAAGGAAGATGCAAGGACCATTGATGAGCTAGGACTCATAGCAGTGCCTGGGACCCATCAAGCAGGGAGTAGCTCCCTACCCCAGAAAAAGACAACCCAACTGAAGTCTGTCTGTGCCAATGCACAGAGCATGGGGAACAAGCAAGAAGAGCTCAAAGCTATCATCCAGCAGAAAAACTATGATATTATTGCCCTGATGGAAACATGGTGGGATGAATCCCAGATCTGGAATGCTGTGTTGAATGGCTATAGGCTCTTCAGAAAGGACAGGCCCAGAAGGAGAAGTGGTGGAGTGGTCCTGTATGTCAGGGAAGGCCTCAACTGTCACAAACATGACTATGACAGTGATGATAGGGTTGAATGCAGAAAGGCCAACAAGGCACACATGATGGGAGTGGAATTGAGTGCACCCTCAGTGCAGATAACTACAAGCTGCGTGGCTGTATCAATCTGCTAGAGGGCAGGGAAGCTTTACAACAGATCAATGAGCCAAGACAAATTGTATGAAGTTCAACAAGGCCAAGTGCCAGGTCCTCCACCTGGGTCACAACAACCCCACTTAAGGGTTACAGACTTAAGGATGGTGAGGCCACAGCTCCAGTACTGTGTTCAGTTCTGGGCACCTCACAGGGTGAAAGACATTGAGGTGCTGGAACATGGCCAGAGAAGGGCAATGAGGCTGATGAAAGGCCTGGAGCACCTGGCCTACGAGGAGCATCTGAGGGAGCTGGGACTGTTCAGTTTGGAGAAGAGGAGACTGATGGGAGACCTCATCACTCTCTATAGATACCTGAAGGGAGGTTGGAGTGAGGAGGGGGAACCTTCTTCTCCTTGGTGTCAAGCAACAGGAAATGGTTTCAAGCTGTGACAGGGGAGATTTACACTGTATATTAGGAAATACTTCTTCACAGAGAGGGTTCTCAAACTTTGGAATGGTCTGCCCAGGGCAGTGTTGGAGTCACCATCCCTGGAGGTGTTTAAGCAGCATGTGGACCTGGTGCTTGGGGATATGGTTTAGTGTTGATCCTTCAGTGCTGGGTTGAGAGTTGGACTGGATGAGCTTTGAGGTCTCTTTCAACTGATTGCATTCTATGATACATGAGAAACTTAGTTTTCAAATCCAACTCTTTGCAGATCAGCATTTATGTTCCCATTACAAGAACCACAGCAGACACGATCAATCCATTTAAATATTTCAAATACTTTCCAATCATTTCTAAGACTCTAAACCCTAAATTTCAGATGTTTCTCCTTGCTGCCACTGCTAAGCTGCAATTCCCTACCACAAATGACTGCTTATGGACTAAAACACCAACTATTCTAGCTAGAAGCACAGCTCCCTTTCCAGTAACTTCCTTGTAAGTGTTACAAAAGCTGATTATATCAATCCAGAGCTACACGATATGAAAACTTCCCAAGCACTTGCATTTTAAAAAGAAAGCTGCTTTAAGCTTACAAATGGCAACAATCTTTTACAAAACACCAACTAACTGCTTCAGGGTTTTAAATCTGTGTAGAATCATAGAATCAACCAGGTTGGAAGAGACCTCCAAGATCATCCAGTCCAACCAACCATGTATATATGAAAAGCATGTAGATATGAAAACAAAAAGACCAAATGAAAAGTTTTCAATGCAAGTGCCTTCATCATCTCCACTAAGCACATCTCATCTTTCTGGATCTAAAAAACACTGTTTAAACTGATGAACAGGACATCTGATGAGGCATTTCACAAAACAGCCCCACTGCCACTTGTACAGGAGTGTCAGCACTGACTTAAAGCATTAGAGGAAAGGTGGAGGCAGAAAGGGAAAATGGGATGCACATAGCATCTACAGTGCAGAGTGGTTTTCCACACTTGCTCAAAAGAAAGACAAAAAGACCAAGGTGCAACTTGGTAAAAGATTCACTTTGGGGCAGTACCTACCTACCAATATTAAGCACTGAGCACTCAAACTCTCCAGTCACTTGGAGAAAATTACTTCCTAGTTGCAATTTTTTCAGTATATGTATACTGCTGCAGTAACTTGTGTGCACTTAAAGAAATTCAATACTATCTTTAGTGCAGGAAGGTAGTTCCAGTGAAGACTTTCAAGTACAAAGCTTCCTGGTAACATCCTCATTGTCTCTATAGCTCAGGAAAGTTTAGTAGCTTTAAAAGCTACTATGTGTTTCTGCACATCGAACACAGAACTCATTGAGAGGCTTTTGATTTTTTTGTAACTTAACTATATTACTGTTCCATGTTTTTTCTCATCAAACAAGAAAATCTAAGTGCCTTACAGTGTTTTCTCTGAGTGACACGCTGGTACAAATATGTGCATTTGCACTTTACAGGATTTCTTCTGCTGTGTTTCCTACAGACAAAGGAAACAGCACTACTGTAGATAGCAATCATGTCATTAAGTCAAACTCTTGGGCTGATTAATGAAGCTTCTACAACTTTCAGTTCCAAATAAGAGAGGAAAAAACATAAGATACAAAGAAGATTGATAAAAAGGTGCCAGTGAATTCTTAATTGCCCAAAGTACAAGGCAGAATGGAAGGTCCTTCAGTTCTGCTTGGCAGAAACTTGATCTCAGTGTCAATATCTTAAAACACACCAAAGCAGTAAAAGCTGTTTGCCTCTGATTACAAGCAATTATCTGGCAGCATAATGAAAAGTTGCAAAGATTTACAACTTCACTATGTGAAAAGCCTCTGAACTGCAATAGGATCCAATTCCATTTCCTCTGCAATCTCACTGCAAAAATCCTCAAACAACAGAACTTTCAAAATGCTGCTAGAAAACATAATGTACCCAAGAACTGTAAAGCCACAAGCATTCTTCTACCTTTGGCAAAATACAATCATGCTTCTGCAGTATTTACCTGTTTTGTAGTGGATGCTTAATATATTGCTCAGGGCTGGCAACCTCCTGACTAGGTGCTGGCTCGGTTTTTTCCTCTTCTGAAGGCTGAGGGTTGGGAGTGGTTTCCTGTTTGAAGAAAAGAGTTATTAATAGGTACCCTCTCAATTTTTACTGAAGTTATTTAGCTCTTTGAAGTAGCTTCAAGAAGCCTGAGCAAAGAGTTCCTCTAATTCATCTTGGATTGGGGGCCCAAAACACATCATGGAAGCACAAACTGTGTCCCTTTGTTCTTCAACACCTGAGCAGGTCCTACAAGAAATACTAACTGCAGGAAGTCACATCCTGCTGTTCAGTGATTTGCTTCCCGTGTCATTTGTTTCCAGAATGCCTTACTTAACATGTATGTCTTAGTTTGAAACAGTTCTGAGAGTTAGGAAATATACCATATGTTATGTTATCTAGAATATGCACACCTAAAAATTAACTGCCAGAGTAATAATTTCAGAATCACAAAAGAAAAATTTTCAAGAATCAGTTTCTGACAATCTCATTGGAAACAGATGTAATAACAGATTTTCCTAAATACACAAGTAGGAGACATGCCTACAGTTCCCAGGTCTCGAATTGGCAGTTAGAAACCAAACCAGTAAGTAGTTAAATGTGCAACATCACTGCCTAAACTTCAGGCACCAAACAGCAGTATTTAAACTCATGCCCATTCTCAAATTCCAAACTAAATGTAATTACACATTTTCCACAGATTAGACTGATTCCAAGTATTCTGTCAAATCATCTACAGAGGTCAAATATACTTAAACACAAAGAAGGGAAATAATATATTCCCCTTGAATGCAAACCCCCTCAAGATAGCCGTTCAATTTGAGAAGCCACTGTGTCAGGTTTGAAATTCTAATGTCATTCCCTCAAACCAGGGAATACAAAGCTTTATTATGAGGCCAAGTGTCCCCACCAGTTACCACTGCCTTTCCCTAATCTGCAATCCATGCTAGAATACTAGAGCAACATGGAAAAAGAACTACAGCTCATTCTCTAAAATTTACAGAAACACACAGAGAGCTGATCCCACGAAAGAAAAAGCACTTCAGTAATATAAACAAATACTAACTTAAGCAGATCCAAAGATTCAAGACATTGCTATATGCAGCAATACAAAGTACTACTTAAATATTAAACATTGTAGTCTTCAGGGAACTGTGGGGGGTGTGGATTAAGTATAGTAAGTCATCTAAATAATGAAACATTTTACTCCAGACTTCCACTTTACTCAGTTTATCATCACCAAAGCTGTGGAAAATTGGAATGGATTTAAAGTGATAACACACACTGTTCAACCTTCATAGCCCCAGCTGGCATGCTTCAGGTAACACCTAAAGATCTTAATAGATCTTTATAGGTCTTAATAGATACTATCTTTTCATTATCAATGTGTTTAGCATTATTAAGCATTTATGCTTGGAAACAATTAATTTAACAGCTCACCTAAAATCTTTATATTCTGGAAGTAAACTAAGCACTAGGTTTTGTGATAAAGCTTGCCCTCAATCACAAGATTCCACAGTTGAAATGTAATGCATACAAATGATTTGCAAATGATATTACACTAAAGATTTTTACCTTCAGATAGACTCACTTGAGAAATGCAGAGTATCTTCCAAAAGAATTTAATTTGAGAATATCATTCATGTTTGCTCAGAAAATCACTTTCAATATACAAAGATCTAATTCTAAAGTCTCCCTGGGCAGTCTTCCAGGAATACCATAACTACAACTGGAAGAATCAATGCAAAACTATTGACCACATGCAGGGCTATGCCATTTCATAACTTATAACAGAAGACAACAGCAGAAAGGATTAAGGTTGCACTTCCAGACATTAAAACAATGTAATAAGCCTCAATGCCTGCCCACTACACCAATGGCTAAACTTCACATTAACTACATCAAAGTCCATTTTTGGGCAAACAAAAGATATCTGACTCCGCACTGTTTTAGTTAAGCAGCCATAATAACAAGTTCCTTAAGATACTGAAAACTACCTAGCATCAATAAAACTCAGACTAACCATTATTTCAAGCTCTTGTCCAAAGCAATACCTGAAAACTCAACTCCAAGGCCCAGCTAACTATGACCTTGACCCAGAATTATGCCACCCCTCTCGAAAACTAACCCAACCAGAAGAGTTGGGTTGGGTTTTTTGTTTTGTTCTGTTTTCCAGCATCAGGCTGCCCATCGAGGATAGGCACAGCTGTAAACACCAGAATAAACCCAGAAAAGGTATGAAGTTGGAAGCAGAGCTTATTACCACAAAAGTTTTTTCACTGGTCTTAGAAGCCTAAAGCAGCTTGTTTTCACTACCTTTTATTTCTGATTTCCACCAAGGAAAACAGGAAAAGGACTATTTTAATTTTTGGCTAGTTGATCCTATCAACTCCTATTTTTATTCATCTTACCTTTATCTCACTATTCTGACCATCAAGCTAAAGCATTTGTGTACCAAAGCACTTTTCAATGGCATGCTGTGATAGGACAAGGAGCAAGGGATACAAACTTGAACACAGGAAGTTCCACCTTAACATGAGCTTCTTTACTGTGAAGGTGACAGACCACCGGACAGGCTGCCCAGAAAGATGTGAAGTCTCCTTCTCTAGAGACTTTTAAGACCCATCTGTATGTGTTCCTGTGTGGCCTGCCCTAAGTGATGCTGGTTTTGGCAAGGAGGTTGGACTCACCTTCGGAGGTCCCATCCAGCCCCTACCAATCTACAATTCTATGATTTTTCATTATTAGTCAAATACCAAGTATCCAAGTTTACTAATTTGTATTCCAACTCTATTTTTTGCATGCAACTTCTATCCAGATACTGAAATTCTACTCTGGAGCACCAGCATGTAGGTTTCAGATGATTATAAACACAACACCAGTTAAAGTAATATTGTCCTCATTTTACCAATTCACATCCTGAAATCTTGCAACTGCAACATGATTAACTTACTGAAGTCTGATTATCTCCACCAGCAGTTTTTGGACTAAACTGAAAATCCTTCATCATACTTCACTATCACTCATAATTAGTATGTTCTTTAACCTAGAATTGACTTTGTGTCAATTTAACTAAGCCATCAGTGGTTTTGCTGCTTTTAAAATAGATGTAATAAAATAGGGCAGTATTACCAGATAAACTGGAAAACTTTATATGGCCGATCCTATTCCTCATACACAAGACAGCAGGTAATTAAAAGTGACATTTATTCACTACCCACATTTTTGATGTAGGAATCAGCTTGCAGAAGTCCATGAAACATTTGCCTACTCAGCATTTAATGACTGTGCACATCTGCATATTGCTTGCTGACATTTATAGATTTAATTGGTGTTATTTATTCTTTCTTCACCACACATAATGACCAACATAAAGGAAGGTGTGCATGTCACCAGGACAGGAAACAAACAGCACTTACAGTAAAAACTGCTTCATCAGGTTTGTCTGTTGAAGAGAACAAGCAGCTTGACTAGGTTTCACTGAGTGTTTTCAGGTGCAGCCCAGACCACATTCACATCATCTAATTGTGTGCAGAACTTGTTTAGGAAGTCCAGTTGGGGAGCATGCAACGCTGCTCTGAAAAGTCTGAAAAGACTATAACCTAGCACTGCTACACAATCTTGGTCAAAGTTAAAAGAATTAGTAGAAGTGGCTTCCAAAGGATTCTTGTAAAATAAGCTATACTTGAGTTTCCACCTTTCTGTTCAGGGTTTCCAAAAGAATGAGAAAACTGCATGATCCAGTTCTTGGATGTCTAGGGAAACAGCATGTCAACTATCTGCTGGTCTTTATGCTTCTTGCAGATAAATCCTACTACATTACAGTTAGGACTCACAAGGCACAAAAAGAAACATTTATTTCTGGACTAAAAAAAGAATTAAGCCTAGCCACAAGCTAGTATTAGGTGCTATTAACAAAAAAAAAAAAAAGGACAAAGTGATAAACTGATACGCAACTGAGGAATGAACACAAGTAAAAATTGTATGTAGTATGTGCAATACCAACTGGAAAAGAGGTACCAACAGCCACCTGTTACCAATCAGCATTAAAGTTTTCCAGACACCAGGACAGAAAAATTTTCTGGACATGACATAAAGCTTAATACAGAGTAACCATCCTAACTGCATACATTATTACTTAGAACATCACAGGATTTTAGAAAGGCATTCACTATCACAACACAAACATGGGGCAGGATTTTGAACTGAGTGATATCCCACCAAATTAGAAGTGCAACACATGTACAGGAAGACAGGAACAAAAGACTGAAGTGGATGAGCCACACACTTCAAGGGTCAGAGAAGTACATTTGGTTTGGTATATTTAATCTCAACATTTAAAAGATGCAAAGAATATTCACAGCCCTTTTAAATCCTGGAAAATGGGTCACATACACTTGAAAGTACCCATTAGATTTTCACCATTTAACTCAAAGGTATAACTGGAATTAGCAAACAGGTTACAAGGTATATGAAAATGTTTCAGTATCTTTGTGGTTTGTGTCTAGCTGCCCACAAAGGCTGGTCTTGTGCTGCCACTTTTCACCATGGTCTGCCCTCCACTGTTGCCTTTGCTACTGGAACACGAATCTACCTGTGACATAAGATGACTTTTTACATCTGACATTGTTAGTTCTAGGGCACTTGGACAAGTAAACAGACTTCCCAAAATTGCTGAGGGCAGTTCAGATGATGCAAGGAACATAACAACTCTGACCTCCCTGCACACTTCTACAAAATCGACACAAGAACACTTATACTGAGCCAGTCGTGCAACCAAGGATAGAATTTGTTGTTGAAAAGTGAAGACACATTCAATCTTCAGAAAACAATTTAAAGCAGAAGTGTACAACGTATGGATATGCAAGATGCTAGTCTTCAACCAAAAAGATAAAGTCCTTGGACATACTACTCGTATGCCCAATTACTGTAAAGCATGCAACATATACAAGCTACTTTGATAAACAGCACTGAACATGAGGGAAAACTTACCACCATTTAGAAGATTAATTGATGCAACCGCTCTGCATATTTAGAAAAAAAACTTTTACGCAGTTGAAATTTTTCTGCCTTACGTCCACTGTGTAAGAACCACCACCACTTGCTGTCAGCTTACTGAATGTTCATTGTGCACAGTTGAATCTGTAGATCACACTTAGTACCTCCCTAAGGTGAACATTTTAAAGAGGTATAGGTTTTAGGACTTTAAGAACTGAGTGACTGTTTCAAGTTTCTAGGTTTAAAATAGTCTTTACACATTTTAAGTTATACATAACTGAGGTTTTATTGATGTATCTTAAAACGTGACACTAAATTCACAGGAATTGCATTTGTGCAAGCATAATAGCTGTCATGAAGTATAAAAAAAAAACCACGTGTGATGCCTGTTTCCCATTTGAATGATGAGGGATTGGATGCTCACATCTAAGCTACTTTCTTCCATGTGATATTATACAGGTGTAGAAATGCTTTATGTGGCTGTATTTTCAAGTCAACTTTGGTAAACTACTGTTTACTAAAGCATTACTGTTGATTTTGTTGTTGACACCGTGGACTTTTGCACAGTGTTTTCTGATTACATTTAATTCTCAAACGCTGCAGTACGAGCACACTAATAGAATAGAACACACTTCTACATTAATTTGTGAGAATATGCAGAACATTCTTAAAATAGCATCAATCTAGCTAGGACAAAAAAAAAAAAACGGAGATCTTTAACTGTCTGTGCTGCAGAGGGTTAAGTTTTTCCTGCAATGAAGAAGTAGAACACTGTACAACAGGTCTGTATTTACTTAGAATCTTACTCTTCTTAGCAACTTCCATGAAACTCTTTACAAAACTCTAAACTGAAGTTTCAATATTCCTAAAGAGTTTCAAGCATTTTTTTCCAGCCTCTTAATTCTTAAAATGTACATTACCTTTTAGAACACAAAGTACTAGAAACATCACTGATTTTAGTAGAAGTCCTCATTAAGAAGAAAATGGCACATTAAGTCAGGTTTTGCATTTCCTGAGGCACATTTTCACAGTAGGAAAGCATCATAGATGACACCTCTACAAACCTAGGCCCAGATTTTTGAAGTCAGCAACAGAAAGCCTTCCCTGTAATAAACATGTAACCTAATCCTTAACCACACATACAATTAAATTGTTCAATTGAAAAGCATGCAGTATTTCCACAAAATTAAGAATCTATGACCTCAGTCATTACACAAGTGACGGTGTAGTCAGAAACATGATCCATCTTAAAGGACAAACAAAAAATTTACTATTTAAATAAATCTGAAAATAAGTAAGCATAGCGGATTTTTTTTCTGAAGTCAAGCACACTTCAACTATGGCAGAAGAATCAAGCAACCACCAAAGCCAGGACCACAGCCAAGGTGCCACAAAACCATGCCTTTAGAGTCATTTTAATTTCCAATCACCCCCAGTACGATAACTAACTTCTTACGACCCCTGCTAAGCTCCACAGTCATCACCAACACCGAGTTGACAAGAAGCTCTTACCCTCAGATATGTGGTCTACAGCTCAGAAAGATCACCTTCTGCACAGGGGGAAAAAAGTGTGGATGGAGAACATGGGATGGGTGCTTCTGGTGGTCCAGCTCACTATCTTAACAACTTACATTCTTCCTGTTCTAGAACTGCTACAGATCAAGTAATCGATAAATGCTTAACAGTTTCAATCTCCGTCTTGTAAGTAAAGGTATGTTAATAGTTTTGCTGTCGTTCGTGGAAGAAAATCTTCAGAGGACAATCAATGTCCCTTACACAAAAGGGTAAGAGGAATCCTTATTTAAAAACAGCAAAGTGATTCTCAAACTTAAACATTTTGTCTTAATGTTACAAAGTCTCTCCAAAGTGCATATCGATCATTTACTCAGTTGTCAAGCAGAAACAAGAAACCAGCCTTTAAGTGCCTCACTTCCTTAAAGCTAAAATACAATCTTCTGCTGTCCACCCCTCATGATACACAAGCACGCAAGATCAGAATAACAATTACACTTGGACCACTTCCAGCTAATTTAGTTCTTTATGGAAATGAAGGCTGAGGCAGTTTATACAACAGAGCACAATACAGTAAAGAAAGTAATGCCTAAAAAAACCGAGAAAAAAATATTTAATTATCATGGAAAAACTATTCTTAAAAACTTTTACTAAAAATACCATTTCGATCCAGAAAGATGATGTAACCGGAAAAAGCCAATTTGGTCTGCAACACGCCTCGAGTCTTACCAGTCACACTGTTTTCTTGTTTCAGCTGCCAAACTCCCGAGCAGCAACTGCTAACTTAGAGATCCTCATCCCGGGTTAGTGACTCCCCGCCTCCTAGTCTCAAAGCCTCCCTCACCGCAGGCTCTCGGGCAGCCCATCTGCCTTGAAACTAGACTTTCACGGCTCTCCGCCTGCCAGGAGGGCGCTCGCCGGCCAGGGAGGAAGAGCCACCTCTTAGGTGACCGGCAAATCTAATCCACCGGCCTCTCCAGGCGGAAAGCAACATGGCCACCTCCACCGCGCCACATGCGCCGAAGAGCCCACCGCCAGGCGGCCGGGCCAGCTCGCCGCGCTGCCGCTGAGGGCTCTTCCTCCTCGCCGCGCCTTCCGGCCCCGTCGTCCCCCTTGCCACCGTGCCGCGAGGGCGGCGGGGGCCGCAGGTGGGGCGCGGCACAATGGGCGCCGCGGCGGCAGGCAGCGACGCCGGCCCTCAGGCCTCCCTCCCGCTCGCTCGGCGGGCCCTGCTCCCCCCCACCTCTCTCGCAGCCAGCCCGGCGCCCCCCGCAGCCGTGTGGCGAGCGGAGGTACCGGCACAGCCCTCAGGCCCCCGCCTCTCCCTCCCCCCGCGCAGGCCGGCGCCTCCCGCTCCCCCTCCCCCAGCTCCGTCCCCCTGCGTGCGTGCGCTCCTCGCCGGCCTCGCCGCCCGCGCCCATCAACCTCCCGCCCGGCCTAGCGCCCCCTGCCCCTTCACTCGCTGCAGCCGAGCGAGCCGCGGCTCTAAAAGGAGACGGTGGCGGCAGGCACGTAAGAAAGAAGGAGGAAAAGCAGACGGGAGAAGGGAATGAAACACTCACCGGTTCCACCGTCGCCATCTTAGATCGATCTGATCGCAGAAGTGCTCCGGGGCGGAGAAGGGGCGGGTAAGAAATCCAGGTTCGAACGCAGTTGGCCGCTCGGCGGTCACGTGGGCCCGGCAGCCGTTTGGGCAGGAGGAGGGGAGGTGTCGGCCCTCGGGCGGTGCGCGGTGCCTACCGGGAGCTAGAGTCGCGGGCGACGCCGGGACGTAGGGAGAGAGAGAAGGGCAGCGCCGAGGGGGTGCGGACCTCTGGCGGCCGTAGCGGAGAGGTGCCGCCTGCCCAGGGTGCCGCGTAGGGCGTGTGAGCACCGGGAGGATACCGGGCGGCTTGTAGCTCGTTTTTCACCCCGGACGTCGGTCTTGGGGCCTGTTTAGTTCGTCCGTCCAGGAGGAGGCGGCTCAAGAGAGGAGGTTTCAGCTGGCTGCCGTTCCTCAAGGAAAAGCTGCCGGCGACTGAGTACCGCTGAAACGCGTCACGTCACGGCTGACAATGACCGCAGGCGAGTCCACTGTGTCAGATCACGCGCTTTATTGGTTTCGTTTAGCTTATCTTTTGCCTAACCCACATTTAAATGGCTCGGCGCTCAGACTGGACTGACACACAGCCGGTGATCTGGGATCACCAAGCAAGAAAAGGCAATCACGGAGCAACCTGCTGCTTCTCGGCCCCGATGGCCAGCAGGCAGCTGTCGCGAACGCCCGCGCATCCAGAACGTCAGATTGCCGGGGTCTGGCTATGGGCACGCTCCTTGCGAGCAGGTATGGGACAGCGAGCGAAGCCAGGAGGTGGGAAGCCTTCCGTGCATAGGGAGGACTAACAGTAGGGTATGAGAAAAGTGAGAGGCGTTTCCCATCTCTTCCCTTCACTTGTCCAAGGCTTCTGTCAGCAGAGTTATGCCCAGCCCATCATAAGACTGCCTTTTTCTTGTGAAGGAATGCAAACATGGAAACCCATGCTAACCTCAGCCACCACATCTGATTTCTACTGTCAACAGAGCTTGTTTGAGGCATCTAGGAGAAGGGAGAGGTGCTCTCCAGACAAAGAAAGATTAGGCAGGTTTGATGATTAAGGGTGCTGAAGCTTTGAATGTTATGAGCGAACTGCCAAGCCCTGGAGATCTGGTCCAGTCATCTCTGTCAGAAGCTTGGTTAAAATGTGCTGTAGAGCACTCTTAGTGCTTGGGCCCAAATTTCCTTCTTGTACCATGGAAAGCAGAGAAGGTAATGCTTGGCCAGACCACTTCCCAGCACGGAAATGCAACATCACCAGTGTGCACAGCCTGACCAGGCACACAGCCCTACCAGGCACATACGCTGGTTGCTGGCAAACAACTGTATTCCTAAGCCTATCTGGCAGTTAGGCTGCAAATCTCACCTGGGCACACTGTCCTCTAGCCACAACACTCCTAATTTACAAAAAGGGTCTGAAAATTAAGCAAAGCTATTTTAAGAAATAAGATCTTGTGTCGGTGTGAGCTGAAATTCCCCCCCCACCGACAATAACCAGGCTAGCCCAGTCTGGAAGCAAATGAAAAGCTGTATTTACAAAGCAGAATCTACAACCTATGATGAAATGCAATGAATATGTACAAATATACAAAATTCACAACATTTACAAATATATACAATCAACAGAAAAGCACAACCAATCTCCTTTTGCTTCCCCCCCAAAGGGGACCCTTCCCAAAGGGGCCTCCCTCTCCCAGGAGCTTCCCCCCAGACCCCCCTTGGACAGAAAGCAGAGTTAGTTAGAGCAGAAAGTTGTTAACTTAGCTGCCAAGGTCAGTACGTGTTATCTTCAGCCAGAAGAGAAGAAGAAGAAAACAGCAGCCAGACAGCCCAGCAACTGCCCCCACTGCAGAACGCAGAATATGCAGAGTGCCCCACTTTGTTTTGGGTAATAGTTCTTAAACATTTCTATCTATCCAATGGAAGTGTTTAGAACAATCAGTATTTTGCTTTCTTATACCCAATAGTGGCTTATTTACACTCTTTCACTTTCTCTGTTCTGAACTTTGCAAGGAAAAATTAAAAAGACAGTTTCAAACCATCACAGATCTTTAAGCAGTATAGAAGAGCTGGTAGCAGTGTAGCAGTATGCATCAGCTTTAAGCCAGTTTCAAGAGAAAAGGCTGTAGCAGTGCAGAATTCCTTACAGAATGTTAAATGAAAGTACATTAATTAATAAGCCTTCCTATTTATCTGCCTAATATGCTCACATACAGATCTGATACTGCATTTTATTTCTTTGGCAACCATGCACATTCTTGGACTGCCTGCTTTACTCCTGCCTTTAAATCTCTTAACATAAATAAAGATAATCCTTTTCCTCTCTGATCAATTTATCTTCAGCTTCTTCTGTGTTTAACTTTTCATTTTTATTCTGAATGAGCCAAGTGTGCACACCTACATTTTAGAGCTTTAAAGGTCATTTTACTGAGAGGAACTGTAAGTGCTAACACCAAAAGATACTGAATGTTATATAGCATTTGGCTCAATTCTCATTTTTCTTGTGCAGCATAGGGATAATTTCATAAAGTCCCACGTAAAATGTGTGTATTTACTCTAACATGAACATATTATATCTGAGTTCTGAGCATGGCTTACCTTATTACTGCACAAATAGGAATTAAGCATGTGTTGTGATTTGGTACATATTGCTCTTTGATTTGTTGAGTTACAGAGGCACAAAGCCTCTAAAGATGACATCAGAAGTTATCCAACAATTTATAATAGCAATGAGAGGATTATGAGCTATGGTAATCTTTTCTTTGAGTCATTGACAGGTAAGAAGAATTCTCAGAAATTATGTGGCTGCCTTGGACATGACATCATCTTCAAACCATCTAAAAAGAAAATCAAGAGAGAAAGAAAAGAGGTATCATTGATATATCCACAAAACTACAGCTTTCAAAATTATAGTGGGGGGAAAAAAGAGGGATATGAAGTAAAGAAATGATGAATATCTCATCTTCAGTAATCCTTGCAAGCTTTAGAGCTCAGTTTTCAGTGTGAATTTAAGATGATGTTAGGAACATCTTTCATTCTGTGAAGTGCAGCATCAAAGTCAGAGATGTGCAAGTATAAGATCTAATTGATCTGCACAACTGCATCTCACTGAATTGAGGGGAAAAGAAACAGATTGTTCACATCAGTGACAGAACATTTAGAATCACTGTGCTTTATGCAATTAAAAAGTCTCATCATCTTAGTTTGATTTTGAGCCCTGGCAACAAAACACTGTTAGTATTTTACTAGTAGGAAGTCCATTTTTATTATGGCCTTTGCTGACAAAAACTGCGTGAAATCCCTGTTGATATCAGTAACATTCCCATGGAATTCCCTGGGCCAGAAATTCACTCTGTTGACTTTTATTGTGGCTCCACAGTAAATAAGTTTTTTTTCACTTTAAGACACATACATGGATTCTTTCAAATATTACTATGGAGTTTCTCTCTTTAAAGTTTGCAACTTGCTGGTTAAATAGAATATATATATATATATATATATGTATTAAAAAAACATCACTTTGTTTAAAAAAGCATGCAGCTTGTTTTCCTTTGTTCTTGTCCCACAATGAACAACCAGTTTCATATGCATATATTGGAAAACACTAAGATTTTTGGGTACTGGAAGAGTGTTCTTGCATCCAGAGAGAATTGTGCTTAAATCATAGCAGAAATTTTGATCCACTGTATCAAGACATATGCTGCAGGAGGCAGTGCAGCTTGAACAAGCAAAACAAAATCAAAGAATGTGCAGGATCTTCCTTTCTACCACAACTAGAGAAAGCATGCTTGGAACTAGGTCTGAGTAAGCCTGCTCCAGTCTATGGCTCCTGTGGCTTTATCAGGCTTTTCAGGTAGTTTAGTTTGTGTGTCCACCTATGGAAGGAGTAAGAGTGATGCGAGGGGCTTGCAATATATTGCAACCTCTTTTCTCACAAAATTAGAAAGACTTTGAAATCTCATGTCTTTTCTTTTTAAGAAAAAAATTGAGACATATGTTTCTTTAATGCAACTCTGCTCATTTACAAAGAATGTTTATAAAGTCTTTTTTTTTTCCCCTTTTTTCCACCCCCCCTCTTTTTTCCTCTGGCCATAATAAGACTATTTTGCTTTGACCACAGGTTTGTCTTTTTTTCTGGGTACTGTTTCCTACAAGGGCTCTCTTTCACTCTTATTTTTAAGATCATGCTATTTTGTGTGTGTGTGTGGCCACGTTTGATATGTTTGTCTTTGTCTACATTTGTGATGGTTTTGTAGTTTCCCTTTTTTACATGCAGATACAGACACACAATCTATGTAACTGTTGCATTTGGTATGAGAATCTCAGAATCTTGCCCTGTACCATCTGGCCATGCCATAATAGTGCACATTTGCATGTGGTCCAGCTCCTGGGTGGTATTTTTGCATTGTTTCAGCTATCGCTAAACAAAGAGACATTTAATTGTGTCTTCAATGAGCCTGAACAGAAGACAGCTACTATATCCAAGGGCTTCACTGGGAAAGTGTGATTGCTTGACCCCCACTGCTGCAATATACAGAAGAAAAGAAAGGAGAGGTAACATGAGCTAAGGCACACTCTTAATTAAGTAATGTCAAATTCAGTGGCCATTTTCTTCCTAAACAGCAGCTGCCTTAGCTGCCAGCTGCTGTAGCCTTTTTTGCAGCAGCAGCTATCTGACCCATGAGACACTGCTAATCTCACACACTCCCAGCCTTGCATCATTTTGGAGAAGTTGGGAGGACAGCAGGAACACAGCATTGACATAAATCAAGGATCATGAATGGGCTATAAAATTTCTGACTCATGTGACTCTGTGTGCATTTGTCTGTGACACAAGAGGACGGGCAGCTAGAAAGTGACATGAAAAGCCTGACAGAGAAAAAAGAGCTCTGCTCAGGGAAGGTCACAGCAAAGGTCAGTGAACTTCCCTGGTGAGCATGATTGAGCCACCAGATAATGGGAAATGGCAGTGGATGGACCTCCAGGAGGTGTGAATTAGTTCACTTATCAAATAAGAAAATCAAGGCCAAATTGGAAAACATAAACATTGAAATACCACAGAATACGTAACATTTTTACTATGTGGATGATAACATAGGGCTGTTTAAAAGTGAAAACCATCACAACAACAAAAAAATAATCTTAGGTCAAATCCTGTAGTTTGTTTCTAGGTTGATCCACAAATGCAGTCTGTGTGGTTTCCAAACACTGAGGACAAGCACATTTGTTAATTCCTCAATTGGAAGGCTTACTGTAAGTTACATGTATTTTTAAACTGTTTAATATACGCATCATTTGCTTCTCCAAGTAAGCATGGAAACAGTGTGGGTTTATTTTGCACTTCAGAAATGGAGCAAATAAACAAAACTGAGTAGCAGAAGGAACCCTGTCATCTAGTTAGATTGGAAGTCCTCTTTTTTCTGGCCTGCATCATTGTCAACACTACAAAATGAGCACAAATATACACCAGTGTTGTCCCAGTAAGGATACTGAAAAATACACAGAGGAATAAATTGTAAAGTTATACTCAGACATGAAATTAAATGTGAATTAAATACTCATAACATTTAGTAAAGTATCCTAAGTTATTAATGATGACTATTCTGAAATCTCATCAAGAAGCAGATGATGACATTTGAGCAGAAGATACCAGGCTAGATCAAGCAGTATGCTTCAGGGTTTGTTATACCATGGCAGTGACACCAAATACTTTGTAAATTCTGCTTAACCAGGTAAACAATGCCTACAACTCCTTATGATTCTTTAAATGTCACAAAGCAGCAGCTAAAGTGTATGAAGGTACCTGTCCTATTTTGCTTGATAACTTGATTTGTTGGTTACTTAGAAAAGGAGCAGATTTTTCATGAGCTGGACACAGCGCAATACCTGCTAGCAACATGAATCATTCAAGACTGATTCTGCCCATTTGCTAACATTTTGTTTAAGAAGGTTAAACCAAGCCTTTAATAATCACTTGGATTTGGAATAATGTAAAATCACAGTCTGTAAATTTTATAGTCTTCTAAAGATATTTCACAATGCTGGCTGGCAATTGGTTGCCTGTCTTCAGAATTTTGACCTAAATGCTGTCACAGTATCAGGTGCATGAATCAGTACGTTGCTATTTCCACTCATTGAAGAAAACAGTATTTGTAATCTTTGTATTTTCCAAGCATTGTAAAAACACTTCCTAATTCACTCTCACAGTGTTCTCTTTCTATGAACAATAGGTGGATTCAAGTGTCATTAACACTAGAGAAATGTCAGACAGGTACCCACATGCAATGGCACTTCATCAAATTCCTTTGGTTGTTTGACCCTGCTAGTAAAAGTCTTAATTACACAGGAAAACAGGACCAGATACTTTGTCATCTGTTTCCTTGGCCCCATAATCACCTGGGCTACTCAGTTTTTACCGACTATATTGTCAGAAGATAGTTATGAGAATGTACGTGGTGTTAGTCTGACAAGAATAGAGTTTATACTTTTTTGTTCTGGAGCTAGTAAATGGAAATTTTCACTGAACATCTAAGTTTAGGAGATCTTTAAATATTTTTGTAATTAAAGACCATAGGAAATAGAACATGGTTGCAGAAAATGCTGACATTATCATTTGGATTTTGAACCACGCTTTCTGCAGTTATCTGGATGCTAGGAAATGAGAATATTTTGTATACTAAGATCAGAATGAGGATTGGTGTAGTTTCACTGAAGTCAATGACATTGAAGCATTAAGAGAGAATCTGATCCTGCAAAGTTTTCACTAAAACCATAGGCTGTGCCTGCCAGCTAGTGGGAAATCAACTGAGATATAAAGAAGTGGGATCCCAGCATTAATGGCTGGATCTAGCACATAGCTCTGGAGTCTTTTGCAGCTACTCTCTTACATAATAGGCTTCTCTCCATGTCCTTTTTAAGAATGACTTCCTCAGTAAAAAGTGTCTTGCAGTGATATTAAGTTAGAGATGTTTCAATACATATTGACAACAGCTTTGGCACTCAGTGAATATAAGCAGTTAGATTTAGAGGTACAGCTAGTATCTTTTTCAAAGTCAACCCATGTAAATGGGAGGCATGTAATGCATGTAATAATCACACTTATTTTTACAACAAAGCACTGGTATCTAATCTTTCCAAGGAGAAAACTAGTATCCTACCTGTGATAATGCCACTGTCAGTCTGCAGTCTATTTTTCTTATTTTAGTTACTGCCTTACCGACGAATTTGGCATGGCTTTTTACCTCCTCCTCTATATGAGAAATAAAAATAGAGAAAAAGAATTACTGTAAACTACATAGCTCTACAGACCAACAGCGCACTTCACAATAAAGAAAATATGCTTGAAAAATATGGGATAATGACGAAAAACTGGAGTGAAGACAATGAACTTCCTCTTCAGAAGGTGGAAAGGTGTGCAGTTCAGTGCACACTCCAGGCAAAAAACCCACAGAAAATGTAACAGAATCATAGAAGAATAGGGCTTGCAAGGGATTTCTGGGATGATCTAGTCCAGCACCCCTGTGCAGGATCATGGAATCACAGAATGTTAGAGGTTGGAAGGGACCTCCAGAGATCACCAAGTCTAACTTCCCTGCCAAAACCAGGATCATCTAGGGTAGTCCACACAGGACTGCATCCAGGTGGGTTTTGAGTGTGTCCAGAGAAGGAGACTCCACAACCCCTCTGGGCAGCCTGTTCTGGGCTCTGTCACCCTCACTGTAAAGAAGTTTCTCCTCATGTTGAGGTGAAACCTTCTATGTTCAAGTTTGTATCCATTGTTCCTTGTCTTATTACCGGACACCACCAAAAAGAGATTGGCTCCCTCCACTTGACACCTACCCCTCAGGTATTTACAGACATTGATACAGTACATCACACAGGAACAAGTCCAGGTGAGTTTTGAACATCTCCAGAGACGGGAAATTCACAACCTCTCCTGCGCAGCCTGCTCCAGGGCTCTGCCACCCTCAAGGTGAAGATGTTTTCCTTATGTTTACGTGGATCCTCCAGGTCGTGTCCATTGCTCCCTTGTCCCGTCACTAGACAGCACTGGGAAGAGTCTGGCTCCACACGTGAAAATTAGGACCTTGCTGAGTAACACGAGAACAAAAATGATCTTAAACACCTTTAACAAAGTAATTAATTAATAGCGCGCTACAACGGCTTGAAGTGGGAAGGCGGGGAATGAGGAGCTTGGTTTCTCCTCTTACCTCTACCATACGCCGGCCGGGTTATCCTTTTGCCAGGCCACTCCCGTTCCCAACCTCTCCTCGCTGCCCTCGCCGGGAAGTTACGTTCCTCAAGGGCACCTGCGGCTCCTGGCCATCCCTCTCGGGTGCCACCGGGCACAGGAGAGCAGAGAACGGGCGCAGCGAGGCGACGGGGTGGAAGCGCTGCTCCGTTCCGCGCCGCTCCTCCTCTCCTCTCTCCTCCCCGGCCCGCCCGCCTCAGCCAGCGGCGCCTCCGGGCGGCGGCTCCTCCCCCGCCGCTCGCCGTGCCGCGCCTGTGGCAGCCGGGCAGCATGGCGGCGGTGGAGACTCGCGTCTGCGAGACGGCCGGCTGCAGTAGCGAGGCCAAACTGCAGTGTCCGACCTGCCTCAAGCTGGGTATCCAGGGTTCCTACTTCTGCTCTCAGGTGAGGCCCGACAACCGCCTCCTCGCTGCTGCCCAGCGCCTCGGCGCCTCTTCCCTTCCCCGCTTCCAGCGGCACGTTGCGGGCCGGGTTTTCTCTAGTAGTGCCGGCGTATCGCTGCTCTTTCGTAGAGAGGAAATATAGGAGGGGTGGCGTGCGAGCCGTAACGAGGTTTCCAGTCAGCAGATGGTACCGGTGTTTAAGTGCGGGGTTCCGCTGGACGAGCCAGCTCCCTTCGCCTGCTCCCGGCCGCTTGGGCCCGGCCCTTTGCTCCCGGGTTTACTACCCAGCCCGGCGAGATCCCTGCGAGCTTGGGCGAAATAGGGTTCGCTGTTTGTCCTCACAGAAAGTTCGCCTGCGCAGGGTGTGCGACGAAGGGGGAGTTGGAGCCTGAGGGGTGCCAGGCCTGTGGCCACAAGGCAGGGCGGGAGCCCCTCTGCTCCTCGTGGCTAGAGGTAACGCGGGAGGCTTCAGCGCTGAGGAGCGGCCGTCGCCTTCGTGAGAGGGTGCACGTTTTTCTCTCTGCCGGAAGGTTTAGAGGTCCGCTCTCCGCCTCCCCCCCGCCACCTTAAAAATAAGGGCTTAGTGGGACTTAGTGAGACGTGCTCATCAAATTCCAGCGTGTGCGTTTCAGTGTCTGCATCAGCTCTGCCTCGGGAGTTGCATGGGTTTGGCAAATGCCAGGAGACTTGTTGCTCTGAAAACAGATTTTCTGTTTCCTTTAAATACAAGCTTGTGGGCAAATAATTTGGGGCTATTATATATATATATATATTAGTATTTTCCGATATAGATGCATAGAATGGCTTTCTTACGTATCACTCTATCTTTAGACGTTTTAATTGAAAGGTACCAAACAGGAAGATTCAGGCTGGGCCAGTTGTCATGCACCCCTCAACTCCTGTCAAACACATTTTGTAGGCCTTGCCTATCCTCACTTAGCACCACAGTGGTAAGTAACATAGATTGGTCCTTAAACAGGAAGGACTGTCTGATAGCTGTCAATAGCCTAATCCTTTGAATCTTTTGTAGGTATAATTTCTGTCAGCATCGGTGAGGAAGTACCTGTTTAATTCTGAGGTTATCCTAGAATTTAATTGTGAGAATTATAATCCACGGTAAAATCAGTTCTGTAGACAGAATCATTCAGTCACATCAGTTAGATTAATTTACTGATCAAACAGTGGTGTTTTTTCTGCACCAGAAAGTAAATTGGTAGTTACAGTTCAAATAGGACTAGGGGAAGGCTTTCAACACACTCACTACACGGTTTCTGGTACTTTCCTGTCAAGTCTCTGGTGCCAGATGCAGGGAGTCAGTGCAAAATTAGATTGACTGCAACTCAAAATTGTTTTGACAATTCTGTATCCCCAGTTTCCATGTGGTGCTTACAGCTGGTTTGTAGGATTGACTGAATTTTATTACCCATTTTGGCACGTCTATTATAAAACTCACCATAAATGAGTTCAGCATCTACAAATATGAGTTGGTGATGATCAGTTTGGTTAACAGACCAAAAATGTTTATGTGAGGAGTTCTAGTAACATCTTCACTCTCCTCTGTCTGTCCTCAATTCAACTAGTTTTATATAGGATAGAGATTCTTGTTATTTATATATTAGGCTTAATTATTTTGAAACATATGCTACTCTTGTAAGGTAAAAGGGGGATTACTAGAAATACTAATTAGCCTGTCAAAATAGGCTGCTGGGTAACTGACTACATGCTTGTAAGCTGTCCTGTCTAGAAAATAAAATACTGAACTGGGAATCCTAGTCATCTTCCTTCTGAGTGACCTTGGATCTATTGTTCTTCCTCACTGTGCCTCGTGTCCTCTACAGTAGGTAAGTATAGTTATTCCCCATATGAAAGGTGCTTTCAAGGCTTTGGGGCACATGTATTAAAGAAAAGGAAATTAACAGCTGCCTGTTCTCAAGACCTGCAAAAAACAGTGAGAGAACAGTCCCTGTGTTCAGCCTGCAGTGAGGACCTTCAGCTGCCCTTAGTACCTTCTGTGGGGCCCAGCACAGGCTGCCCTGAGGTTCCAGATCTCTCCATCATCAGGTGTGTGCAGTGGAGGAGACTTGCTGCAGTGCATCACTGGTATCTTGCAAGCCTGGTCAGGAGTGTAGGTGAGGTGCCCCCGACAACCTGATTGTATTCAGATAGGCACAATGTAGACAACGTCTTAAAAGCCAGGGAATTTTCCCTGAACTTGAGCAAGTTTCAGCTGTCAGTACTGGACTGGTTAGCATTTGTGAAACTTTGCCCAAATTTTGGTGATTTGGATACTGTTGTGGTATTACACTCAAAAAAAACCTGTTAGATAAGCTAGTGGACCCTAGGATGTTATGCCACTTCACAGCACAACCTGCATTACAGCTGGCACAGTCTTATTCCTTCCCTTCAAGGATGAAGGTTTCTACCCCTTCCATTAAGCTCTCCTTGGTAAGTCACTTCTGCAGTTTTAGGGTTTTCTTTTAATGGAGGAAAAGTGCTTGTGTTGCATTTTCTGCTAGTTGTTTTCCCCAAAAGCTGTGGGCTGCAGGATCAGAACACAGTGCTTCAGGAGCACGTGGCCAAAGAGCACTTGCCTGTTGTGGCCCAGTTTGGTAAAGCCATAAAGTCAGCCTGTCCTTGCTGAGCACAGCAGTGTTAGCTGTGGGTATGGAGGCACCAGCCTGAGTGCCGGATGGGAGTGACGAGCTGCCTGGTGTCTCTTTGAGGGGTAAGAGCATTTGTACAGACATGCGTTCTAGGTTAATGAATTTGTTTGGAAGCATATAATGACTTGTTCATACAGCCAAAACTTCAATCAAAAATAAACCCAGATTTCTCCAATGCTAAGAATAAACAGTAGAAAAGTGTGAACTCCTGTAGAAGGGTAACCAGTATGGAGTAATGTGTTTGGATTGTAATAGTAACATGAGATTCTTTGAGAAATATTAATGCAGGCAGTACAGGACTGAGAATCTCAGTGTAGTGAGGAGATTGATTAAACACTGTTTTTTGTCATTGCACATGGGGAACTGAACTTTTCAAGTAGATCGTATCAAGACAGCGTTTTTCCTGGTGGATTTATTGTTTGTATTTCTCCTTCCCTTGAGAAAAGGTGGTGTTATTCTGGTAATTTCTTCCCCCCCTCCCCCCTGCTTTCTGCAGCACAAAGAGTATGTCTCAAGAACATGGCCTGAAAATGCTTACTCTGAAGTAATTTGACATCCTTTGAAATTCCTTTGAGCCAACCCTGTTTAATTTCTGGGTGTTGTGCACCTTGGACATTGGGTGCAGCTGCCATTGAGTAACAGTTGTGCTTGTGGATCATCTGTAAAAATGGAGCTAAGGCAGAGCAGTTCTGGCCTAGCAGGAAGGTTTTGAACTAATAATGGAGATGGAATAAGGATGGCTATAAGTGGTGAAAGAGCTCTGAGGTGGTGTGTTGACTTCCACCCTGCCCCAGCACTTTTTTTTTAATTATTATTCCTTTCATTCCAAGGTGTAATGAGAGGGGAATATTCTGTTAGAGGTTCTGTCTGCTTTTGCCTTAAATAATATATTAATTTAGGCAAGTAAATCAGATAACTGTCACTGCCAACTACCTTCTTCAACTGTCTCACTTTTTCTTTTTTAGAGGCTTCCTACAGTGTTATGTATGTTTATCATCTTAAACCAAATTGCTGTATTTCATGTTGTCTTGTGAATGTGGAAATAACACAGATGCCCAGCATCTCATCTCAAGCACGATGTTCCTCTTAATAAGATGAATTTGCTGTTGTGAAATCTGCCTTTGTAGATACACTTCACTTGTGTGTAAATTGTATGTAGTATACATAAACAGTGTATTTAAATACACAATTTACATTTCTTCTGACTTCTACAAGCTGCTGAATGATGAGCAGAGGGAAAGTAGTAACTGTTGTTGATATTTCCACTTCCCACTTTTATATGAGCCTTCTAATTGTAAATTGATGTCTGTATTAAAAATTTTGTGTTGGTTGCCGGAAAACTTCCTCTCATTTTACTATTTATATCTGTATAAGTGTCTTGGACAAAACAGAGTAGTATATGGTTTTCTGTGGTGTGGGCTGGATACCCCCCTAGTAGTAGGGGCATTGGTTCAGAAGTACCAATTTGTAGCCACATACTGCAAGCATTCGCTTATTATAAAGTCAGTGGCCTGGTCTACCTTATTTTCTCTGAAAAGGAGAGGCCACAGTTTGCTATCATAATAGTTGTCCTGACTGACTTGAGGAGAATGGTTTTTCCTTCATGCTTTCTGTACTCATGTGTTATCAGTTCCAAAGAGGGCCAGGTATATGGAATTATCTGATTACAGAGTCAAAAATGAGGATTGTGACATGGTGAGACTGCGACACATGAGCAGTGGTTGAACATGTGTTTTAGGTGTTTGAAGGGAAACCATTTCTCTGAACTGTATAGTAGGCAGCACACATTCTCTTACAATGCTGGATACCCATTGATGAGGCTCTTTCCATTTGAGGGTGGGATAACAACTGCTGCTCTGTTTTCTCAGTGGGTTTGTGTACTGACGTACTCCTTTTTGGGAGGCATATGTTCATTTATACTCAGCCCTGGGGACTTGGCAGCTTTGGATACTCAAGGTCACAGGAATTTCTGAAAAATTGTGATCCTGAAAATAAGTACCCTGTTGGCTTGTTCCCTGCTTTGCTGTTTCCTTTCACCTTCAATGTGTTGGAGGTGTGGAACAAGGAGCAGTGGACCTGGATGAAACTATTTTTTGCCCTCTGTCGTGTCAGGCTGTAGGACATAAGTGCTATGTTTCAATCTTGGTTCACTGTTCTTTGCTGTGCCTAAAATAGGCTAAAAACATACTGCTTGGATCCAACTGCAACACATGAGGGTTTCTCTTGGTATAAATGGCATTCTGCAGATCCTGCCTTCTAGAAGATCTTTTGCCAGGTTCCCTTCACCAGAAAGCTTGCATTTTTAATTGCCTATAAATACTGTAAATACCTGTGTCTGTAGTAAATGCCTGGTTATTGCTGAGCCACAAAATCTGAACCCTTTACTTCCTGAAAGTAAAACTTCGGGTTCCTATAGGCAAGCTTTCTGAGCTAGAGTTCAATATACCGAAAGGATGGTCCAGTTTGAATTTCTCTGGTATGTTGCTCTCTTGCTGCTCTCAGAAATCACTTGTGTATCTTTGTAAATCTAGATAGCTGCAAAATGCAGTCTGTTGCTCAAAGGAAGGGTTCTGTCATCTGGGACTCAGGAATCTGAAGAGAAGGAGAGAAGGAGAAAACCAGTGTTGCTGATACCAAGGTGCTGCATGTAGTTGCTTCCCTTGGGTTTGAATCTGAAAATGCATCTTCAGCTCTTCAGAAGATCTGACTAGTCAGGTATTCTGCTTAGGCTACTTGGGAATTTTGTATTGAGTTTTGCAGGCCAGAGGCTGTCTCTGTGGGCTAGGACAGAGTTCAGCGTGCTAAAAAGGGGCAACTGTTTTATTTCAACATCAAATACATTAACAATTGCATTTCATAACATACTTGTATTTATGGATAAAATGTACAGTTAATTTGTATTGTATTAAATGTATCACTGACAACCTGATATTTTTTCCTAAGCTAAGTGCTGTACTTAAGGGTTTTTAATCTTCTCTTTTGCATGCCTTCAGGATGGTTTGGTTAAAAAAAGTTTTCAGTAAGCAAAACTACCTGATCTCAGATTAACCCCAAGACAATTTTACATTCCAAAGGACGTTTTTATATTTTATGCTCAGAATGTTTTAACTACAGTGTGCTTTTTGGCACCGTTTCCTAGATCTTTGCTTATTACAATTCAGGGTATAATGACATGCAAAGAAACTGCCAGTCTGTCCCCACTGTCTGGATTCCAGCAGTCTTCTTTTTTTCCCCCCTCTTTTTGCTGTAGAATAGGTTTTTTTGGGAATTCATCAGAGTGGCTCTAAATTATGAGCAGGGTGAGTGGGGTAGTTTTATGGAAGTTGGACATGAATTGGAGTTGTTGGTAGCTGTACAGTGGGGTGGTTTTTGTATACCTGCTGATAGGTGTATTTGCAGTGTCGAATGCCAGGTTGTGTAAAGCAGCAGTAGCCAAAAGTGAAGGCAAGCCTGAGGAAGAGTGTCAGCCTTAAGACTGAAAATCGCTGACAGAGAGTTGGCAGAGCTAACTCTAAATGAGCATGCAAAGGCAGTTCAGAAATACAATCAATGAGTATGCCTTGAACTCGGTGTTGTGGTGCCTGCATAGCTTCCTCTACTGGGGCAGGTTATTTAATGCTGCGTGGGCTTATATCTGTGCTATACAGAGGTTTGCAGTGTAGTAATGTCCTAATCGTGGTTGATTTGGCACCCTTTTACTCCTCTAGAATTTGTAGTTGGCTGTGCTTTTCTACCTTTTATTCAGATTGCATGGATAAATGAATCCAAAGAGTAAGAAGCTCCCTGTTATTACTGTAAAGATGAGAATGAATACAGGGGAAAAAATCCTTTGCTAAGTAGCTCATTAACTGTTTTAAAGGGTTTTGTTCTTTCAATGGCAGATTTTTTTAAAAAGGCTAAGATATTTGGTGTTGATCACCGTGTTCATAGCATAAATGCAGTCTGCTGTAAAATAGATTCTGCTGTATTGCATGATTCTGTCAATATTCCAACCTCTAAACAGATGTTGGGCTGAATCCTTAAGGTACAAATCATTTACAGAAATAACAGGGCTTACATGAGGTGACCAGGAGGAATTTTTCCAAAGGCTGATTGTGCCTTTAGTTACTTTTTGATAAATGCAGAGGTTCTGATGAGCACTATGTTGAGCTTGTTTGTAACAGAGGAAGAGTGCAATTGGTTTAGGGCTGGCTTAAGGCCAGAAATGTTGTTAAAGATTTAAATACGTTGATGGCCTCTGTCTAAAAATCACAACTGCTTTTCTTGCTGATAGAGTAGTTGTACCCAAGATTGCTCTAAACAAATTGAGGATTACTCTTCCACCCTCTTTTTTTTCTTTTTTTTTTTTTTTTTTTGGGGGGGGGGGTGGTGTCATACATTTCACCCCTTCTTGTACAGCCCTCTTCATTGTTTCCAAGTCTGTCTTGATGGCTCTTTAAAACCACATGCAATAAAAAGAAAAATGCTTTAGGTGAGAAGGGTAGGGGTATGAATGTCAGACATACTAATGGATAACCTGAAAGTACGTTGTAGAAATGCTAGTACTGGTCTCTTCTCATGGGTTATTAGTGATAGAACAAGAAGAAATGGCCTCAAGCTATGACTGAGTAGGTTTAGACTGGACATTAGGAAAAAATTTTTCACAGAAAGAGTGGTCAGGCATTGCTCAGGGAGGTGGTTGAGTCACCAGCCCTGGCTGTGTTTAAAGGTGGTTTGAATGTGGTGCTTGGGGATATGGTTTAGGGGTGAACCTTGTAGAGTAGGGTTATCGGTTGGACTTCGTGATCCGGAGAGTCTTTTCCAACCTGGATGCTTCTGTGATTACGTAGTGTTTGAAATTAAATCATAGAATCAATCATAGTATGGCTCAGGTTGGAAGGGACCTCAGAATCAGACTGCCCAGGGGGGTTGTGGAGTCTCCTTCTCTGGAGGCTTTCAAAACCCACCTGGATGCATTCCTGTGCAGACTACCCTAAGTGATCCTGCTTTGGCAGGGGGGTTGGACTCAATGATCTCTTGAGGTCCCTTCCAACCTCTGATGTACTGTGATACTGAGATCATCTTCTCCAACCTTCCCTGCCATGGGTACGGATGCCTCTCAACTAGACTTGGTTTTTCAGGGGCTCATCCAGTCTGGCCGTAAACACCACAAGAAAGTCTTCCAAGAAACTTGAACCTAAATTCATATTATTCCTGTGTACTGGAGCTAGTTAAATGTTTTCAAATGTAGCCATGCAAGGTAATGTGTTTCTTTTTTAACTGTATCTGGAAAAAAAAAAAACAACAGCCAAAAAAACCCCAAAACAAAACACCAAAACAAAATCCATTAATTTCTTTGTTTTAATATTAAAAACCTCCCTGGGTAATTTTTCTTGGATTTTGTCTATTTAAGAATAAAAAAAATTCTGTCCTGATCTGTACATGGCATAAAAACATGGAAGAATCGTTAGAGGCAGGAATGATAATAGGAAGATTGAAGTAAATGTCTCGGCAGTAGGCTGAGAATAGAAGGCTCAGTGACAAGCAGAATTTTCTCTGGAAAATTCTCCACAAAGAGGCACAGATGGAGAGAAAGAGTGGCTTTCTCCCATGGCTCATCAGGAAGCATGCCATACAGAAGGTGAAGCTGTTTGCAGTCTGCAGTGGTACATTGGTAGCACTTTGTCACCAGAGCTGATTCTCCAACCTGTGAGATGACAGCTGCTGTGTTTTCCTGTGGAACTGCTGAGGCAGAGATCTGCAGGCACCTGCAGTGAGTTGTGTGTGTGTGTGCACCTGGTGAGTCCAGCGCTTACAGGGAGTGTAGGACTGATCCTACACAAAATACCTGTTATAGGTGGATGTGCAGCATATCCCTTGAGTGCCTTCCAAAAGTTTCAGACTGAGAGATACTAATTGATTGTACACTAGCATGTGCAACAGCCTGTGCTTACTGACACGCTTTGGACTTGCTGTGTGTGCTTGTTGCAGCTCATGGGTGTGCATGTAGCGCACGTGTCTGGGCTTTCTCTCTGTACAGCAGCTCCTCCCAGGCTATGCTGTAGTAGTCCTGATGGACCTGCTGTTCCTCTGGAAATAGGGGGCAAGTAAAATCTGGGAAACTTATTTGGGAAAACTCAGACATGTGGCAGCCTTACGAAGGATCCTCTTAAGTTGTTTACAGCTGCAATAAATAAGAAACCATAATGGAGCCTGTCAGGTTACAATTCTGTCAGCAGTGTGGTGTTTGCCTGGTGTTTTCTGGTTATGGGCTGGCAAAGAAGAAAGACTGCTGGTGTTAGAGAAAGGAATGTCATGGGAGAATACATCCCAAAATTTCATGGGGAAGGAGAAAGTGAGTTACAACCAGTAACTACCACAGTTGATGTTCATCTTCGTTCCCCAAATACTCCTTTATATCCTGAGAATTGTATTCTACGTTTGCAGACTCCATAGCTGCTCCTACTAAGTCCTTAGTTGTGTAATCCTTCTGCATCAGAACAGAGGACTGGTGTTTAAAAGGGAATTAAAGCCACACTGGTGCTTCTAGTGTTCTTGAGATGGGTTTTTTAGCTTTTTTGTATTTTCTTAAAATAAGCCACAATTGACACCCGTTCCTTTTCCCTCAGCTCTAATGATGGTAGAGCACCAAGGTCTGAGTATGCAGTGTGACAGTAAAACCTTCTCTCTGGTAATCTGAAGTGTTGGTTTCAAAGCCTCTCTTTGCCCAGGCCATTACATAGCACCATGGCATGTCAAGTGCCAGTCCAGAGAATGTGACAGTTTCAAGTATAGGGAGTAGGAGAGGACACCAAACAACTGGCTTTGGTATTGAGGGAAATAACATACAACAGGGTGTCTTTAAATGTAGGCATTCTTGTGCACCACTTCACTGTGGGTTTATGCATACAATTTGATAGCTGCTGGTTGCAAGACAAATGAGGAAATGGGAAGAGTGTGACTCTGCAGGAGTGGACAGTTAAGACTGCTCAGTAGCAACCCTGAAGCTGATTTAAACATCTGTTGTCTTGGACTGGTTGGGTGTTGTACACATTAAGTTGAATGAGTCGTTGGCTTTGGATGGTAGTTGTACTATGATGATTCAGCATTAGTATTGTCTGTCCTTGTAAAGGAAAACAGTTTGCTTCCTGCCTCTTTCTTCAGAAACTCAGCTGGTATTGTTAATGATTGGAATTAGCTGTTTACTAATGGTTGTTTTCAGTGCACATAGCCATTTAATTAGACTTTTTGCTACAAAATCAAGTAATTGTGTAATCAGCACCTTAAAGGATCACCTTTAATGCTACCTCCTGCAGCTTTCCTACTCAAATCTCTCCTTTTTTCATGTCTTCCCTTCATCTTTCTTCATCTCCCAGCTGTTTCCTTCTCCCACTTTGTTGATTCATTGTTTGTTGCCTAAGCTGCTCTATTTGTGCTTGGGAAGAGAAAAAGACAAACTCCTTCTTTACGGTCACACTTTTCTTGAGTTCCATTTGAATTTTGATATTTTTTTTTTTTTTTTTAATCCTCATTTCCTATTTCCATTCCATAGCCCCTGTACCCTTTTATTTAATTTGTTCACCTGTGGTTGTGCCAGTTGGTCTCTGTTGCTGTCTTATGCTGGAGGAGGTAGAAAGGACACAGCAGCGGGAGATGGCTTCTTGTAGGAGCTCAGGGAGGACTACCCTGCCCACTGCAATGCTGTAAGATCTAGTATGGAGATAGACTGCACTTCATCCAACCTGGAGCAGCCATGGCATTTAGTTACTCATTAAAATTATAAGGGGACAACATTTATTGGTATTAGATCAGTACGTTTCAATGTGATGGGTGCATCTGGCTATGCTTTCTGTCTCTTCTGGCTCATCAGCTGTTGAATGTGGTGTTTCCCTATTATTAAGACTAGCAGTTACAGCAGCATTTGCTGCGTGTTGCTGCAAGGGTTAATTAAATCAGCCTTTTAGTTTTCTTTTAAAACACAATTGTTATTCTTATCTTGTGGGGATGGCATGTCTGTCCAAGATAATGCTATTTAAATGCTGTTTTGCTTGCGTTTCTAGGAATGCTTTAAGGGAAGCTGGGCCACTCACAAGTTACTACACAAGAAAGCAAGTAAGTACGTTTTTAAAAATCCATTTTAATATTGTTGTGAATTTATTTTGTCCTGTGGAACCAGCTCTAGATGGCCTTGTTTGAGGTGGAGATTGGTTCAGATGACCTCCCAGAGGTCCCTTCCAGCCTCAGCTGTTCTGTGATTTTGTTTCTTTGATTCTGTGATAGAAAACTGGGAGGAGTGGCTGACACACCATCGGGCTATGCTGCCATCCAGCAAGACCTGAACAGCTGGAGAGTTGGGCAGAAGGGAACTAACTCAGTTCAGTCAGGGCAAGTGTAGAGGTCTGCACCTGGGGAGGAATAACTCCATGCAGCAGTACAGGGTGGGGATTGACTTGCTGGAAAGCAGCTCTGCAGAGAGGGACCTGGGAGTCCTGCATGAGCCAGCAGTGTGCTCTTGTGTCCAGAAGGCCAGGGGTCTCCTGGGATGCATCAAGAGGAGTGTGACCAGCAGGTCAAGGGAGGTTTTCTTCCCTCTCTACTCTGCCCTAATGAGACCAGATTTGAAGTATTGTGTCCAGTTCTGGGCTCCCCAGTTAAAAACAGACAGTGAACTACTGGAGAGAGTCCATCAGAGGGCTATAAATATGGTTAGGGGACTGGAGTATCTCTTAGGAGGAGAGGCTGAGAGACTTGGGGCGCTTTAGCCCAGAGAAGACTGAGAAGGAATCTTCTCAGTGCTTGTAAGTATCTAAAGGGCAGGTCTCAGGAGGATGGGGCCATTCTCTTTTTATTGGTGCCCAGTGACAGGACAAAGGATAGTGGATGCAAACCTGAACACAGGAAGTTCCATCTTAACATGAGGAAAAACTTAGTTACTTCAAGGGTATCTGGCGCACTGAAACAGGCTTCCCAGAGAGATTGTGGAGTCTCCTTTTCTGTAGCCTTTCAAAATCCACCTGGATGTGTTCCTGTGTGACCTGTCTTAGGTGATCCTGCTTTGGCAAGGGCATTGGACTTGATCTCCAGAGGTCCCTTCCAACTCCTACCATTCTGTGATTCTGTCTAAGACTGGTATAGATTTTGCCAAGATACCTGGCACTGGATTCCACATATTTGGAACTTCATTCAGTTCCTGGTCATCTAAAGATCTATGTAAAATTTCAGAGGCAGTGGTACAGAATTCTCTGTTTCTGCTCTGTTTTCTGGTTGTGTGGAGTACTCCTTGAGCAACATTGCCAAGTATATGAATGTAGAAAGAGGGATGCTGAAATAAAGGTCAAGAAAAACAATAAGCCATTACTAGAATTATGAGCCTTGCCAGGCTTAGAATCATAGAATAGCAGGGGTTGGGAGGGTCCTCCAGAGGTCACTGAGTCGTGGTGTCTGATGTAATGAAAGGCATTAAAGCAGGAAAGGTTCTTGTGAAGTCCTTGTGATTAGACACTTGTTGGAGTGCAGGTTAGCCAGTCAAGAGTGCAGCTGTTCTGTACATTCGGGTTGTAGTCCTTTGTGGGGGGATAAATCTTTTGTACACTGATGCAGCCTTTGATAGTAGGGTGTATCACAGCTAGGATTTTGCTGAGTTTGGTTGAAGGTAGTGTAAGTATCTGGATGCTTTAGTTACAGCTGGTAGCTCTGGCACAGCTCTCGCAAAAAGGGAGAGCAGACCCAAGAGTTCTGACCCTCGTGCCTTCTCTCTTCGTGCTTCTGTTTATCTTTATCAAGCCCTTCTTAAAAGGGAGGTGGGAACAAAAAGTAAATGGCATGGCAGAAATTCAAGTCCTCAAGTAATTTACCTCCTCCTTTCCTAAAACCTAATAAAATTCCCTTTTCCATGATAAATGTTTCATGGTCAGTTGGTGGGGGTGGCACAGACAGTTGAAAATACTTTTCTCCTTTCTGCCTTCCCAGTGTAAGGGTCTTGCATTCTGTATCCCATTACCTTAGATCTGCATGGGTGTGAAACTAACTTTGTTAGCAGTTAAGTAATCCTCTGGTGCAGTCTTCTAATGCCTTTGTTTATCTGACAGCCAATTTTTTTTTTTATTATTCCACTAAATCCATGATCTTGTTGGCTTCCTGGATAACTGCTTAGCTGGCTTGGTTTTGATAGCCCTCAAGACCTCAATGCAACAAACTACTGAAGCATTTCAAGAGAATCCAAGATACTGCTTTGTTAAAACTTTGGATTTTTAAATCCTTACTTCTCAGTAGTTCACCTGAACTCAGTGTCATGTCAACAGATGGCTCAGATGTCAGCCACGGAGACTTTGAGGAACTCTGCTATGGCAGACCTTTTGCCATCTCTTCAATCTTGTGAGATATAAAAAGAAAAAGCAAACTTAAGTTATCAGCTTATGAGTTAAAGATTAATGCTACTCTGTTGTTTCTTAACCTTTGTATCCTCTTTCCAAGCAAGTGTTTTTCCTTTTGATGTAATGCTTATGATCTACTTGCTTCAATCCTTTATGTAAAACACTTCAAATCTACCCTGTTAGGATGGTGTTATTTGTGAATGAAGTCAGTCACTGGACCACATCAGACATGAATTTCACAAGCTGGGAACCTCCAGCAGATTGGGACCATCTTGTCAGGTGTACACACTGCCTGTCCTGAAGTACACAAATGGCAGTGCTTGTAGTCTCTCCATCAGTTCTGGAAGGTTAGCAGGCTCCATATATTGAAAATTGGATGTATCTTTAAAGTTGGATACCCTCTTTCCCACCTCAGGACTTGTATTTCACTGAGTGCTAAAAGAAATTACAGAAAAGGAACATTCACCTACAGTACAAGAGTATTAATAGAAGGGACAATGAGCGTTTCTGGAGAAAAAAAGCTTTTTCAAAAGCATGAAAACAAACACAGAACTATGTTTTAGAATTACTAATGAAGACCAATTTGAATAATTACCACACTTGATTTGTGCATTCAATATTGCTGTCCTGACATTCCCCAGTTCACTATTAAATAAAGACAGAGTTGGCAGAAAGTGATTTTTGAATGTAAAAAGCTGGAGGGCAATACAAAATGATAACTGCTACTTAACGCTTTGTAGCTAAAACACTAGAAAGAGTTCAAATCTAAACTTACCTTCTCAGTTACTTTCTGGAACCCACAGTTGTTATTCTTATTAGGACAGGTTTTACTGCAGCCATTTAAATTTTTTTTTTACTATTTATTATTATTTTTATTTTTTCTTTTCAGAAGATGAAAAAGCTAAGCGAGAAGCTTCCTCCTTGGCCCTAGAAGGTTATGTTAACACAAATCCCTGGTCTGGTTATCGATATACTGGCAAACTCAGGCCACACTATCCACTGGTAAGCAAGAGGTGACACCCTGTCCTCCAGCACTGCTGCATTCTGTAGCAACTAATGGACCCATTCTGACTTGATTTTAGCTGAGAGAGGGAAGCTTCTCAATCTGAAGCTGATGTACAGGGTCATTACTATAGTTCATTTTGGTTTAACTGGATTTATCTCTTGGTGTCTTTAAGAAAGTGCCTGTGGAGTAGCATGCATCAGTAATAGGTTTAAGCCCTTGCCTTGTGGCTGTATGTTTTGACATTTATTCTGGAAAAAAAGCTGCTTTTAGTTCAGATGATGTTTTCTTCTAGCTGTTGACTGTTCTCACCAATAATCATAGAATCATAGAATTGTTTTGGTTACAGCAGTCTGTTTCAGAAAACCTCAGGTGAATTAATGTATAATTTAGAGTAAATGGATTTATGTTGTTTTATGTAAATGATTTGAAATAACCTGGTAAGTAAGCTGGTGAACAGCTTGGCTGAAGGAATAGAGGCTGTAATAACCTCCAGCACTGGGGTGAGGAACAACTGAGGCCAGTAACATGGTCACATGACAAAGATAGATTTAGAAGACTACCTCAGTAGGGCTGTATTTTTAAATTTGCATTGTATTAACATGTATCTTTTTCTAACTGGCCTGTGCTAGAATGTCCCTGTGGCTTCCTCTATGTAGTCTTCTCCATCTGTTACAGGTCCATCAGAAAATAGACTAACAAAGCCCAAGCCGCCCGTGTTTCTTAGTGTCTTTGCAGAAGGGGTGTTTTGTTATGTCACTGGCCAAGTAATTTAGTGGTGCTATGACTGAACACTTGCTTTTTTGTCTTCTGGCTGCTGTAGGACTGATGCAAATGAAGCTATAATAAAAAGTGCTAATGACTAGGATGATGATTAGAAATAACAATCTTGCTAATAGACACTAATAAGAGAGAGGAAGAATGTATTTGGAACCCAGTGCATTCCCAGTCTGGAGAGCAGCAGAATAAACACTACAATGTAAGAGAGATAATATGTTCTAACACCAGTTTAATTTACTTGACACATAGAAATTTAATTTTTACAAATCCAACAGGCTTTTAGAGGTTGTATAAAATGAGAGCCATCAAGACTAACAGGAAAATCTTGGAGAAATGAAAATTGTTTTGGAGTGTTTGTATACTTCATAACTTTTTGTAAGTGGAATGAGACATACTTCACTGTGTTTAATTTTGCTGCATGAGTTTCTGTTTCTGTAACTATAATAATTATTCTTGCAACCTGACCAGCTTTGACTGTGATTTATTTAGACACCAACAAGACCTGTCCCAAGTTACATTCAGAGACCGGATTATGCTGATCACCCACTAGGTAACTTGAAACAAATCACAATTATGGAGTCTCATGTTTGCATTTTATTTTTCCTTTAATTGAAAAAGCCTTTAAAGCATGAAGAATATGCTGGAGAAAGGAACCTCTTCTTTTATCTGTTCTTGTTGCTCTACCTTTTCTTCACCTGCATTAACTTGCTGATTTTTTTCAGAAGTTATGTGTTTTTTGGAAGAAGCTTGTAATGTGTTACTTTTTAAAGGTGTTCAGGGAGGAAAAGAAAAATAACACACAAGTCCTAGACTTGTGGTTAGCTTCACAGCAAACAGCAGCAAGTTGGCTGTCTCAGGTGAATTCTGCTAAGGGTTCTCCAATATTGGAATGGCCTGTCCAGGGCAGTGGTGGAGTCACCGTCCCTGGACGTGTTTAAGAAGTGTGTGGGCCTGGCACTTAGGGACATAGTTTAGTGTTGACCCTTCAGTGCTGGGTCGAAGGTTGGACTGGATGATCTTTTTGAGGTCTCTTCCAACTGGATGTTGCCTGTGATTCTATGATATCAGTGTATCTGCTGGGTATGTGTTATAAAACAACCCAAACAAAACTGCATTAAGCAACACCCAACAGAAAGCTGATACAGGAGTTCCAGCTGGTTTTGGATGCAGAGGGAATGCGTTCAAAATTACTTTCTTACTGATTATTTTGGTGTTTTTGCCTTTTTATGTCAGTATTGGTGCTTTGCATTTCCCAGAAAAAGCAGCTATAAAGTCTTTTAGAATGATTTTTTTAATTTTCAGCCGTTCTTTTAGTTATTCTTTGGAGAATAGAAATATTTAAACAATACAGAAGTACTGTCTTTTAGGGAGTTGTTCAACTACAAAACTGAATTTGCTCAGGATTTGTTAAGACAAATTTATGTGTTTTCATCAGCAGATTATTGCAGTAGTATAGTCAGAGGTATTTATTCACAAGCTTATATAATCCTTTATGTCTCCTTTGGAATAATTTTTATTAGTATTTATTTCTCCAAAGCATAATGGAAAAAAAAGGAAAGAAAAGAAACAAACAAAACTTTTATATGAATACTATAATTTCCTTGTAAATCTGGTTTTTAAGATTGTGTTTCTGACATGGTGGCTTCATGCAGTGAACAGGCATCCTGAGCACATGTGAGCCTTACAGTATGTGGAGGGCTAATGAATTCAAATTGATCTGGACAATGATGATAATGCTGTGACTTGATGGTCTCATTACTTTAGTTGGGAGCGAGGTAGCAGTGTGTACTTTTATTGCCATTGGTAAGCGAAGCAGGTTCCTTGATTGGACATATGTATGAATCACTCATCAACATAACACACCTTTTCCCTTTCATTTTTTTTTTTTCACCTCTCCCTTGTTTTTTCTTTTCAGGAATGTCTGAATCGGAACAGGCTTTAAAAGGAACCTCTCAAATAAAAATACTCTCATCTGAGGATATAGAGGGGATGCGAGTAGTGTGTAGGGTAAGGGGGGTTTAGTTTCCATTATGATGTGCCTTTATTCTTTTTAAAATAGTGGTTTTGTCAGTTTGTGACAACAGTACAAACTTCCAAACCACTTTTGAGTACTGAAATACAGTTTGGGAAATCTTGTATTTTCTTGATTTTTTTTTTTTCCTTCTTCTTCTTGTTTTTTTTCCTCCTTGTGACTCCCAATTCACAGTAAACTATTTCACAAGATTAAAAGTGACTTCTATCTATTTTTGGATTTTTTTTTGTTACTAGAGAGATAATAATCTGTGGCTGAAATATTGTTACTGTTAATAATATATAGTGCCTAAATTACAACAGACCTTTTTCTTCTCCTAGAGCTAGTACTAAGTGAAAATTAAACCACAAAGCAAAATGGATCTCCATCCCTAACTACTTCTGAAAAAGAGCAGTTCAGTTATAATTGCTTCTTTGTGCAGGAAATCAAACTTAGAAATTTATTTAGGTAGTGTGGTTATGGTATTCAAGGAAATTGTGTTCCACGTCTTAATTAGCTGTTTGATGATTTTGTTTTTTCCAAACCTCACAGAAGTAGCTTAATATTATGACCTGTAGACATCTCAAATTCTTTCTAGGATCCAAGCCTACTGAGCTTTCCTAGCAATCTTGGTGTAGCTGTAGAAAATGGGTTGCTAATCTTCTAGGGCGTAGTCCTGGTCACATTTTAAATCTTTTGTACTAAAACTAGTGCAAATTAATACAAAACCACTAACAAAGGACTTCTATTTCATTTGCAGCTTGCTAGAGAAGTATTGGATGTCGCTGCCATGATGGTGAAAGCAGGTGTAACTACTGAAGAAATTGATCATGCTGTCCATTTAGTAAGATTATTTTCTTGTTCTTCTGGTGGTTATTGATGCTTTCTTCTATCTGTGTTTGAATGATTGTGTGGTTTTCTTTGCTGTTGCATGAATTCAGTTTTATTCATTTTGAACTGTTTCCCAATTGGCTGGTCATGGTAGTGCAGAAGATGTTAGAAAAACATTGCAGCACAGTGTTCAAAAGGAGTAGAAACTCCTGGGCCTTCATCTGTATCAGCTCCTTCCATGATTTCCAGCTTCAGATTGCCTCTGAAGTTTCTTGGCCTGTTTTCTCAGTTACCATCATACAATTTTCTTTCTTTTGAACCCTTTTTGCTCCACAGATACCATTATGTAAAAAACATGATATGGAGGCTGTGGACTTTCTGTGCTCTGTGTTATCGATTAAGACTTAATTAATTGTGAGTGGCAATATGAATTGAGGAGCCTGAGAAAGAACTAAAAAGAGAGGTTTGATGCAATGAGGCAAACTAAAGCCACAGTCCAGCAAGGATTTTGGCCTAGTTAAAGTTTGTTAGCTCTCTGGTTGATGGTCTTTAGATGTACATATGCAGCTGTTGAGCCAAGATGGTATGAAGCTTACTCTGGCTTGATGAGGCCAGAGGTTTCTGATAAACTTCTTTAAATGCTAAAATTATTTGCTTATGCATAATGTCTAATATTAACAAGTAGTAGTTGAAATGGTGTTAACCCTCCTGAGCAGTTTTTGGAAACATTGCATGGCAGATTGTTGATACAGATTTGACCCATATCCCTAATTGTTACTTTGCAGTTCTAAAACAGGTTTGGGGGATTTTTTTAAATTAAAAAGTTAACACACTATTATTTTTCCAGAATTGCTTAGTATGTCACATAGTGTGCCTGGGTATATATATGTAAGTGTATGTAAAATGTGTGTGTCAGTTTTGCAAAAATCCCAACAAGATTATTAGAGTGAGCACAAAAGGAGCAGCTTAAGATTTTAAAGCTAAAGCTGTAAGAGTGGTACTAAGTCTTATTTTGTCTACCTTAAAAAGACTTAAACTAGGTCCTTAAAACCAATCATTGAAAAGGGCTGGGTTTTTAAACTAAATAAATATTACCATGCATTGTTTTACACCTGAACGTTGAACACAGAAGTGAGTAGAAACAAAAATAGCTTTACTTCCTTCCTGCTAAGACATGCAAAGCACAACAAGATACCCCAAGGCCAAAAAATGCTTGAGGAATCTTACTTTCAAGAATCATTGTTTTTTAACCTGTCGTTCTTATTGCAAAACTGTTGTGCATATGGTTTTTTTTTCCTTTGTGCAAAAGATACTAATGTAAACTGTAAATTGTATTTTCTAAATTAGGCCTGTATTGCAAGGAATTGCTATCCTTCCCCTCTGAATTATTATAATTTCCCTAAGTCGTGTTGTACGTCAGTGAATGAAGTGATTTGTCATGGGATTCCTGACAGGAGGCCGTTGCAGGAGGGAGATATTGTTAATGGTAAGTGCTATGAAAATCAACTTTCAACATTTTTACCTTCTATCCAGTTAAACCAGACTGAGGGAGCTGGGTCTCTTTAGTTTGGAGAGGAGGAGACTTGAGGGGTGATCTCATTCATGTTTATAAAGATGTAAAGGGTGAGTGCTAAGAGGATGGAGTCAGGCTCTGCTCAGTGATGCCCAATGACAGGACAAGGGGCAATGGGTGGAAGTTGAGGCATTGGAAGTTCCATGGAAACATGAGGAAAAATTATTTCCCTGTAAGGGTGACAAGGGGAACAGGCTGCCCAGGGGGATTGTGGAGTCTCCCTCTCTGAAGATATTCCAGACCCCCTTGGATATGTTCCTGTGTGATCTGGTATAGGTGTTCCTGGTCTGGCAGAGGGGTTGGAGGTCCCTTCGAGGTCCCTTCTATCCCCTAACATTCTGTGATTCTGTAGTAAGATGAGGTTTCACAAGCAGGCAACATGATCGGAATAGCTTCTCAAGATAAGGTGCAGAACCATGCACTTGCTCTTGTTGAACCTCATGAGGTTCACCTCATGTTTCAATTCTCTCATTTGAAAGAAGAAAAGAAAAAAAATTAAGTCATTTGGTGTAATTTTCTTAGTCAGGAATACTATTGGAAAGCTGCTGTGTATGTTCAAGAAGTTTTACCATTTTACCTGGAGGCAATTGGGTTTGGCATTACAATTTTTGCAAAGTTGTGATTTATTATTCTAAACAAGCATAGACATCACTGAACTTAAATTATGGGTTAAAACATGATTATATACCTTCTAAAAATTAGTTTCTCCCATTAGTGCTGGAATTAATCCTAAGAAAAAATTTTAATGAGGTAAATTGCCATGGGGAAAAGAGCTTCTCTTTCCTTTTTTTTTCGTATTCACCTAGAAAATTAAACATCATCTTGCTGTGTCTGTGTTGTACTGGTGTAGGGTTTTTTAATATTTAATTAAAGCACTGAGCAGTGAAACACTATCATATTAGTTCATGCTATAGAGCCTGCAAGATAAGCATGAGAGAGCTGATTGTACTGCACGAGTTTAGATTTGGAATTCTTCCAAAGGAATCTTCTAACTTTAGAGTTACAATGCTACATTTTTCTGTGTGTGCTTTTGTCTTTGCACAAATCAGGGGACATGAAGTGGGAAACGCAGTGCTAACGTTGCCCTGTGTCTGGTATTCTTTGCAGTGGATATTACTGTCTACCGTAATGGCTACCATGGAGATCTGAACGAGACATTTTATGTCGGAGAAGTTGATGAGGGTGCGAGGAGGCTTGTCCAAACAACTTACGAGTGCCTAATGCAAGCCATCGATGCAGGTGAATGCCTAATGGCTAGGGCCTGAAGCATCATGGGTTTGGCTCTTGAACATGAGGGCTCATATCTGCTCCTATCTGTGTCACCGGCTGATGATGTGTATTGTATAATATAGGGATTCTTCTGTGGGTGGTGGATGGAAGTTTTATTTCAAATCTGGGTTGATAAAGGAAAATGAGATGCTGAGCTCATCCACATATGATGATGTTTACATGAACATGAAGAAGAAGCTGTGTTTCGGGAAACTAAAATATGGTTTCCTACTTTGGTCATTTGTGTGATGTTGCACAATGAACTAATAGGGTGAAACACCGTGTGAAGACAGAAACATGTCTCTTTACCCCTGCAAAATCACTGATGGTTATTTCATAGAGCTAATTATGATTCTTCACGTGCCAAAGAAGACAGGTCTATATCCTTCATGCCCATAGAACTTTAATTATGTTGCTTAGATATAACTCAGGACAAGCATCAATGAGACATACAATGAGATAGGTAGGTAGAGAACGTTGTGTTCAACTTCATTCACAAAGAAATATACTAAGTTGTCATAGAGAAACAGAGAAACCAAAACATCTCCCAAACCCCTGTAAGTATTTTTATTGTCTTTACCTTTTATACCTGACAGCTTCTTAAAGTACTTAATAAAGTACTTTAGAGACTTAGAGTACTTAATAAAGTATTCTAATAGAGTACTGAAATACTAATAGAATACTTTATTAAGTACTCTAAAGACTTTACAGTACTTAATAAAGTACTCTAAAGACTCTAAAGATTGAAGTTTGAGGTGCTATGTATGAGGGCTTTAAACTTTCAGTTACAAAAAATACTGTAATGAACTTTCTTTGGTTAATTTGGAGATAGCCAAGTTGAAAAGGCAAAAATCCATATGGCTGATGCCTTGCACACAAGAAAATGCTGCAGAGCTGAGCTGTGAGGAATATAGGTTGCTTATTTGTGGGATTACTGCTATGAAATGACCACTTTGCTTTTTAGAACTAAATCAGAATGTTTATCTTCGCTGCTGTGCTTTATTTTCATAGTATATATTATGTGTGCTCTCTCATCTTTCCTATTCTGGCTTTGATATATGAACTTTGACAGGAATTCACTTTTGTGTTTGTTGTAATGAAATTTAAATTCTCTATGTAATCTTTTTACTAACGTTTTAGACACTGTAACAGGTTTTAGTGGGTTTTAGACATCCCCTGTTAGCAGGGATTCTGGCAGCTGTTAAAAAGGGTTTTCTCTTCCCTGCTTGAATCACCTTAATTCTTTGGTGTTAGACCTGCAGAGCTCGAACTAGGAGAGTTGTGTGCGAGAAAGCAGCAGAGGGCTTCTAGCTGCATTGAGAGGAGTTGCTTGGTGGAGTTGGCAGGGCCACTGGGAGATGGTCCTGCTTCACAGCTATTTAGCACAAAACCAATACATGTTTTCTGTTTTGTCTTGGGTTTGTTGCTCCCTCCCCCCACCTTGGTCCTTCACGTGTAACAAACTTTCCTCTTTATTTGTGTGCGTTTTTTCACATAGGAGTAGAGAGGTAGGTGTATATTAAATTACAATTCATACATTCACTAAAAGAAGCACTGCAGAAGTTACCTAATGCTTTGGAAGTAATTTGCTGTCTTATTTAAGATTTGAGTATCCTTTTAATATATGAGCACTTTTATCCACAGAAGAAGAAAGTAGTATTCTTGCAAAGGACAGAATTTTTCTTCTCTTTTATATGAGACTGTTTTCTCCCTATCTCGCATTATTCCACTCAACTTTTATACGTGGAAGTTGCATACTGGAACAGGTGGCCATAGAAGCCATGAGTGCTACAGAGATGTTAGCCTGAATGATGTTTGATGATTAGCTATGTTGAAAGCAAGCTTTATACATTTCAGTCTGTGTCTTTAATTTTTGCAGTAAAACCTGGTGTTCGATACAGGGAACTGGGAAACATCATTCAGAAGCATGCTCAAGCAAATGGATTTTCAGTGGTTCGGAGCTACTGTGGCCATGGAATCCATAAACTTTTCCATACAGCTCCTAATGTGCCACACTATGCCAGTGAGTATTCATTCCCTTTAGGTTGTCCTGTAAACAGGAAGTAGTTTGCAGTAAGTGCACCCAATTTACTTCTTGCTTGGGTGTTGCCTGATCTCCATCATGTTAGCACATTTGCACTTGTGAAGTAGATTTTCTGGACCATAGCATGCCTTATGATCCTAAATAAGGTGAATACATGACATACTGAGACAATCCCTAAGACATGCTTGTCTGATATGAATGGACAAACATTTCTGTCCTTAAAAGGTCTAAGCAAAAACTGCCGTTTCCAGATGTTCTCAGCTTCAGTTTTTTGAAATGGCAGTGTCCCCGTGACACTTCTTAGCAGCAGGACTGAAAAACAGCATCCACAAAGGCAAAGGAGAGAAGCTTAAGTGTCAGTGGACATCTAAGGATAGAATAAATGTAATGAAGCAGTGATAAACAGTTCATACCCACTTCAGCTGCAGGGCTCCCTTGATAGAACATTTATTTCCTCAGACCTGGCAGATGCCTCCATCTTCCCTAATGTGTTTTAACACAATCCCTGACTTTTTGTGTCATCATTTTCCTTCATATCATCATTTCTCTGTATTTTCAAAGAAAATCTATTAATCAGAGTAGAAGGTTACCAATTCCTGGTATTTACTTTTTGGTGTGTAAAATTAAGAAAATCTGGATTCTTTGGAGGTGGGGGCTATTTTATACCAATTAAAATGTACCCTGAGAAAAAGGAAATTTCTATCTTTCCTGGCTGTCAGGAGCTTTAATTTTTTTTTTTTCAATTGAGCCAAAATGTTCCCCAAAAGGAAGAGTCTGGTTTTTTATCTTTTTTGTTTATGGTATTTTTAAATATGGATTCACAGGAAAAACAAAGTGGAATGACCTGAGGGATTTTTTGGAAGAAGGAAAAAAAAATAAAGGAAAATAGCCCTTTATTTCAGGCTTACTATGAAGGGATATTTAAAGGCAAAAAGCTCATTTTAGAAGCCTTTAAATTATTTAGCAAAATCATGAAAACTACAGGGAATAAAGGATAACATTTGATCAGATGCAGAAGACCAGAAACTTAAATGTGTTGAGAGCAAGAAATAACAGTAGATGGAGGCAAACCCCTTTAAGTAAGTGTTCTGGTTGCTGTTGTGTCAGCTTAATGCCTTGATTTTTTAAAGCATATATGTGATTTAGACCATTCAATAAATGAGTTAGAACAGATTGGGGGGAGTGGAATCTGTATGAAAGAGGTGAAATAGGGCAGAGGAAAAGAGCTGAAGCCTTTCCTCAGTCAAAACTACACTCCTAGAGACGTGCTGTGCATCAGTTCACGTGCCTCTACATAAACATTTTTGGTGTTATATAGAATCTAAAAGTTCCAGTATTACTGTCCTGGATGCCTTGAAATTCTCAGCTTTTTTTGTTAGCCACAGAAAAGCAGCATTATCTCCCTGACACTGGTGTGACCCCATTAGCCAGAATAGTGAAGGGAACAGCATGTCTTTCATAAGTCAAATCACAGGATTACTTAACTACTTTTGTAGTTTCACCATTTATTGGGGCTTTTGTTTTTTTGATTTATTATTTGTTTATTTTTATTTATTTATTTCACCATTTATTTGGGGATTAGGAAGAAATTCTTTCCAGTGAGGGTGGTGAGACACTGGAACAGGTTGTCTAGGGATGTTGTGGATGCCCTTTCCCTGGAGGTGTTCAAGGCCAGGTTGGATGAGGTCTGAAGCAGCCTGGTCTAGTGGAAGGTGCCCCTGCCCATGGCAGTGGGTTTGAAACTAGATGATCTCTAAGTTCCCTTTCAACCCAAACCATTCTGTGATTCTGTAATAGGTCAGTGAAAAAAAAATTACAAGGTTTCAAGCATTCTCTGACTATCTTAAGTGGTTCTTACTTTAGTTGATGTTTTTCATCAGAGAAGCCTGCAGAAATTCCTATATTATGTTTGTTGAGTGTTTTTATAGAACTAGAATGCTGGAGAGAAAGATGGCAGTTAATTTTAAGCTCCTTGAGTAAATATTGCAGTATTACAGAGGAAGAATAAATAAGGGAGATCGTAATGTAGAATTAAAAACGTGAACAGATCATCTTCAAAGGACTTTTCTGACTAGTATTCCTACCATATTCTTTTAGCACAAGAATTCATTCATTTACTAAGATGGGATCACTTTTGCTAACTTGAGTGTTTATTTTCTTGCAGAAAATAAGGCTGTTGGAGTAATGAAGCCAGGTCATGTATTTACAATTGAACCAATGATCTGTGAAGGTGAGCAGTTTAGCAGTGGAGTGAAATAGTTACTCTTGTTTACAACTCAGCAGTGATGGAACAGGATGTTGGTTCTGTTCTGTACAGTTGATGGATTTTTTTCATTTTGAATTTGGGAATTGACATTTGTTACTGAAAGCCGGTCCAAAAGTCATCATTTCTGTTTTCAGGTGGTTGGCAGGATGAGACGTGGCCTGATGGTTGGACTGCGGTAACAAGAGACGGGAAGCGGTCTGCCCAGTTTGAGCACACACTGCTGGTCACCGATACAGGCTGTGAGATCTTGACCCGGCGGCTGGATAGCATTCGCCCCCATTTCATGACTCAGTGATAGTCAGGACTGAGCAGGTGGACATGAATGATAGATATTTTTATTTTTTTTTGTCTCTGTACTATGCATTTTTTTAAGAGTACAGAATAGAGAGATTCCATCGTTTGCTTTATTCTCAGTGATTGGTAGAGGAATATCTGGAAGAACCTGACCCAGTATCTGGAAAAGCAGAGAAGAATTTAAAGAATTTCCTGCTTTCCTTCTACCTACAGCACTCATGCTATTTTTTTCTTCACTTCTCTCTGTAGCACCTTTCTTTCAATTAGACCCACAATTGCTTCTGTTGCTGCCCTGGTATTAGCTAGAAAAGTTTGGATAACCTTTCCCACTGGGACTTGGTATTTTGGGATCCAGGTTTTTTTCACCACTTCAGTGTGCCCTGTTGCTCTTGGTATGTGAGTGGCACCTGAGATTTTAAGCATTTCTAGTTCCAAAGACTTGCTCCTGCTTCTGCAGATATGGTTCTAATGGGCTGGGCCTTGTTCGTTTATCAGTTGAGAAGGGGGCAGAAGGGAGAAAAGATGTGCATATTGCCAAGAAAAGGCTACCCTTACCTTTAATTCTGTCTCCATCTCTCTGCTGGTGCCCTCTGGTGATGGTGACCATAGGTGACACACTGTATTAATAGCAGGACTTGTTTCTTTTGCTGGAGATTTGATAGCATGGGCTTCCTACAGGGAAAATTAGTAATTTCTGTCTTATATGCAGCTCCCTGGAATAAGCTGTTGTGCAGGCAGTCTCCTGCTCCAAAAGCTTGGTGAAGTTGGTGTATCAGAATTGCCTAGGTAAAGAAATGAGACAAGAACCAAAAAGATCCCATGATTCATGGGATCCCTGCATGTGTTAACTGTGGGACGTTTTTTTAAAGGTACATCCACAGTATCTGTGTGGGGGTTTGGATTTGCAGGACAGATAGAAATAAGTATGTATCTCAAAACAAGTCAGAGTGACAAAACAAAAACACCTGCAGTGCTGTCTGTAACCATTTTGGTAATTTTTACACAGGTAATTTCCTCTCCACCCTCCCCATCAGTTAAGTAAGTTTCATGCTTTTGGAAGGTCTTAGAGGGGTAACTTTGGAAACTGATCTTTTTTACTCAGACTGGGTGTGGAGTGGGCAGAATTAGTATATATAGCCCTTTATTTTCTGTTAATGGGTCATGATAAGCTGGGAACTGTCATGTTAAGGAGCATGGACTGATTAAGCCTCTCTTCTCACTAACCTTTCTTCTCCCATGCCCACTTCCCTTCTATCATCCTTTGGTGTCTCTGCTGAGGGAATTTATTTTTTCTTCTGAACTGTAATGAAAAATTTTTCAGACTCCAGCACAGACTTAGTCTTACATCACTGTAATGCAAGAAACAGGTAAAGCAATGCAGACATTAAATCATACAATCATGGGCACAAAACACACCTTTTACAAGGTGTCTGGTGAATTTGTTGCCACATTGGACCCCAAGCATATGAGGTACTGCATGCCCTTGTCTCCCCTTGGCACTGCAGAATTTAGGTGGGAGAAAGGGGTTAGTGCTTCATAGCACTGAACTCACGTATTACTAAATACCAAATTTGCCAGCAAATGTCTTCTGTGCCCTGAGTGCCTCAGACCTCTGTTGCTCAAAAGAGTATCATTGCAAAGTTTTCATTACCTTTATTATTATTTTTAATTATGCAGTCAAGTGACCTGAAGTGAGCATAGAGAAGCGTGTGTGCGCACATGTACGTGTGTGTGTGTGTGTGTGTGTGTGTGTGTGTAGATTTTAACAAACCAGACTGTAGTCCTGGAGTGGAACTGCCCATGCTGAATGAGATGTAATGTATTGAGGAGATGACTGTCCTGGAGGTTTGCCCACCATATCATTCACTTGAATGGTTACAGCGGTCTTGCCTTTTCTCTATGTGTGTGTATGATTGGGGAGAGGGCTTCATTTTTGGTCTACAAAATAAAAGTTGCAGCTGCTTTTAACAGAAATAACTTTTTTTTTTCCCTTTCCTTTTGTGATCCAAACCCAAACATAGGCTTCTCTCAATTATATTCCGGTTTGCTTGCACTAGTGCAAGCCAATGTAGATGCATGCAGCCAGTTAAAAAAACCAAAATCATCCTTAAACCTGCACATGTGCCACTTGAATACCTCTTTGCCACTGCAGCAATACAACCAAATTTAACACTGCATGCTTTTAATATGGGTGATTAATGATGCTATGCACTTCTGCCTATAAACTGAAATCACAGCATGAAAACTGTTTATACTAAGTTCAACAGTATTTTTAAACCAGTGAAAACCTTAGTCAGGATCTGCACCAGTTCTTTCAACGTGAGATAGCACATCAGCCTGGAAAACCAAACTTATTTAATAAAAATACTGTGAAAGCCTGTTTCTCACCTATCTAGCTGTAAACTTTGCTTGAACATGACAATATGAGACTTGTGCTGACTGGATTTGGGAATTCATCTATTTTTGACTCTTAAAAAAGGTTGCTATCTGCTTAAAAACCCAAACTTGTAGAAACTGTATACACTTTTGCCAAAAACACCGTCCTGAAACAATCCCTTACTTTCCCTTTAGTATCATGTAAGAGTGTGGAAACTTTTCATGCTGTTTCTTCAAATTGACATGAATCCTTAAGGAGAGATTTGATAGCTAATGTTCAATAGAAGTAGTAGCATGAGGGGACAACTGCATCTTTTGGATGACAGCCAGTAGAGTACATACACAGTTCATGTACAGTCATTTGGTGGAATCTTTTTGTCTGTTAAGTCCTTGGTGTTGTCAAGAGGGTACAGTTCCACACACTTACCTTGATTACCAAGAATGGTGTACAAGCTCTTGTGCCTAGAAGTCCCTTTGTTAGCTGAGCAGCTTCACAGACACTGCGTCAAACCTGATCCATTCAAAGGCTCTGCAGGACAGAGCAGTCTGAAAACTGCTACATAATGTCTAGGATATCAATTCTTCCAGCTGGGGAGAAGCTGTCTTTGACCTGAGTTCCCTAGTATTACAAACTGGCTTTCCACAAGGAGCAGATTCTCTAAAGTAATTCTGTTATGCGACAATGTGAGTGGCTTGATCTAGTCTGTGCAACCTAGAGAAACAACTGCCAGATCCAGTGAGAGGGAAGTTTTGGTTAGATGTTGAACTAATTAATGTTTATCTTGTAGTTACACTCTCACTGTAACAGGTGGACAGCAAGTGAAAGTGTTCAGTTAGTGTTTCTGGAGCTACAAGGAACTGAAAATCACTTCACTGCTGTGTTGGAGCACTCACTTTCCTGGTAAAAATTAATTTTGTATTTCTTCCAGATGCTCAAAATGGAATTCTTACGACATTCACAGTCACTCTTTTTGTTTGCTCAGTTTGCTCTGTCTGAAGTGAAGCTAGAAATGCAGCTCTCAGCTATTTTCAGAATGCTCTAGGGATACCTTCCCAATTATAAATGGCAAAATAGTAGGAATCCCAGGTGTACAGCGATGTCATGAGTTAAGGTAGGTGTTAGTGGCAAGGAGGAATTTCTTCTACTGACATTCCTGTTTGCATTCAGAGTCCTCCATAATGGTAGTTTTGACCAGGCTCCCTTAAAAGATGACGTTTCTTTCTTAATCAGTGTCCTTGGTTCATTGGAAAGCACTGACTTTTTATACAGGTAACTTTAACTGAGTAGCCTTTCTGCCTCTGCTCTGGAGTTTATTTTCTGCTGTTTGTGTTCTTCTTGACCTGTGGCATTGCTTCTAAGTTTTACTTCAAATAAACTTCATCCAGTCAGATAATTTCCAACTATATAGTTAAGACAGAACCCTCCATCTCCAAAATTAAGACTTGGGAAAGGCCTCACTCCCCGACAAACAAAAAATCCCACAAAACCCTGAAGACACAGTGATAGGACAAGGAACAATGGGTTTAAACTAGAACATAGAAGATTTCACTTCAACATGAGGAGAAACTTCTTTACAGTGAGGGTGACAGAGCCCTGGAACAGGCTCCCCAAGGGGGTTGTGGAGTCTCCTTCTCTAGAGACTTTCAAAACCCACCTGGATGCATTCCTGTGCAGACTATCCTAGGCGTTGGACCTGATGATCTCTTGAGGTCCCTTCCAACCTCTGATATACTGTGATACTGTGACTTCATCACAAAATGCTCTTTATTGTTATTCCCCTACAACCCTGAAGAGCAGACTCTTGCTCTAATAGTAGAGTTCCTCACTCAGTGGGATGATCCCATTTCTGACTAAATAGGTAACAAGCCCATGCTGTTGATTTTTGCAGTGTTGGTTGCAAAGGCTGCTTCAACTGCCTGTGAGTTTAAGGAAACAGCAAACCTGTGCTACTGAAGTCTTGGATGGCACCACTAGGGCAAGTGACTGGAATAGTCTGCTGTCCTCTTCACAACAGGCCTGCCTCTAGCTACTGTCAAAGAACAAGTAAGGCAGAGCATAGACTTCCCGAGTGAATGTGAGTACACCTGGACACTGGGGTCATACATCCAACAACACTCCGTGCTCTATAGTTGGCTTCAAGGTAGAGCTGGATGGTACATCCTTTGTAGTCCTAGAATAACCTCAGGAACTTGACAGCTGTTGGGAGTTTTTGCCATTCTCTCAGTACAGTTAGAGCACATCAGTGTTGCTTCTCAACTCAGCACTGCTTAGCAAACTGCTGTTGACTCTGAAGAATGCTCTTCCTCGTCATGTACACACATATTGTATAAAGTCACTAGAGGAAAACAGTAAGACAGAGCAGTCATTGTCACAGTGTTAATGCTCAATAATTCCACCACTATTTAGAAATAAGCTTTTATTAAGTAGATTGAGTTAGGCACTATTGAATTGAAGAACAAGTACAGAAATAGAAGTTCCACAAACAGTGCTAAGTATGTAACACTATTCAGTGGTTACTGAATTTTTTGTTATGCAGTATTCAGAATGTTCACCCTAAATCCATCATCTTCTTAGTCCCAGTGAGTTTTCATTTGCTTGATTCTACCTTCTATCAGAAATTCCATTGTAAGAGGACAGTTTCCATGTTGCTGGCCAACTGGAAGGGTCTGCATGTGACTCTAAAGCTTTAGGACAGTTCGAATGCTTAAAATGAGAAAGAAAAAAAACAAAACAAAACCAAAAGAAGTTACCAATAAGTCCATTTTCTCTTGACTCTCACCTCTTCCTTTCATTACTGAAACATAGTTGTAACTTAACTTCCATCTCTTGTAAGAACTAAGTTACACCTATACCCATTTAATAAAGGTTAGTAATGCTTGGTTGTTTCAGTTTCTTCCCCAATAAGATACACTCAAAGCGGAAGCTTTTTCAAATTGCATGGCAAGTTCTTAGTAGTCAGCCAATAATACTGATCAGGAGCATTAATATGTACAATATTCAATCTTTTGACTGCTTGGAGAATTTTCCAGAACTTACATTATTACTTTCATAGGATATGTTCATGCAGGAATAAACCACTGAAATGATACAGAAGTTTGTAACTGGGAAGGAGGATCAACTGCTGTATTTGCAGTGTTTCCAATTGTAAAAAGTACAACTGCAGTTACTGTTAACTGACTTATCCAAAACAGGCATGCAGGAGATAAAGCCACTAATATTTTTTAGAAAGTTCTATGCATCAGTATGGATTATGATCAAAGACTGTGCTGTTTTCTTGAGATAATGCTGGTAACTATCCATCTGCAAATGAACCCAAGTATGGATAAACAGTTGCCTGCATCAGTGGAAATACACAGGAAAAGATGTACTTTACTACCAGAATATGGCTCTTAGTTTTTCTTCTTGTCTACCTGCTGATTCTTCACTTCATCCAAAAAATGTTCTTAAACCGTATATGACCTAGTCTGCTAAGTAAGCTGATTTCTACTTTTAAGAGGCACTGGTATAAATCTTGTTCTGTAAACTCCCTTTCAGTCTCTCTTTGAGGAAGAATGTTTTAGCAATGTTGGAAGCCTGAGACTGACTTGGGCCCTTGATCAGCTTTACCTACTTCTGTGTTTCCTTATACACTGGGAAACACTTTGAACTTAAAAATGCCTTTTTAGAGGCTTTTTACTCTTGCCTGTGTTATGGCACATGCCTAGAAGCTCAGAGAAAGGTTATTGATCTCTGAATGAACATGTGTGGTATATGTCAGCCTTTATCCTCACTGTTTAAAACATAACAGTGGGCAGAGAACCACTGTATTTTGGCAGTGCCTTACCAAGAAATCTCTTCTACAGATCTTTCAGTATTATGAACATTACCTCTTTCCTGTATGCATCAGCTCAAAAGCCTCATTAATTCTGTTAAAGGGCAGGGTGTGAGTCACAAATTCATCAACTTTGATCTTTTTGGACATGTAGTCAGTCACCAGTTTCGGAACACTGTCTACGCTCTTCCAGCCTGAAACACAGAGAGCATGCATTTGGTTTTCCCTTTTCCACCCACCTTGGAAGGCAAACGAAAAAAAATGCAACCCTTACACAGGCACTTGTGTGATAAACAGGAAATGGAACTGAAAGCAGTGGCATATTTGTTTCCTCCTGCTCTGGGCCAGCAGTAAGGAATGCAACAGGACACACTATCCAAACACATGCATGCACTGATGTTGCACTAGGCCTTTCAGCATTCAACATAACAGCAGCCCTCATTTAGGAAAGTATGCACAATACATCTCTTTGAGCCCCTCTATCTATCTTTATAACCTCAGTTTTGTATTGTGTGGAAAAAGAGCAGTGTAATAGCGATGTGAAGTTTGGGTACTTTGGTGAAATTCAGCAATTACTGAATTCCCAAGTTACCTGTAGCTGTAAAAGCCTCAGTGTGATTTGGGTCTGCCAGCAGAAAATGTGCATTGAGCACTTCCGTTTTATTTGAAAGCTCTTCATAGCATGTTCCCATGTTAGCCCCCCAATGTGTAATTAAGCAACACAAACATTTATGTGAGTTCTGATCTCCCCAAAGACTAGGTCCTTTCACTGAACCAAACCCTCACTTGGTGACAAAGCAATCCTTCCATACCATTCCTTCAGCATATAGTTGTGTACTCTTCCAAAACGTGTGAGCTATCATACTGTGTCTATTTGTAGCCTGTCTGTGGGAGTATCTTCTATCTTAAAAGTCAACACAGCATTTATGAATAGTTTGTCAGTAGTACATTCCTTGTACAAGCAAAAGCAAGCTGGTATGTCCTTGCCAGCTTTCACCTGCAGTAAATTATTGTTCTCTCCATACCAAAAGAGAGTTACCTCCAAATGCAGTTCCTTTCCATGTCCGCCCAGTTACCAGCTGGAATGGCCGTGTAGAAATCTCCTGCCCAGCAGCAGCTACTCCAACTATGACGCTGACTCCCCAGCCTTTGTGGCAGGCCTCCAAGGCAGCCCTCTTCAGAGATGGACAGAACAAAGCAGACCATTTATTGCTAATGTTTAGCCTGCCTAGACAGGCACAGGTTGCACTGCCTTTCCCCCACCTACCATGTTAGTGTTTAGGGAACAATAAATACACTAAAAAATACATACTTGTCCATTGACTGTAAAATATTCCTTTTATAGCTCATCTGACTTCTTGAGAAGTCACTCTGAACTCCCACTGGGAAGCTGAGATAAAATGTAATCAGAGACAGTATAGACCATGTTACTGATTTAAATCTTGGAAATCTAGCCTTACATTCAGTAATCCTTCTGCCTTTCCAAAGGTTGATTTCATCATTTGAGGAATTAGGGAAGTACTGAGTGGTCCTTGAGATTTGACTGTTCATTGTACAATGCTTTTTTTTTTTTTTAATTTTTCAACAGTCAGCATATGAAAAGTATTTCAAAGAACTCCCATTACAGGAAAAAGTCTGTAAGTTGTAAGTGCCATTTTCAACCTAAGAAGTAGCATCTACTTTCATTACATAATAAAGATTAGATATAAATTGACCTTTTTGGTCACAGCAATTATCATTACTATTTTAAAAATAAATTAGTATGGTATGCTTTCTGTAATAAGAAAGCAGCTTGTTGTGCTATTTAGCTAAACAACTAAGTGGCAGCTACATATCCCCTCCCTCTAAGTACTCCTGCTATGCAAACACTCACCATGACTCCAACATTACCAATGCACTCAAATGAGTAGTCTACACCACCATCAGTCATCTCAACCAGCACCTCCTGTATGGGCTTCTTGAAGTCTTCAGGGCTAATGCACTCAGTAGCTCCAAACTCTTTGGCTTTGGCATACTTATCCTTGTTAATGTCAACGCCAATGATCCTGGATGCTCCTGCTATTTTACAGCCCATAATAACAGCCAGCCCAACTCCTCCTAAACCAAAGACAGCACATGCAGAGCCAGGCTCCACCTAGGAATAAGAAAAGAGCCATGAGCAACACAGAAAACTCATCCTTCCACATGAGTGGGAAACAGCTTAAGAAGTCTGCAGTGAAGGAAATGTGGAAGAAAAGATAAATGGCTATGAGATTTTTATCCATTGGATAAGAGAAACGATACAGAAATTAAAGCCAAAAACTCTTTAGGTGGTAAGCATTTAATTTGTTCAAAGACTTAACTCCCATAACCTGCCCCAGACTTGTGCACACTCACCTGCCATCTGTCTCATTCTGAGCTTCAAACTACCAGAATGATTTGCAGCAAGATTAAGATGAATTGGAACAGTAATTTATATATAACTGGTATCAGAAGGGATGCAGAATCTTCTATTTGGATTTCCTCTAAAAGGGAGATCAGGTTCTAACCTGATCTGGCTTTTATGAAGAAGTTAGAATTTTTTTAGCTAAACTTCAGCAGTTGTGGAAGAAGCAGCAGAAATTTGGTCAGCACAGTAACAATCCTAAATCTGTCTCTACGTTATCTGTGTACTTTGGCTCAGATAGTAACAGAGAAAAATTCAGAGGCAAACACAGTGTTACCTTAGCAGTGTTAACAGCAGCCCCGTAGCCAGTAGAGATTCCACAACCAAGCAGGCACACTTTATCGAGTGGTGCTGCAGCATCTATCTTGGCTACTGAGATATCAGCCACCACAGTATACTCTGAGAAGGTGCTAGTTCCCATGAAGTGGTAAATCTGCTTTCCTTTGCAGGTGAATCTGCTGGTACCATCAGGCATGAGTCCTTTCCCTTGAGTAATTCTTGAGACAAAGATGGGAAAGTTCAGTTCAGAGTCTTAAGCACTAAATACTCTCACCAGAGAGTATCCATTAAGTAGCACAGAGATGCAGTTGTTGCCTTGCACCATTATTTTTCAATCACTCCAGTAAACCCAGGAGTTCACAGAAACCAGATGCTAAACTCCTAAAACTTCATGCTGGTAATTCCTCCATGAAGATACTGAAAGAAATTGAGTTTATCTAATACTGATGTTCTCAGTTACCACCACCCTGTCTTTACCTCCTTCAGTGCATTTCCCTTGAATAGCAGCTATCAGTTACGTCACTGGGATTTTAGTTTGGGTTTGGGAGAATTATTTTCAGAATGGGAGCTGGAAGTTTAGCTAGGAAGCAGGTGCCAAGGGAAAAACAGCTTGCTGTGATTTTGTACTGCTTGAGAGCTTTGGTGTTGACTCCCAAGAGCTAAATTCCTTGAAGTGTTTCCCTTGAGTAGTAATTAAATACGGGGTTGGAGCATTTATGTTTTCAAAACTATGGACACAAGCTAGCAGTTTACACCTACACATATAAGAAAACAGAAATAGACTTATTTAAAGGCAAAGGGAGGAAGAATTAAAAAGTAGTCTGTAACTGACTCCATAAACCAAGTATTTTCCAAGTCATTAAATGATGCATCTCAAGATTTATTCTGTAAAGATAACTCTTGTTAATTACTTTTGATAACTGGAACAAGTATACATTGAACAAATACCCTGTGTGTTATAAAGAAAACCATACAGACCTTATCTTCTGGCACAGATTTGTTTTAGGGTTCTTACAGAACTTGCACTCTCTGCACTGGGGGATGTATAGAGGGATAACAGTGTCCCCTAAGAGAAAATAAAAAATACTTTGTGGCTTGTTATCAAGTCAAGAAAGGCACTAGGAAAAGAACTAATGTTACTGAAGCCAATTTTCATGGCTTTTATGTGAGCTTCTTTGTATGAAAAACCGTTTATGGTGTAAATCAGCACTGTTTATAGAGAGTGATAGATAAAACACTTTTCTCATGTCTGAGCAGACAACCAATTAGAAGTTCATCATTCCAGAACAAATAAATGTCACTGTAAAACAAACCAACCCCAAAGCAACAGTGAGCAACATAATTAAATATTTTTAAGCCCTTTAATTAAGCCAATAGGTAACAACTATCATTAAAAAAAAAACCAACCAAACAAACAAAAAAAACCCAAAAGCAACAACCAATGTAATTCTACTGATCCATTTTCAAGTGAGAAATTGGTATGCTGGTCTCCTTCAAGCATTAAACCAAGAGCACACTGAACAGATTACTGTTGTACCTCACAGACGTCCCAGAGTAAGGCATTATATCCACTCCTGCAATACAGCATTTCAGTGGCCCCATTTGACAGTTAACCATGTAGTGAAATAACATTTTTAAGGAAGGCAGAAAACGTGTAAAATATTTTTTTTACCTGGCTTTACATTTGTAACTCCTTCCCCAACACTCTCCACAATTCCTGCTCCTTCATGGCCCAAGATCACAGGGAAACATCCTTCAGGATCAGCACCACTCAGAGTATAGGCATCAGTGTGACAGACAGCAGTGGCAACTATCTGTGAAGAAATATAAAATCTGAGGCATGCAGAAGAACGGAATAGTAGCACACATCTCAATATTTCCCTTTGGTCAGACATTTGAAACCGACAAGACAAATTTGCCAAACCTGGCAGTGTTTGTGATATGGCCAACACTCTTTCCAATCCCAGCAAGGCTCATTTTACTACTTTGAAAAAGTGAAATCATGATAGTACGTATTTTCTTATTTCCATCAACTCCATTCTGACACTGAGATGGGTAGAAGATGACATCTGGTTTCCTGAAGCTAGAAATCAGTCCTCTTGGTTATCTCAAAGTTGGTTGGGATCTCAGATTTGAAATAAGTTAGTCTCTCAAAGGTAAAATGATCAGAGAGACCACACAGAATTCTCAGTACTGAGTAAATTAAGGCTTCAGCACCAAGGAGATAAATTTCATCTTGATGTACACTTCTTGGCAGATACAGGCTACTGGAAATTCCTGACCAAATCAGAAGCTTGGATATGGAGAATTCAAGAGACCACAGCTGAGCAGCCAGTAACTTGTGGCCTGACTGAAGTCAAATCCAGCACACATTACACAGCTGCAGCACGTCACAAGCTACTGGCCTTCAAACATGACCAAGGTATTCCTAGCTCAGATGTTTTGAGGGAAGTTTAAGGACTGGAACTGATCCCCAAGACTAGTCATGATAGTTAGACCAGACTGAAGTGAGACCAGTAGAAATCAGTGCTCTTCATAAACAGATGATCTAAATACCAGAGTTTTCTTCTTTGTAAAGCCAGCTAAGATACTAATGAACTAATGCTGTCCATTCAGAAGAAGACTGCTAGTAAACAAACTATTCAGCTTTAATACTGAAGTCTCCCAAAATACAATGCATACAGCTATACAATTGATTTAATTACCTTGATACGAACTTCATGAGCTTTTGGTGGAGCAACCTCCACCTCCTCAAGAGAAAGGGGTTTACCTGCCTCCCAGGCAACAGCAGCCTTGCATTTAATAACCTAAAAGACAACAACAACAAAAAAGAGGACATCTGTTGTATGGTTCATTAAAAATAATTCTTGTTCAGCCAAATGAGAAAATGAGAGAAACACTACTGGCTTTTGGAAGTAATCCCAGATCTGAAATTCATCATTTCAACACAGAGGTTTAATTGCCCTACATTTGCTTTCAGATATAATAAAAGTCATGAGTGCTTAGGAGATAGTCAAATACTGCAGTGAAATGAGCAACAGGAGGGGAAAGATTACAAAACAAAGATGATGGTTTTAAAACAAGAGACAGGCGCTCATCTGAGATGTGTTCCTTCAGCACAGAGTGTTCAAAGTTAACAGCCAGCAAACTGCGTCACATAATGGTCTGAGACCCACATCAAGAGGGAATTTCTTGTTCCTTATCAGGATGGCTTCTGAGTATGATTTTGGCAAGCAGATATGTGTTCTTGCCTGAAGCCCTCCAGTGATGATGCACAGGGACAAGAGAGGTTTTGCTGTATGGTTACTATGTACTGACATTCTGGCAGAGCCTGCATGCATTGCTGTTACTAAGTCTTCATTCACTGCTCTCAGCAGCATGACAAATTCTGCACTGGAACCACACCTATACATCCCAGAAAGTTTTTCAAGGCAAATGGTGCAGAGCCTGGAGAGAGCAGGATTTGTGGAACTGTAAACCCAATCCTATCAACAGGTACATCTGCACAGCTGACTGAGGAAATCAGCTGACATTACAGCCACACAATCCAGAGCAGCTTCAGGTGCTGCAAGGGTAAGCATCTGGAGTAGCCTTCAAGTTCAGTTTTACAAAGCATGGCCTTCAGGATAAACAGATAAGGCATCAAATAATCTGAATTTTGTCTTCTGACAGACACAACAGGTTCCAGCAAAGGTGATACGGCATACCTGCCTGCAGGGCACGCAGATGAGCTGTGATATCAAATTCAAAACCTAATCTACATAAAACCTGACAAGGAATGCTGTCACACACTAGATTGCTTTCAAAGACATCCTTTTGCAATCTGCTCCAGAATAGCAACCATGAATTTTGGTTTATATTTGGGTTATATTCAGTTACACTATAAAAATTAAACTTTTTTTTCTATGCAAACAAGGTCTACGCCACTGCTATGACAGTTGGAGATATAGAGCATTTCACAGCATGCACTATAAACCAATACAAGAAAAAAAATATTTTTTTTTTTTTGCATTCAAAGTATTGGACTTGGCCAGAACCAGCTAACACCATTGCCATACCTGTAACTGCAGACATTCACCTTGGCTTAAACTTGCTAAAATAAATACTGCTGACCCTAAAAGCCTTCAATCTTTCTAACAGGTAACAGGCACCCATTCCTACAGCCAGCAGGGTCCTAGATTGGGCAGAAACACCCTTAACCCAGAACCTCTTGCCTTGGCTTTTATTACCAGGCTAAAGATTATAAAAATGCACTGAATGTAACATACAAACTGACTGTAGTGGCAGTATAGGCATTCAGTCATAATTTCTAAACATACCAAATATTTCGCAAGAAAATGTAAATTCAAGACACAATGTGCAAGTGGAGCTGTCATTTGATAAATCATTTACAGGTTTTCAATCCATCCCTCATCCTCCCATCATGAAGTTACTTGTTCTCTCATAGGAGACTGTGCAGTCATGCAACTTTGATTTCCACAAGCTTAATGAAGCACAGGATTAAAGAGGGGAGAAAAGTCTCCTTGTGGGCTATATTCTAATCTTCCTAAAACTAACATTACACATATTTTGAAATAGTGACTTCTGATTCTGAAGCTTTTAAAGAAGCTGGCTTTTGAAATTGCAGTCAGCTCATAGAGCTACAAACGCCCCTAGAATACTCAGTGGGTATCTGAAAAGCCCATTTTCTGACCTTTCAATATCCAAAGCCTTCTGCTGTTGCTTTGCTTAAGATCCTAAAGCTAACAACTGGGAAAAAAAAAAAAAAACAAAAACAACTTTAACCAGTATTTAACTCTCTATTAACAGATTAACACAAGAACACAACTGTTGTGCTGCTTATTGCTACACACTCGATCAGCCACAGCACTCAAGATGAAATTAAGCAGCAACAGCAGCTGCTCTAAAACTGCTGCTGGACTGGACCAACCTTCAGCGTCTAGGCAAAGTGAGACCACCCAGCCTGCTCGGACCCAGGGCCACTGAACAAATGCCCTGAAACTAAAGCAGTATTAGATAGCTTTGGACTATCTTGATGTTTTGAAAGTGATGCAGCTAACTTGTCATACAATGGTTTTGAGAGCAATCACAGTCCAGCTGTATTGAAAAGTCTGGACAAGGTGCTGGAGAGCAAGCCTCAAGGATCACGCTTGCTGCAGAGGCATCTTCCCAAACATGCACTCATTCTTTCTTCTTGCACCCAAGTCACAGGGAGAAAACGCACAGGGTGAACTGTCCTTGACCATTACCCTCTCCCCACCCATCCCTGCTGACAGCTTCTTACTGCCCTGCGGTAACGCAACATGCACCGAGGAGCGATCACCTTCCCAGCCCTCTGCCCTAGAGCCATCCTTTTGCCCCTTCTTCATGCTTATGAAGTCACATCTGTCCCCAGCCCGTAAGAAACCACGCAAGATCAAGGTCTCCGGCTCGTTCTTCCATCACCATGACTTAAAAGCGGTCTAAGCACACAAACGGAACCTTCAGATTCAGAAAACGTGCGCGGACGGGGGAGCACTGTAAGACACAGCGGGGACCAGCCATGCACGTAGTTTTGTCCCGGCTCCTGCAGACAGATACTTACGGCAGGGCCCGCACGCCCATCAGTGAGGGCGCCGACTCCTGCCGCACGCCATTTCTGCTACCGCCGCGCGCTCCCACCGCAGCGCTCAGGCGGCAGCAAAACAACCAACAGGGGCCCACAAGCCCTGGCTCCGAAATGTCTCCCACCACCTCCCGGCCACCCGGTCCGAGGGACAGCAGGGATCGCCTGCCTCAGCACCTCCAGCCCCACGGACCCCTCGGCGCGCCCCACGGACCCCGCGGAAGGGCCGCGCGTGCTGCGGTGCCTCACCCCGCTCGCCATGGCGCAGGGACAACACTGCCCGCCCCTCCCCGCAGGCGGCCACCGGCGCGTGCGCGCTGCGCCCCCACACAGCGTGGAGCTGCCGTGAAGGGGAGGGGGAGGGGAACGGGAGGCGGGAGGCGGGGAGGGGCTACTTGAGGAACTGTCTCCTGTTCTTCTTCATTACCCACCGGGATGGCGGGGCCGGAGCACCGGCAAGCAGGGGAAAGCGCTATTCTTCCTGCAAAAGCTGGTGCGGGTGAAGATCTGGGATAACGGTGAACAGGTGTCAGCGGTGGATGCTTGAGTGCAGCGGTCTTCTTGTGGGGCACTGCTCTCGCAGACTCACAGAAGGTAGGGGTTGAAAGGGACTTAGGGAGATAATCTGTTCGAACACCCCTGCTGGAACAGGATCGCTTACAGTAAATCACACAAGAACACATTCAGATGGGTTTTGAATGTCTCCAGAGGTGGAGGCTCGGAAACGCCCTCTTGAATTCTGATTTGTTTCCTACATTTTCCTGTGAAGGACTAGAGGATGTTATTACCATAGCATTCGAAATAAGAAATTCCTGTCACGGCCCAAATCAGCCTCAGTTAACTTCTGTAAATTACACCTACAGTTGTCTTAACAATGGAGCACTTTTAAAAGATGAAAGCTAATATAAAAGGTTCAAAGCTGGTTGATATTTCCATGGATAATTCTTAACTAAAATAATTGGGGTTTGTGAATAAAATTGTAAATTTAGAATATTATCTAGTAAGTAAGGAGATGGTTGGTTCTAAAGGAAAAACTTTAGAAATAATTTCCTTAATTAATCCTAGTGTAATACTGAAGTATACCCAAGTAAAATAACTTATCAAAACAAAGGCCCATGTTGATTAGATGTATTCAAAATAAGTACGAAAGTGACTGTCACAGTTTTACTGTAGCATATGGAAATAAGTGATTTGCAGAATTTGGTGGTCAAAGTTCTCAGGTATTTGCTTTCACTAAAAATCAAATAAACCACAAAAAGCTGATCTTTTATCACAGAAACATTCAGGTTGGAAAAGACTTTCAGGATCACTAAGTCCAACCCAGAACCCTACTCTATAAGATTTCACCCCTAAACCATATCCCCAAGCACCACATCCAAACCACCTTTAAACACACGTGATTCAGCCACATCCCTGGGCAGCACATTCCAATCCCTGACCACTCTTGCTGTGAAAGTTTTTTTCCTAATGTCCAGTCTAAACCTACCCTGTTGCAGCTTGAGGCCATTCCCTCTTGCTCTATCACTAATTACCTGTGAGAAGAGACCAGCACCAGTCTCTTTGCAATGTCCTTTCAGGTAGTTGTAGAGAGCAATGAGGTCTCCCCTCAGCCTCATCTTTTTCAAACTAAACAGCCACAGCTTCTTCAGTTGCTTTTCATCAGATTTATTCTCCAGGCCCTTCCCCAGCTTCCTTGCCCTCCTCTGAGCTGGCTCCAGCACCTCCACATCTCTCTTGTATTGAAGTGCCCAAAACTGAACACAATACTTGAGGTGTGGCCTCACCAGAGCTGAGTACAAGAGGACAATCACCTCCCTGCTCCTGCTGGACACAGCATTCCTAATCCAAGCCAGGATGCCATTTGCTTTCTTGGCCACCTAGGCACAGTGTTGGCTCATATTCAGTCACTTGTCCATTAGAACCCCCAGGTCCCTTTCAGCTAGGCAGCTTTCCAACCACACTTCCCCAAGCTGGTTTGAATACATTGATATTAAAGTAACAGTGCAAGGGAAATTTTAAAGATATTAGCAAAGGAAGGGTTATGCTGGAAGCTACTTAGACTTGATAGCATTTTCTTACAGTATCTATGAATATCTTTGCTAGCTTTAAAACAATTGTATTAACATTATGTTTAAAACACAATGTTCTAGGAATCAAGCAGAGTATGAGAAACTCTCTGGCATTTGAAGTCCTGCCCAGTTAGTATTCATCATCAAAGGGGCAGGAGAATCTCCAAGTTTCTGGAAAGCTGGCAGTAACTGTTTGCCAGCTGGAGGAGAGGGCAGCTAAGCAGCATCCTGCTGGCACTCACTGTGTCGTGCCTGGTAGCTGAGTGTAGCACTGAGGTTGCAGAACACTCTGCAGAGTTGGCAGCTGCACATGTTGTCTGCACACATGCAGTGCTGTAGGACACAGAGTCCTGGATGTGCAGAAGCTGTTGTAAATTGGCACACGAGAGAAGTTGTTAACCTTTGGTAGCTCAGTTGTGTGTTTGTGATATGCTGTGTAAATGTTGATTGTGGTGAGGAGGTTCAAAGGGCTATAGACTTGGGTAAGAGCTACCCAGAAGAGGTCAAAAGGCATTACAGTGCTACGAGTCCAGTGTTCTGTACCACAAGAAGAGGGTCTGTTCAGCAGAAGGGCTGGCTCCTGGTGGCAATCCTGTTCTCTGGGGAAGATTATGCACAGTTGTGCTGTAATGTTCTGTGGGACTTGGCGATGGAAATAAGCTAAAAGTACAGCACCATTTGAAAAATGGAACCATATCCATGTCTGTGTGTCTGAGCATTACATGAAGATACATGGAAACATGCCATGGAAGTGCACAGGGTATGAGAAAGAGCTTCTCCTGGCCCTGGGACCTCTGTTGATTGAGTGCACTACATGAGACAAGTTTGACTGAAACCCTTTATTGGTTAAAGCATTTTCTCAGAAGAGGTGTCCCTGTGTGTCTCAGCCAGGCACAGCAGCACTGGCAGTGGCATCAGGGCTAGCGAGTTCCTCATCCTCATCTCCTTGCAGCCCACAAAATGATGTGCTGGGCAAGACAGGCCTGAGCCAGGAGAGTGTCTGCTGCATTGGTGCCTGAACTCAGCCTCCCATGTGGCTGCATCCTTCAGAAGAGCAGGACAGTGCGAACGCTGAAAAGTGGAAAGGAGAGGAGGGGGTTAGAGGTGTTGTGGCTGGGAGTGTTCAGAAGCAGGCAGTGGGGCAGGCAGGTAGACCTCAGGACAGGTCACCTTCTTTCTCATCCAGCCTCTCCCTGACTCAGCTGCATGGGTTGCACAGCAATGGGGCAGGCTCAAAGTCCTGCTGAAGGGAACACCTCGGCAGCTGAGCCTCCCCAAAGCTCGTGTGCTGCTGCTGCTGCTGTAAGAGACATTCTTCCTTCCTTTGGCTTTGATGCTGTTGTTGCCAAGGATACCCCTTACTCCTTGACTCTGTTGCCTGTCCTGTGCTTTCAAACAGTGCCCTGCCGTGTGGTACCTAAGGGCCTGTGCTGCTCTTGGTGCAGTGCTGAGGCTGTGCTCTGCTGAGCTGAAGCATGAGCAGGAGCATTCCCTGTGCCCTGAGTGTGAGCTTTTCCCTCTGGGTTATGGCAGATCCTCCTTACGCAGGGCTCTTGTTCCTGCTTCCTCCCAAGCCTTGGATGCTTTCTGAGAAGGCATGTTGCATGGCCTGCCTTCCAGAGTGTTTGGGCTGTTTGAATTTTAGGTGGAGGTGGCCTTTGCTGTACCTCCCTTGTGCTGGTCAGGGTCTCACCTTTTCCCTGCACGTAACAACTCCAGTCCCTCATTGACTTTAGTGAAGGGCAGCGTGTGGGTGATTAGCACATCTAAGTTGAATTTCTTCTCCAAATAGCTGGAAACTAATCTGGGGACAGAATCTCTCATCTTCCAACCTAGAAATAGGAGAGAGCAGCTAGAGTGAATAACAGGGGAAAGCTGTTTTAGTAAGGTAGTGATGCTGTCAAGGTCAGGACCGATGACCACTTCTGGTGTCTAGTTCTTGCAAGACGTATTCCTCTCCTTGGAATGAGAGTGGGTTAGCACAGACAGGGAGTTGTGTGTTGAACTGTATGAAACAGTAACAGGTTGATTAGCATGCTTCATGCCTGTACAATGGAAATGCCGTGCTGTTATTTGGTTTTCTTTGTCTTGAAAGCCCTCTCAAAGAGACTTTTAGGGACACTGGCAAACTGGAAATATTCTTGGTGTCCCAGAGCTTAGTGAGCAATGACTATGGGGAAAAGTATCTTTTGTGCACGAGTTGAGTTCATAGCTCAGGTGGGCAAACTCGTTTTCCTGGGGGTAGTTATTAATGTGTTCCACAGATATTTGGAAATCAGAGTTTGGAAAGGTAAATGCTGAGATGTCAGAAATGTTTCCCTAAATTTCGTACCTCCAAGCATAGTCCCCTTCCATGCACGCCCACTCAGCAGAAGCATAGGGTCAATTGCAAGCATTGAACCAGCTTTCTGTACTCCAACCATTATGCACGTGCCAGTGCTCACTTTGCAGGAAGTCATGGCAGCAGCCTGATGGGACAGATGGGTGACTTAGAGAAGGTGCCGTTGAATTTGTCAGGAAAGCATTCTTCCTGTGCAGGCATCTGCCCCTTCCATGGCCATCTGACAATGCAGACTCCCTTGTGCAGGTGAGATGGAGAGCTCAGTGCCTGTTTTGCAGCTTGTCTGTTGCTCCCTTTGTGAGCAAAGATGTGCCCAGCAGTGCAGGCAGCAGACAAGGAACGTCCCACTCAGGTGAATTGTGCCCTGATGGGAGCCCGTGAATGTGCTGGCAGGGAGGACACATGCTGTAATGCCACTTACCAAGGTATCTTGCTTCCCAACGGCCTCAAAGGTGTAGTCCGCCCCGTAGCCGGTCATCCCAATGAGCACCTCATGGATGGGCTTCTGGAAGTCTTGAGGGTTGATGCAGTCAGTGGCTCCCAGCTCCTTGGCCTTGGCAAACTTATCCTTGTTGATATCAATGGCAATGATGCGGGAAGCTCCAGCTGCCTTGCAGCCCATGACAACAGAGAGGCCAACTGCTCCGAGGCCAAAGACAGCGCAGGTGGAGCCCGGTTTTACCTGCACAACATGGGGCCCTGTGAGTGTCCAGCATGAGGAGGAGGTTGGTGAGGATTGCACAGGTCTGGTGAGGGTGTGAGTGTGGCTGTGGGGTGATTTTCCTGGTCGTGCCTGAATACCAACCTTGGCAGAGTTGATGGCAGCCCCATATCCTGTGGGAAACCCGCAGGCAAGCAAGCAGACTTTGTCCAGAGGTGCAGCAGCATCAATCTTGGCAACAGCATACTCCGGTACCACAGTGTATTCTGCAAAGGTGCTGACCCAAAAGAAGTGGTGGATCTGCTTCCCTTTGCAAGTGAACCGGGTGGTCTTGTCAGGTAGCACACACTGTGATTCATATAAGCTGTTGGGAGGCAGAAGCCCTGATTTTTCATCCAGTAAAGCACCTGTGGGGATGTCAGATTTGCTGACAGGCAGCTGACCCTATTTAGGTGTAGGAGAGGGCAAAGCAAACTCACTGAGCCTTGAGGCAGAAGTTAGACTCAGGATTCAGGCAGAAGATGCATTTTCCACATTGAGGAACACAGAGGAGAATGACTTTGTCACCTGAAATAATGAACATCCTGTGTTAGGTATCTGTCCCTCAGCAGACCCTGAACAGCTGTTGGAGAGCTGAATCCTGGGTGTGTATTTGTGTGTGATTCTGTTACCTGGTTTCACAGAGGTCACTCCTTCTCCAGTGCTCTCCACAATCCCTGCTCCTTCATGACCTGGGATAACTGGGAAATCTATATTGGCAATGCCACCTTCCCTAAGGATTTCATCTGAGTGACAGATGCCAGTTGCCACCATCTGGATAAGAAAGAGGAGGTGATTTCCGGCCTCTGTTGAACTCACTTTGTGGAAGTAATTTTCACAGGGGTGTTACGATCCCCACCACCATTGGTGCTGCCACCCCATGCCAGCATACCGTGCCCAGGCCAGGCTTTCTGCTTCCACTCACACAGAATGCTTCTAGTGCCCTTCCTCTGCACTGTGCTGTAGGGGCTGAGGATTAGTTTGTGGAGTGTCTCTGGCTCCCAGATTTGTGGGAAAGGAAAGTCCCAGGTGCTTCTGCCTGAAAGAGCCTGGCATGACTTAGCAGGGAGAGCAAACTGTTGTGCTGTGTTCAGGTGTGCCACAGCATTTGGTAATTGTGTGAAGATTGTCCTTTTCTGATGACCTGAGCGGGGTCACTGTTGAGAGTTATGGGATGTTTGGGATGAGCAGTTCAAGGGTGTTACATGGCTGCCGGTGTGCAGCAGCAACGCACTGTGTTAGAGCCCTGCAGTGCTATCCACAGGCTGGAATCCTTTTTTTCTAACAGCAATCCCAAATTTTGGGTGTCAGGGATGATCTGATTTTGGTTTTACCCAGGATCTAGTCTTGTTACTGAAGGATGAGGTTCTCCAGAACTTCCCACTGCCTTGACTTTGATGACATAGTGTAATGAGCAGCTAAATGATGTGTGAGATCAAGAAGCATCATAAGCTATGAGGGTTTACCATGGAGGCCTTCCTTCATATGTTTTGATGGGTAGAGAAAGAGGATTAAAAATATTCTCACTGGTGCTGAGAAACTCTACCTATAGGCATTGGTAACACAGATCCCTGCCAGGTGCATTCAAGGGATAGCCACAAGAAGTAGAATTCCCACAAGGGAGAAAAAAACCCAAGAGTGAAAGAAGTTCTTACCTTGATACGAACTTCACCTGCCTTTGGGGGTGCAACTTCCACCTCCTCCACAGAGAGTGGTTTGCCCACGGCCCAAGCAACAGCAGCTTTGCATCTGATCACCTGGAAGCAACAGAGGGATTACACTGCATGGGATGTGGAGCGTGCTCAGGGACAGTCAGTCACCTAAAAGAGAGCTGCAGGAACTCAGTGGTGCTCATCTGTCCACCAAGCCAAGTGATGTTCAATAAACACTTGCCTGCTTGATGGTCTGAGGAAACACCAGTGGTGCTTTGTCACACAGAGAGTATGAGACATACCCTTAGGGTGTTTTGGGGTTTTAATGGCTGTGGGTTTTTCCTAGTCTCATGCCATGCTAATAGACAGCTTGTGCTGTGATGGGGAGTGTGGAACCTACCTAGTGGAAATGCCTATTAAGAGCTTTGTTGTTGGTCTTGTAAGACAGTGGCCTGAGGTACCCAGGATGGGTTAAGGAATGCTTCCCATCTGGCTGGCTACTGGATGCTTTTTTCCCTTGCCAAAGAAAAATTTGTCTGTGGCAGGACCCAATCCATGATCCCATCAACCCAACGCTGTTTTGACATCCGTAAAATTGTGCTTGAAACTTGAAAAGGGACAAGGAACAAGGAAGAACAGAGGAGATGAGTTGTGCTTCCGTGCCCAAAGCAGGAGCACAGAGCAGGGTTGAGCGGAGGGGGCTCTCCAGAGCAGCAGGGTTTGGAATTTTCATTCCTGAGCTGAGAGGCAGAGCAGGAGAGGAACGCAGTGCCTAAGGCAGGTCCTGGCAGGTGTGATAGTCTGGAAGCTGATGTAATTCAAAGGGGTTCAATCAGTTGGGGAGTGAGGTGAGAGGAAAGCGGGTGCACACAGAGGTGTGCAGGCTGAGTCATTTTCAGAACATTTGCCCAGGAGCAGGGCACCTTAGAAAGGAATATGGGAAATATGTTGTCCTTACTTTTCCAGAAGTGGCCATGTGGTCTCAGCTGTTGGTGCAGCAGGCTGGAGGGAAGCTGCTACTCGTCTGGCTGATGCTCTGAGTTGCAAAACAGCCCAGCTGTGGTGGTTGAGCACTCCTAGGAACCCTTTGGCTACAGCTAAAATACGAGGCCGGGAGCGTGGAGGGAGTCCTGCTGTGGGACTGTGACCAGAGAGCTCAGAGCTGTGTTTAATATCTGTGTTGAGAGTGGGGGAGTAGCAGGTTGAAGTCCATGATGGAGGCTGTCATTGGTGGCTCTGCATTTAAGCCATGCCCTGCCTTCCTTGCATGAAAAGCACAAGATCTTTCCCTGCTGCTTGCTTCTAGCATGTGTGGAAGGAGGAGACTGACATCACAGTGCCCTGCCATGCAGTGTCTGAGGGTCTGTGCTGGCTTCAGTGTAGTGCTGGAGCAGTGGAATCTCTGCTGAGCTGAACATACCTCACAAGCAGCAGTATAATGTAGATTTGATTACTTGATAAGTTCTCTCTTTCTTGCAATAGTAAGACCAAAAGCATCACTCTTGTTTTCTAATAGAAGATTTTTGGACTGGGCAACAGTTACCTTGGAAAGACTACCTCTCAATTTTCATTTCTGAACATGACAATATATGGGACAGAACATCCCTCTGCTGTGGTGAACCATGAGCAGGTGGGTTCCCTGTGCTGAGCTGGGCTCATCCCTCTAGGTTGTGACAGATCCTCCATACACATTGGTCTTGTCCCTGCTTCCCCAAAAGGCCTGGATTAAACTGGGGATAGAGTTTCTCATCTTAGAACCTAGAAAGAGGAAAAAGCACCTGCAGTGAGTTACAGGGGAAATGCTGTTTTGGTAAGGTTGTGTTTCTGGAATCTCAAGACTGAGATGTCCTTGGAGTGAGAGTGGGTTCACATCAATAGTTGTGTGTATGGTATTTGTATGCTACAGTTACAGGCTCAGTAGCATGCTTCATGCCTATGTATACAATGGAAATACAGTGCACTTCCCTGGCTTTGTTTGTCCTGAAAACTCTTTCAAAGAGATTTCCCTGGGATGCTGGCAAACTGCAAGTAATTCTTGGTGACCAGGAGATTAGTAAGTCCCACCACCCTCATAGTAAAGAACTTCTTTCTAAAGTCCAATCTAAATCTCCCCTTCCCCAGTTTAAAACCTTTGTCCTGTGTCTTCTTTCTACATGCTCTTGTAAACAGTCCCTCACCAGATTTCTTGTATTAAAAAGAATTACGAAAGTGACCATGACAGTTTTGCTGTAGAAACACATGACACTGGGATAATGAAATATTTTTAATATTTTATGTATGGACATAAGTCATTCTGTGCATTTTGCAGTTAAAATCCTCAGCTTTCACTGAAAATCAAATAAACCACAAAAAGCTGATCTTTTATGTGCTGATTCAAATATGTTGATATTAGAGTGCAAAGGAAATTTTAAAGACATAAGTTAGGGATTGGTTCTGCTGAAAGCTCCTTGCTTGCGCCTAAGAGAATTTTCTTCTAGTATCTATGAAAGTCTTTGCTAGTCTTTAAAACATAATTATTTGATCAGCTGTGAAAGCAGTGATGTTTCAGGAATTGGGCGGCCAACTGGCCGCCAGAGGGCGCTATTGTCAGTACAGAACTCATTTTCCACACGGCGACTTTGGTGAAGTGTGAGGACAGTTTCTTGAAGGCAGAGTTATTGTACAACAATCGAATTGTCTTTCAGATAGCTTTAGTTTTTTTCATAAACGAATTTTTTTTTTCCAAATCCCACACAAATCTAGTGATGTGTTTAGATTTTGGTGATATCCCATAACAGAACAGCAGTCTATTTGGTTTATGCTTAAAGAGCAGCTAAGAGAAATACCAGTAATGTTCATAGCAGGACACAGAGAGTCAGATGTGCAGAAGCTGTTGTAAATTGGCAGACAAGATAGAAGTTGTTAACCTTTGGTAGCTCAGTTGTGTGTTTGTGATATGCTGTGTAACTCTTGATTGTGATGAGGGGGGTTCCAGAAGTTCAAAGGGCTATAGACTTGGGTAAGAGCTACCCAGAAGAGGTCAAAAGGCATTACAGTGCTACGAGTCCAGTGTTCTGTACCACAAGAAGAGGGTCTGTTCAGCAGAAGGGCTGGCTCCTGGTGGCAATCCTGTTCTCTGGGGAAGATTATGCACAGTTGTGCTGTAATGTTCTGTGGGACTTGGCGATGGAAATAAGCTAAAAGTACAGCACCATTTGAAAAATGGAACCATATCCATGTCTGTGTGTCTGAGCATTACATGAAGATACATGGAAACATGCCATGGAAGTGCACAGGGTATGAGAAAGAGCTTCTCCTGGCCCTGGGACCTCTGTTGATTGAGTGCACTACATGAGACAAGTTTGACTGAAACCCTTTATTGGTTAAAGCATTTTCTCAGAAGAGGTGTCCCTGTGTGTCTCAGCCAGGCACAGCAGCACTGGCAGTGGCATCAGGGCTAGCGAGTTCCTCATCCTCATCTCCTTGCAGCCCACAAAATGATGTGCTGGGCAAGACAGGCCTGAGCCAGGAGAGTGTCTGCTGCATTGGTGCCTGAACTCAGCCTCCCATGTGGCTGCATCCTTCAGAAGAGCAGGACAGTGCGAACGCTGAAAAGTGGAAAGGAGAGGAGGGGGTTAGAGGTGTTGTGGCTGGGAGTGTTCAGAAGCAGGCAGTGGGGCAGGCAGGTAGACCTCAGGACAGGTCACCTTCTTTCTCATCCAGCCTCTCCCTGACTCAGCTGCATGGGTTGCACAGCAATGGGGCAGGCTCAAAGTCCTGCTGAAGGGAACACCTCGGCAGCTGAGCCTCCCCAAAGCTCGTGTGCTGCTGCTGCTGCTGTAAGAGACATTCTTCCTTCCTTTGGCTTTGATGCTGTTGTTGCCAAGGATACCCCTTACTCCTTGACTCTGTTGCCTGTCCTGTGCTTTCAAACAGTGCCCTGCCGTGTGGTACCTAAGGGCCTGTGCTGCTCTTGGTGCAGTGCTGAGGCTGTGCTCTGCTGAGCTGAAGCATGAGCAGGAGCATTCCCTGTGCCCTGAGTGTGAGCTTTTCCCTCTGGGTTATGGCAGATCCTCCTTACGCAGGGCTCTTGTTCCTGCTTCCTCCCAAGCCTTGGATGCTTTCTGAGAAGGCATGTTGCATGGCCTGCCTTCCAGAGTGTTTGGGCTGTTTGAATTTTAGGTGGAGGTGGCCTTTGCTGTACCTCCCTTGTGCTGGTCAGGGTCTCACCTTTTCCCTGCACGTAACAACTCCAGTCCCTCATTGACTTTAGTGAAGGGCAGCGTGTGGGTGATTAGCACATCTAAGTTGAATTTCTTCTCCAAATAGCTGGAAACTAATCTGGGGACAGAATCTCTCATCTTCCAACCTAGAAATAGGAGAGAGCAGCTAGAGTGAATAACAGGGGAAAGCTGTTTTAGTAAGGTAGTGATGCTGTCAAGGTCAGGACCGATGACCACTTCTGGTGTCTAGTTCTTGCAAGACGTATTCCTCTCCTTGGAATGAGAGTGGGTTAGCACAGACAGGGAGTTGTGTGTTGAACTGTATGAAACAGTAACAGGTTGATTAGCATGCTTCATGCCTGTACAATGGAAATGCCGTGCTGTTATTTGGTTTTCTTTGTCTTGAAAGCCCTCTCAAAGAGACTTTTAGGGACACTGGCAAACTGGAAATATTCTTGGTGTCCCAGAGCTTAGTGAGCAATGACTATGGGGAAAAGTATCTTTTGTGCACGAGTTGAGTTCATAGCTCAGGTGGGCAAACTCGTTTTCCTGGGGGTAGTTATTAATGTGTTCCACAGATATTTGGAAATCAGAGTTTGGAAAGGTAAATGCTGAGATGTCAGAAATGTTTCCCTAAATTTCGTACCTCCAAGCATAGTCCCCTTCCATGCACGCCCACTCAGCAGAAGCATAGGGTCAATTGCAAGCATTGAACCAGCTTTCTGTACTCCAACCATTATGCACGTGCCAGTGCTCACTTTGCAGGAAGTCATGGCAGCAGCCTGATGGGACAGATGGGTGACTTAGAGAAGGTGCCGTTGAATTTGTCAGGAAAGCATTCTTCCTGTGCAGGCATCTGCCCCTTCCATGGCCATCTGACAATGCAGACTCCCTTGTGCAGGTGAGATGGAGAGCTCAGTGCCTGTTTTGCAGCTTGTCTGTTGCTCCCTTTGTGAGCAAAGATGTGCCCAGCAGTGCAGGCAGCAGACAAGGAACGTCCCACTCAGGTGAATTGTGCCCTGATGGGAGCCCGTGAATGTGCTGGCAGGGAGGACACATGCTGTAATGCCACTTACCAAGGTATCTTGCTTCCCAACGGCCTCAAAGGTGTAGTCCGCCCCGTAGCCGGTCATCCCAATGAGCACCTCATGGATGGGCTTCTGGAAGTCTTGAGGGTTGATGCAGTCAGTGGCTCCCAGCTCCTTGGCCTTGGCAAACTTATCCTTGTTGATATCAATGGCAATGATGCGGGAAGCTCCAGCTGCCTTGCAGCCCATGACAACAGAGAGGCCAACTGCTCCGAGGCCAAAGACAGCGCAGGTGGAGCCCGGTTTTACCTGCACAACATGGGGCCCTGTGAGTGTCCAGCATGAGGAGGAGGTTGGTGAGGGTTGCACAGGTCTGGTGAGGGTGTGAGTGTGGCTGTGGGGTGATTTTCCTGGTCGTGCCTGAATACCAACCTTGGCAGAGTTGATGGCAGCCCCATATCCTGTGGGAAACCCGCAGGCAAGCAAGCAGACTTTGTCCAGAGGTGCAGCAGCATCAATCTTGGCAACAGCATACTCTGGTACCACAGTGTATTCTGCAAAGGTGCTGACCCACAGGAAGTGGTGGATCTGCTTCCCTTTGCAAGTGAACCGGGTGGTCTTGTCAGGTAGCACACACTGTGATTCATATAAGCTGTTGGGAGGCAGAAGCCCTGATTTTTCATCCAGTAAAGCACCTGTGGGGATGTCAGATTTGCTGACAGGCAGCTGACCCTATTTAGGTGTAGGAGAGGGCAAAGCAAACTCACTGAGCCTTGAGGCAGAAGTTAGACTCAGGATTCAGGCAGAAGATGCATTTTCCACATTGAGGAACACAGAGGAGAATGACTTTGTCACCTGGAATAATGAACATCCTGTGTTAGGTATCTGTCCCTCAGCAGACCCTGAACAGCTGTTGGAGAGCTGAATCCTGGGTGTGTATTTGTGTGTGATTCTGTTACCTGGTTTCACAGAGGTCACTCCTTCTCCAGTGCTCTCCACAATCCCTGCTCCTTCATGACCTGGGATAACTGGGAAATCTGTATTGGCAAAAAGACCTTGCCGAAGGTTTTCATCTGTGCGACAGATGCCAGTTGCCACCATCTGGATAAGAAAGAGGAGGTGATTTCCGGCCTCTGTTGAACTCACTTTGTGGAAGTAATTTTCACAGGGGTGTTACGATCCCCACCACCATTGGTGCTGCCACCCCATGCCAGCATACCGTGCCCAGGCCAGGCTTTCTGCTTCCACTCACACAGAATGCTTCTAGTGCCCTTCCTCTGCACTGTGCTGTAGGGGCTGAGGATTAGTTTGTGGAGTGTCTCTGGCTCCCAGATTTGTGGGAAAGGAAAGTCCCAGGTGCTTCTGCCTGAAAGAGCCTGGCATGACTTAGCAGGGAGAGCAAACTGTTGTGCTGTGTTCAGGTGTGCCACAGCATTTGGTAATTGTGTGAAGATTGTCCTTTTCTGATGACCTGAGCGGGGTCACTGTTGAGAGTTATGGGATGTTTGGGATGAGCAGTTCAAGGGTGTTACATGGCTGCCGGTGTGCAGCAGCAACGCACTGTGTTAGAGCCCTGCAGTGCTATCCACAGGCTGGAATCCTTTTTTTCTAACAGCAATCCCAAATTTTGAGTGTCAGGGATGATCTGATTTTGGTTTTACCTGGGTAAAAGATCTAGTCTTGTTACTGAAGGATGAGGTTCTCCAGAACTTCCCACTGCCTTGACTTTGATGACATAGTGTAATGAGCAGCTAAATGATGTGTGAGATCAAGAAGCATCATAAGCTATGAGCGTTTACCATGGAGGCCTTCCTTCATATGTTTTGATGGGTAGAGAAAGAGGATTAAAAATATTCTCACTGGTGCTGAGAAACTCTACCTATAGGCATTGGTAACACAGATCCCTGCCAGGTGCATTCAAGGGATAGCCACAAGAAGTAGAATTCCCACAAGGGAGAAAAAAACCCAAGAGTGAAAGAAGTTCTTACCTTGATACGAACTTCACCTGCCTTTGGGGGTGCAACTTCCACCTCCTCCACAGAGAGTGGTTTGCCCACGGCCCAAGCAACAGCAGCTTTGCATCTGATCACCTGGAAGCAACAGAGGGATTACACTGCATGGGATGTGGAGCGTGCTCAGGGACAGTCAGTCACCTAAAAGAGAGCTGCAGGAACTCAGTGGTGCTCATCTGTCCACCAAGCCAAGTGATGTTCAATAAACACTTGCCTGCTTGATGGTCTGAGGAAACACCAGTGGTGCTTTGTCACACAGAGAGTATGAGACATACCCTTAGGGTATTTTGGGGTTTTAATGGCTGTGGGTTTTTCCTAGTCTCATGCCATGCTAATAGACAGCTTGTGCTGTGATGGGGAGTGTGGAACCTACCTAGTGGAAATGCCTATTAAGAGCTTTGTTGTTGGTCTTGTAAGACAGTGGCCTGAGGTACCCAGGATGGGTTAAGGAATGCTTCCCATCTGGCTGGCTACTGGATGCTTTTTTCCCTTGCCAAAGAAAAATTTGTCTGTGGCAGGACCCAATCCATGATCCCATCAACCCAACGCTGTTTTGACATCCGTAAAATTGTGCTTGAAACTTGAAAAGGGACAAGGAACAAGGAAGAACAGAGGAGATGAGTTGTGCTTCCGTGCCCAAAGCAGGAGCACAGAGCAGGGTTGAGCGGAGGGGGCTCTCCAGAGCAGCAGGGTTTGGAATTTTCATTCCTGAGCTGAGAGGCAGAGCAGGAGAGGAACGCAGTGCCTAAGGCAGGTCCTGGCAGGTGTGATAGTCTGGAAGCTGATGTAATTCAAAGGGGTTCAATCAGTTGGGGAGTGAGGTGAGAGGAAAGCGGGTGCACACAGAGGTGTGCAGGCTGAGTCATTTTCAGAACATTTGCCCAGGAGCAGGGCACCTTAGAAAGGAATATGGGAAATATGTTGTCCTTACTTTTCCAGAAGTGGCCATGTGGTCTCAGCTGTTGGTGCAGCAGGCTGGAGGGAAGCTGCTACTCGTCTGGCTGATGCTCTGAGTTGCAAAACAGCCCAGCTGTGGTGGTTGAGCACTCCTAGGAACCCTTTGGCTACAGCTAAAATACGAGGCCGGGAGCGTGGAGGGAGTCCTGCTGTGGGACTGTGACCAGAGAGCTCAGAGCTGTGTTTAATATCTGTGTTGAGAGTGGGGGAGTAGCAGGTTGAAGTCCATGATGGAGGCTGTCATTGGTGGCTCTGCATTTAAGCCATGCCCTGCCTTCCCTGCATGAAAAGCACAAGATCTTTCCCTGCTGCTTGCTTCTAGCATGTGTGGAAGGAGGAGACTGACATCACAGTGCCCTGCCATGCAGTGTCTGAGGGTCTGTGCTGGCTTCAGTGTAGTGCTGGAGCAGTGGAATCTCTGCTGAGCTGAACATACCTCACAAGCAGCAGTATAATGTAGATTTGATTACTTGATAAGTTCTCTCTTTCTTGCAATAGTAAGACCAAAAGCATCACTCTTGTTTTCTAATAGAAGATTTTTGGACTGGGCAACAGTTACCTTGGAAAGACTACCTCTCAATTTTCATTTCTGAACATGACAATATATGGGACAGAACATCCCTCTGGTCAATCCAGATCAGCTGTCCCAGCAAGACTCCCATCTAACCCATTGCCCCCCCCACTTGCTTGCTGCAGTGTGAAGAGTGAGAAATGGAGAAGCCTTGATGCTCTGCAAGCACTGCTCAGCAATAGCTAAAACATTGGTGTCTTACCAACACTCTCTTGGCCACATGTGAAGCGCAGCACCATACAGGATCCACCCAAAGCAGGCCTGGTAGAGCTCTGTAGGGCAGGGGATGTATTTCTGTTCTGTATTCAGGGTGCTTAGTGTGATTAGTGCTGGAGAGGGGAAAAAAAAAAAAAAAAAAAGCAGCATTCATCAGTCAGGGATGCATTACTCTGATGACTCATGCTTCAGACAACCAGCTGCACAGTTGATTCACGTGACCTTCTTTGTGCTTGTTATGCTGTCAGTTCACTTGCCAGACTTGGTGGGGTAAAGATGTGGCTCTTTTCCAGGATTAGTTGGTTTCATGTGCTTTGCAATCTTTGCTTCACTTTGATAGTGAACTGCTGTTCAAGCGCTTAGCTGAAGACAAAAATAGCCTTTAAACTGATGAGATACACTCACTTTGCACAGCTTCTGAGCCTTATCATACTTGGGTTTGATTACCATTCGATTGCCTATATTCTGCAAGAGATGGAGAGCAGTTCCAGAGGGCAAATGCTGCATGGCTGGTACCCTGTATGGCTGATAATGTTTGAACTTTAAACCCACAGATTTTTCAAATACTGTTGGGGCAATCCTTGATATGAATACAGGCTGATGACATTGAGAGCAGCCCTGCAGAAAAGGACTTGGGGATATTGGTGGATGAAAAGCTGGACATGAGCCAACAATGTACACATGCAGCCCAGAAGGCAGATCACATCCTGGGCTGCATCAAAAGAAGCATGGCCAGCAGATCAAGAGAGGTGATTTCTGTCCCTCTGCTCTGTTCTGGGGAGAACGCACCTGGAGTACTATGTCCAGCTCTGGGGCCCCCAACACAAGAAGGACATGGACCTGCTGGAGTGGGTCAAGAAGAGGGCCACAAAGATGATTAGAAAGCCAGAGCATCTCTCCTACAAAGATTGGCTGAGTGAATTGTGACTGTTGAGCCTGGAGAAGGCTCTGGGGAGACCTTATAGCTACATTTCAATATCTGAAGGGGACCTAAAGGAAGGCTTGGGAAGGACTGTTTAGAAGGGCTTGTAGCAATACAATGAGGGGCAATGGTTTGAAACTGGTGCAGGGTAGATTTAGGTTGGACATAAAGATGAAGTTCTTCACAGTGGGGTGGTGAAATACTGGAACAGGTTGCCCAGAGGTGTGGTGGAGGTTGCATCCCTGCAGACCTGATAGGTCCCTGAGCAATCTGATGTAGTTGGAGATGTCCCTGCTCACTGCAGAGGGGTTGAACAAGATGATGTTCCAGAGTCCCTTCCAACTAGATGCAGTCTATGATTCTATGTACAAAATTACTTTTCTTCAAAACATCCATGTGAAGCTCTTCTCCATCAAATCTGCAAACCCAACACTGATATGAAGGCCTCACAGATTTCAGAATTGCTGACTGCCCTGCTTGCAGTTTATGAAGTGCAACAGACAGCTGGCGTCTCTGCACAATCTTTGAAGTGCATGTGAATAAGAGAGGGGCGAAGTTCATTCTGAGCTTCTGTTGCTGTGCAGCTTTGTGTGAACCTAATTTTTTTTCTTCTTCAATGAGTAGGATGAAAATAAAATCAAATGTGTATGTCAGTAGGCATTGAATGATTAACCTTTTAATGGCAGATTAAAAAGTTAATCCGTATCTGTATCCAACGTTTGATGTCCTGACATATCAGACAGGATGACCAATCTGACCTATCTGTTAGGTTCAATAACCAATCTGTTAGGTCAGATGTTTGTATAGATAGGCAGAGGCCTCAAGGTTTTTGTCTTCATCCTGACAGTCAGTGTTGTGGCTCCCTTTGTCTGCTATGTTCATTTCCTATCTCTATGAAAGTGGTGGGGAAATGGAAGAAATGTTAGAAATCCCTTTGGGGAGTAGACTCTGAAATGCACTTATCAGGGCTAAGTACCGATCTTATTGTTGCCCCTGCTTCCAGTAGTTCAAACCCTTCAATATTTTTTAATTGTAAGGCAAAGGTAAATATTAATTTTGTTATTAATGCCTCAGCAGAATTTACCCAAGGATAACCTCTTGTAGCAAACACATTGTATTTGTGCCAAGTTACCCTGGAGACCAGCAGCAGCACCTGTCATTTCCTTGATGACCTTTGGTTGAGATTCAAGCCTTCACCCAGATGAGATGGGGGCCAGAGTCAAGTGTGTAAGGTAAGTGAAGGTGAGAAGCAGCAGCAGTGGAGGGGGCAAAGGCAGTTGGTTGCTGCTGAGGCAAGAGGTGTAATGGAAGCGCATGGAGTATGAGAAAGAGCTCCTCCTGCCCCTTGGGGCCTCTATTGATTGAGTGGGACAAGTTTGACTGAAACCCTTTATTGGTTAAAGCATTTTCTCAGAAGAGGTGTCCCTGTGTGTCTCAGCCAGGCACAGGAACACAGTGGCATCAGGGCCAATGAGTTCATTCTTATCTCCTTGCAGCCCACAAAATGATGTGCTGGGCAAGACAGGCCTGAGCCAGGAGAGTGTCTGCTGCATTGGTGCCTGAACTCAGCCTCCCATGTGGCTGCATCCTTCAGAAGAGCAGGACAGTGCGAACGCTGAAAAGTGGAGAGGAGGGGGTTAGAGGTGTTGTGGCTGGGAGTGTTCAGAAGCAGGCAGTGGGGCAGGCAGGTAGACCTCAGGACAGGTCACCTTCTTTCTCATCCAGCCTCTCCCTGACTCAGCTGCATGGGTTATACAGCAGTGGGGCAGACTCAAAGTCCACCTCGGCAGCTGAGGCACCATGTCCCTCCACAAAGCTCATGTGCTGCTATTGTTGCTGCTGCTGTAAGAGACATTCTTCCTTCCTTTGGCTTTGATGCTGTTGTTGCCAAGGATACCCCTTACTCCTTGACTCTGTTGCCTGTCCTGTGCTTTCAAACAGTGCCCTGCCGTGTGGTGCCTAAGGGCCTGTGCTGGCCTTGGTGCAGCGCTGGGGCTAGATTGCTGCCTTATAAAATGTTCCTAGTAAGAATGATTTCATGGCTTTTTTGTTTTGGACCCAAACAACTATCCCAATGAACACAGCAACAGCAGGCATTTACTGTGCTTGGCAGATTACAACAGAAATGGGTTTTGCATGATCCTCAGGAGTACAGAAGCCAGGGAGTTCATTGTACTTTACTCCTTAACTCTATGTGTGGGATTTTTTTGGTTTTTTGTTTGTTTACCCTGAAGACTGCTTTTACATTCTGTATGCAATAGGGTATGCCTTAGACAAAACATGCAGCTGGCATATGGAGGATACTTCACTTCTCTATGCTCCTTCCTTTCCTCAGAAGCTAGGTTTATTCAGGTCTTCTTTGACTTCTGTTTGTGTAATGAGTTACATGTACAATAAACTAGCTTGGCTTCCACAGAAAACAGTTTGTCAGAATAATCTGAGAACAGATATTATGCTTTTGTTTCTGCTAAATCCCTGTTACTACAGATGAGATCAATTACGTGGAATGAAACCCCATCTCCTTCGATCAGCGATCGAACAGCGATCCAGTTCACACTGCGGGTTCACACACAATCTACCTGGAGTGAGATTGGAACTTTCCAACTGAACTATACCTGAAAAGAATTATGATCTAGAAAAAAATTTTGGACTTGATTGCTCAGGTAACCTCACAGAAATAAATTATTTAAGTTTGAGCCTTAATTGCTGTCTAAACTGAGTTTATTATACACATGTTTAAGGATCTTTGTCTGTTAAAGTCTAATCTCATGGTAAATTTGTTCTCAAATCATTAACCTATCTAGGCTGCTCAAGGACACTTTCTGCTGGCACAAAATAAGTAAGTCATCATTACCAGAGTCGTCATCCCTTGCCCCACAGACTCTCCTACCCAGCTACCCTGTGTGCAAGTGCCTGTAAACTCTGATCAGTGCTTTCAAAAGATTTCAGTGCTGACCACATTTGCTAAGACAGAAATAGTCTCTGCTCCTGTTTGTGTTACAAATGCAGAACGCGGTAGATGCTTTATGTTTGATTTCTTGCAAACTGTTGCCCGTGGCCTGTTACTTCCCATGTACTCTGGATTCCCACCTTAAAGTTAAGATACCTCCCCTTTCATGGAAATAAAGAATCGTATTTGATGAATATTCCTATTTCATGACATTGCTTCCCAAGCAGCAGATGCAGTTGTATAAACTGGTCTAAAACCACAGTGATAAAACAACTAAAACATCCCCATGAAAGAGGTACAAGGGTTAAAAAAAACCCCAAACCACAACACAGCAGTATTATATAGAATACTTGGAAGTATTTATTTGGTAAAATATGCAGTGTGTGAGATACTTTCCAGTACCTAGGTCTATGATTTACCTAGCTATCATTGACTGAAATTATTAATTCAAACACATAGTCACCACAAATTGTAATCTCTGCAGTAGCTTCCTTGCATGTCAGGTAATGGAATGCTAAAGTCATTCAAGATGGATACATAATTCTGATAGAGTTTTACTGTGCTGAGCTGCATACACAAGTCTGTTAATCTTAGAAGGCCCAATGAAACAGTTTCCTTCATTTGTCTTCTATTAAAAGACTGCATATTAAAAGCCATTTAAAAAAATCCTAACCTTCCTTAACACCTGTGACAGCAGCAAGTCCTGTAATTCATAACTGGCTACTACAAGAAAACTGCAGCACAACAGAGAATTTAAAGCAAGAATCAAGAGAAAGAGGTAGGAGGAAGAAGGTTATTTCATTTATAAAAACTGTGCTTGAAGTCTTTTATTCAAAGGTAGTGGTGGAAGATCTTTCAGAAATGTCTTGGTTTGTATTTCTTATCAGTTGCACTAGAAGACGATGAAGTTTGTGCAGGTGCTGAGCCATCTGCCGCTTAATGTTGGGGAATCCTAAAACATCAGGACAGTGCGAATACTGCAATAGGGAATGACAAGTTAATGACTGCAGAAAAGCCTCTTGGCTAACATCAGCAAAACACTGCTCTTTTTTTCCTTAAAATTTAGGCTACTGTAGCCAACAAGGGTACTTTCTCCCAGCCCACCCTCAGCCCCTGCTTGCAGCAAAATGACAGAGCCAGCGTCCAAACCTTGCTGCAGATGCAGAGAACAAAATTCATGCAAAATTCATGCAAGACTGTGAAGCCTTCACTCATCAAGCCCAGGACTTCTGGCAGTTAATCACCAAATATAGACGAGGAAGTCCTCGGAAGCAGGCTTGGACACATCTTTCCAGTTACAAATGGCTCTAAGAGTAACCTCTGAAAGGTGCAGCTTATTCTGAGCTGAAACACTGAAGTGTTTCACTTAGTAAAAATGCAGCAAGCCTCTGTCTTCGGGTTGACTGTCAGTATTTTAGCAAAGCTGATGGTGTCTCTGTCCACAACACTTTCTCTGTTCACTAAAATCTAAAATTAACATTTACAGCAAATCTAAAACAAAGACAGTAAAAAATACCAAACCAAAACAACATCAACAAAAAAAGTGCATGTTGGATAGTTAGAACCCAAGAACAAACCTCAGGGGCTACATTTTTCTGTTATGTGCTCTTTATATGTAGAGCAAGTAACACAAAAAATAACTGCTAGCAAACAACGATGGATGTAGTGCTCCAGAGTGTGTATGTTATAATCAGCTATAGCTCTCAAAAAGGGTAGTGCCCACAGATACTAAGATACACAAATGTATTTCTCACTTCCACCAAGGAGAATTTTCAATTACTCCCACCTTGTCAAATATCACCAACAAAAAATACTTCTGATTTCAACACCCCATGAAAAGTCTCTGAGCTGAACTGGCACAATATTTAAGGAATGGACGAGAATTAAATTCTGAGTTTGTGACACAGATATACACCAAGTGCCTTCCATTTTGAAAAGCTCTGAATTTCAAGATAAACTTCTTTTAGGACTAATTGCACTGGGACTCTGTTCCCTAACTCACAGAAGGAATGGTGAGTTGCTCTTCCAGTAAACATTGTCTATTTCTGTGCTACTGCTCCTCGTCCTAGAACATTTCTTGGAATGTTATGTAGCTCATCTCTGCCACCCTACAGCTTGGCATTCCCAGGCTCCCTTAGTCATGTGCTCTTTTCCAATGGGTAGTGTGCAAAGACTTCCCCATTTGTGTGGCCTTTTCTCCCTCTGCCACCCATGGACACACACTGGGTGAGGTTAAGGGGCATAGTGGGGTTGCCTTCTCCCCTCTCTGGCATGAAGTCATATTCTGGGTTACTGTACAGCTCTTTTATGTTACTTATATATAATCTTTACAATTAAACAATGTTTACCTCTTCCCTGTCCTTAGCAGATCAAATCCTTCATTGATTTTGATGAAAGGAAGTGTGTGGGTTATTAATGGACCCAGATCAAATTTTTTCTTCATGTAGTCAGCAACCAATTTAGGAACAGAATCTTTACTCTTCCAGCCTGTAAAACCCCACAGACAATGGATAGTGAAACATTAAATGCTTGCAAAAATAGATAAAGCCCACGGCAACTTACACTTGCAGATGAAGTTTCTCTGGCAGAATAGCACTATGAAATGTTGCAGCATGTCTTTACCTTTGTAACACAGAGTGCCAGCAGGGTAAAGCATAGCTATTCTGCATACAGCAAACCCACTGAATGCTTTACTAGTAGAATACTAGTAAAATTTGCAGTCTTTACAGAATCCAAACTTTCTCCCACACTAAATACTAATTCAACTCATCTGTGGCTATATTGCCCACTAAATCCCACATCACACAAAAGCCAGAGTGCTGCCATCCATGTTGGTAACCAGACACTTGATTCCCTGTCAAAACTGGGGAGAGGCACAGAGGTGGATGTGTTGCTTTTTTCTTATGAGCAATGCTAGACAAAGCTCTGAAATAGTAGGATGCACTCCCAGTGGAATTTAAATTGTCTCTGCTATTTTATTCAGGTGTCTATTGAATACATCAGAGGAACTGGCTTCTTTGTTCTTTTTTTTCCTCCTTATCTGTTTTTATCTCTTCTCCTTCCTTTCCCTCTCTATTGCTTTCTCTCTTCTACCTTTTACTGTCTTTCTCTCCCTTTTAATAATTTCTTTTTCATTTTCCTTCTCTAGTTTTTTTCCTTTTTCTGTATATTTTGGTCTTTTTATCTCTTCATTTCTCTGCCTCTTTTTTTTCTCTCCCTTCTTCCCCACTCCCTCCCTATTCATTTTTTCTCTCTCTCCTTCTCTCACCATTAAGTAACATTTCCCATAATTAATTCCCTTTGTGCTTTGTCAGCAAAATAACTGTCAGCATTAGTTCCAACAGAGCTTAACCATTTAGTTTAGGTATATCTTTACAAGTCCTTACCTCCAAAGACAGACCCCTTCCAGTTGCGACCAGTGAAAAGGAGCATGGGGTCAAAAGTGATCTTCTGTGCTGCAGGGGGCACTCCCACAATCACACTGACTCCGTAATTGTGCTGGCAAGAGGCCAAGGCTGCAGACTGCATTTGAAACAAAGAGCACCCAGAGTCATGCACAGTTTGCTGCTGGGGCACAAAAGTTTGATTGTCTTCTTCTCAGGGCTCAGCTTGCAATTCATTTTTGGCAACTGAAACCACATCAAAGAATTCCCATTATATCTGCTCACACCATTGTATCTGCTGTCATGGGTTAGGTGCGTCCTAGCTTTGCTCTTCTTCCCCATTTTGTCTTAGCAATTGGTGACAAGCCACAGTTGGAAAGCTGACAGTGGCCTATGTGAAATTTAACCATCATGGCTAGACCAGGGGATTACACTGAAGTTCCCTTTCCTCAGTTTTTGAGCATGCTCTGTCCCTGCATTGCACTGGCAGATACCTGGACTTAGGAGGTTTGAAGATAACTTGCCACTTTACCAGTGGCTCTCAGGTACCTCACTCTTGATGCTTAGTGGTTTAGTGAAGAGAGAGCTAAGAAGCTAATGCTTTATTTGACCAAAGCTTTTAGTTGCATACCATGGTTTCAGTACGGCCTATGACCTCAAAGGAGTAGTCCACACCTTGGCCAGTCATTTCAATCAACACCTCATGGATGGGCTTCTTGAAATCTTTAGGGTTGACACAGTCAGTGGCTCCCAGCTCCTTGGCCTTGGGAAACTTGTCACTGTTGATATCAACAGCAATGATGCGGGAAGCTCCAGCTGCCTTGCAGCCCATGACAACAGAGAGGCCAACTCCTCCGAGGCCAAAGACAGCGCAGGTGGAGCCTGGGTCCACCTATAAAACCAGATAAATAGGGCATAGTGTTACAGTCTAAGTAAAGAACAATCTATTTTCTTATTACCAACATGTTTTCACTTCAGCCACTTGTACTTTAAAGAGGAATTCGCACATGTACCTACCAGTGCAATAGCCAAATGTATTGTTGTAATTCTACCCCTGATTAAGAGAAGCTGTCTCTAAAATACATTTCTGAGAGCAGATCTTCATTGCATATCTCATCTCCTGGTTTAGAGACACGTTTTTTTAATGATGCTTTCTATTGCAGTGGTGTTAAGATCTGTGGTGTCACTCTACTGGAGAAAGTGTCAGCTTTGTAAAAGCCACACTCATGTATCTCTACTCATTAGGAATGTTGCAGATATAGGCCTCCGTATATTCCTAGACTTAAGTTACAAAAAAAAAAAAAAAAGAATCAGTGCTGTTTCTAGGAGTGATGAAGTTGAGAGAAAAATAATAGATGGATTTTGAATTGAAGACTTCTGTGTACTTAGAGACACAGAAACTGAAGCAGGCAAAGAAGTGTCTTCTACTCTGAACTCAGCAGAGTCTACACCTCCTGGCTGCCATGATGACAATCAACTTGCAGGCCACACAATCCTGAGCAGACCCTGTAAGACACCAGAAACACCAGCCATAATACTTACCTTGGCAGTCTGCACAGCAGCTCCATAACCAGTTGAAAATCCACAGCCAATTAGACAAACTTTCTCCAGAGGAGCACCAGAATCAATTTTGGCTACAGCACATTCATGCACTACTGTGTATTCAGTGAAGGTACTTGTACCAACAAAATGGTGAACTGTTTTTCCTTTACAGGTGAATCTAGAGGTTCCATCTGGCAGGAATCCAGAAGATGAACCAAGGCTGTTTGAAAGATGACCAGAAATAACAGCAAGTGAAATGTGTTGAAGATGATCAGTTATGCATACATTAAAAGCAAATATGGGTTGTTAGTAAAGAAAACTCACTCAGTTTTACAGCACATATTCCCCTTGGTGTTTAGGCAAGTGCTGCACTCCCCACACTGTGGAATAAAAAGTGGAATAACCTTGTCTCCTAGAGATAAAACAGTGATGACAGGGGATTAAAAGAGGCAAACATGAAGCACGCAGGTAAAAACATGAAGCAAGGGTATTTAATCCCCAGCAAATGTGTATAACAGTACGGTGCTGGTTTTATCTCTTTCTGCTGCCCTTGGAACATGAATCATCTTTCTCTATTATAAAGGACATCATTAGGGCAAAGTTGTGGCAATTCATTTCAAGATACAAAATTCCTGGTGTCTGTCATAGAACTGAGTCTGAACTATGCCATAAAACCATGCTAGGTAAAGGAACTCAGTCAGCACTTTATTACATCTTCTACTTAAAAGGAAAATAGTAATACACAGGTGAAGAAACTGAGATAGCAATTGGCACCCACTAGGACAACAGATTGGAGGATGAAGGTAACAGGGTTAGAAATAGTACATACAAAGAACGGGAAACTATGCAGCAGTTTGACAGGCCGCTTGAGTCTCTTTCCTTATTTGCAGTCCTCTTACTATGGCAATTGAATAAAGGTAAAAGCCTTTGTCAGAGAAGCAGTGAGACAAACTAAGGCAACAACTCTAACTCTCTAGCACAATAATTATGTAATTAAAGTAGCACATAGCTTCCCAGTGAATTATTTTTACTGCTATACAATTTTCCACATCAATAATGTATAGTAAATCTCTAATCTCTAAACATGTAACCCCTAATCCAGATAAATTTGTCATTAGGCAGCTCTAAAATGTGGCTAACCTCTGACACACTAAAAATCAAATGAACTCTTTGATTTCCACTAAAAAACGGAAAAATGCAGGCTTTCTTACTGCACAATTTGTCCTAATAATTTAGCCCATATTAGAATTTGGTCAGTCTCTTAAGTGTGTATAGAAATCCCATCTCATCTTGCAGCAGTGGCAGGAAAATCAGCATCCTTCACTGACTTCCTGGTGTACACTCTGTAGTTCAAAGGGAGTGTAGTGGAGAAGGAGCTGGTCCAGATAAGTGTCCTCAGAGCAACCCAGCCCTCATTATCACTGCTGACTCAGTGCACTGGTGCTGCACATACACAAAGCCTGCAGCAGAGCAGACAGCCAGTCCTACCCAGATACTTTTAAAGCAATCTAACCGAACACAGAGACCTAAATTCTGATCTGCTGAAGTCAAGGGATTATTTAGCTGTTAGGTGCACTACAAGAAGTTGCTTTCAGAAGCTGCCTAGTGTTTTGCTTTGCCTTGTTCTTCAGAAAGATTAGCTGTGTAAACTAGAACCTGATTTCCCATGACCAACAGCAAAGAATCCATAATCCTGTGACAGGAAAAGCACAATGTAGGTGGAAAGCAAGCTGCAGATGTTTTTGTAAAAAAAAAAACAAAAGAAATTGAATGGAAAACCTGAAAATAAATCAGGACTGGGACCACAGAAAGACGTGAGTAGCACGTAGTGCCTTTTAAGACACCCTGGAGAAACCTCAAAGCTGGAACTTCTCCTGTGTGGGACGAGCACTCATGCATGTAATCATCTTTGACTTACACAGGAGCCTGGCAACTCAGCGCAGGGCTTGTGTCCACTGCTGTTTCGTACCTGGTTTGACAGAAGTTACTCCTTGCCCAACGCTCTCCACAATACCAGCTGCTTCATGCCCCAGAATTATGGGAAAAGGCATAACAATTGCACCAGTTATCGCATGGTCATCAGAGCGACAGATCCCTGTGGCCACAATCTGATTTAGAGGAAAGACAGGACTATTTCAGCATGTACCTGATGTCATAGATGGAAGTGAAATGATACCACAGGCTTGGAGAAGTCCCTTGCTTCCTTCCACAGTCACACATGCACACAGTTAAGTCCTCAGGTTAAACACTTTTGCTTGTGTGATTCATGACCTTCATGGATTGTATTAGTCTTTAATCTACAAAAGGAGGCTCCTTTGTGAACGTTTGCCAAGGATTACTGAGCTCTATAGGGAGTCTCACATTATCTGGCAGAACCAATGTTCTAGCAATACAAGTATGTCTGAAGAACAGGATAAAAGAAACAATTCCTTATATTTATACATGAATGTATAACTATGAAAGGGTAAAGTTAGGTAAATATCCATTAACTATCACATATTTCAGATAGCATGGCAGCATTTCTTTGGAAATGTTCAGGTATGTCTTTACAGCTTCTGTTCTGGAGCCCCTATTACAAGAAAGATCTGAATGTGCTGGAACATCTCCAAAGAAGGGCCAGAAGAATGATCAGAGGGGTGGAGCTCCTCTCCTATGGAGACAGACTGAGAGAGTTGGGGCTGTTCAGTCTGGAGAAGAGAAGGCTCTGAGGAGACCTTCTTGTGGCCTTCCAGTATCTGAAGGGGGCCTACAAGAAAGCTGGGGAGGGACTTTTTAGGGTGTCAGGTAGTGATAGGACTGGGGGGAATGGATCCCAAGCTAGAGGAGGGGAGATTTAGATTAGACATTAGGAAGAAGTTCTTCACCATAAGGGTGGTGAGACACTAGAACTGGTTGACCAAAGAGGTGGTGGAAGCCCCATCCCTGGATGGGGCCAGGCTGGATGGGGCTCTAGTGTGAGGTGTCCCTGCCCATGGCAGGGGGATTGGAACTGGATGATCCTTGAGGTCCCTTCCAACCCTGACAATTCTGTAATTCTAAATAGAGTTGAGAGGCATCCCTACCCATAGCAGGGCGGTTGGAGTAGATGATCTCTAAGGTCCCTTCCAACCTAAGGCATTCTGTGATTCTGTGAAACAGAGTTGTCAACCTCATGAGAGGATTCTTCTCACTTATGTAACACTTGAAACTGCTCTAAAATGAAAACAGCTGCTGAATTCCACCAAGAAAATTGCTGAACTGTAACAAAAATGCTCAGTACTAGGTTAACAAAGTAAGCTCCCAGCCCTACTGAGTTATTTCCCTACCACAGATTCAAATAAGTAAAAGAATTTCTTGCTCCAAGCTATAGAAAATTCAGATTTTTGCCTTGTACTGGAATTTTTTTTTTGTGTATTAGAAGGACAGGTAAACACAAAACTCAACCTCAAAAAACTTTTTTTGTTTTGTTTTTTTTTTAAAGAACCTCATGATCAAATTTAGGATTTGAAGCCTATTCCATAGAAGGTTACTGTATAGTAACTACTCACCTAGTGAACGCTTTCTGACTGGATCCTAAACATATATAGAAACAATTTTGGTAAACAGCAAGGTAGAATGCAAGTCATAACAGTTGTTTTAATTATTTTGAGTACCTTTATGCGAACTTCATGTGCTTTCGGTGGGGCAACTTCCACTTCCTCCATAGAAAGTGGTTTATTGGCTTCCCACAGTACTGCTGCTTTGCATTTAATGACCTGCAACCAGAGCAAAGGTAAAGGGATGACACTTGAATTTCCAGTCACCATGCTGACAGACGCTTACATTTTTGCATGGGAAACTCCTGATCATATGTGGGGGAAGAGAAGGAAAACTACAAGGAAAACAAACCCACCCCTTCCTCCAAACAACAAAGAAGACACCACCAAAGCACAGCGTAAGCCCATTTCCAATCCTACCTTCCCAACATGGTGACAGAACACTGGAACAAGCTGCCCAAGGGGGTTGCAGAGCCTCCCTCTCTGGAGATACTCAAAACCTGCCTGGATGCATTCCTGTGTGATCTGGTCTAGGTGATCCTGCTCTGGCCGATCTTTCACAGTCCCTTCCAGCCCCTAACATTCTGTGAAGATCATGGCTGACTGTTCATATTTCTGTGATACGAAGTTTTCAGCAACACGAATAGTCTCCTATGATAACTGGATACCTTACCATCCTCTTTGCTCCTTCTCTGCTTCTAACTTCCTTGGAAGATTATTTTGCTGTATGGGGTCACTGGTGTAGTTTGTGTCTTCCTGGAGATGGCACGCTAAATGGTGCTTTGTATCAGGTTGTGATAAAGTCTGTGTTGCCTAAAGCTGCCTGTGTTGTGAACTGACAAAACTGTTAAGAATGGAATTCAGAGCCTAAGACAACTTTATAAACATTTCATTACAACCCACACTCAGCCATGAGGTGACCACTTGATAGGATATCTGTGTAAACTTTGCAGAGGTAATCTTGAACCAACAGTCCCTTCAGTGCAAGATTATCCCTGCTGAGGTACCTTTCTTCTCAAGAAGGATATTTAACTCAGATGGGGCTACTCCCAATACCCAAAGCAGCTTTTTTGGTCTGTTTGGCTAGTTTGTCCATTGACTCTGAGGCTTTTTTCAGGTGCTCCTCCAAGTCACAGAATGGTAGGTGTCGGAAGGGACCTCCAGAGATCACCTACTCCAAACCCCTTGCTAATGCAGGCATGCCTAGATCGGATTGCATAGGCAGCTTTTGAACATCTCCAGAGGAAGAGACTCCATGATCTCTCTGGGCAGCCTAGTCCAGGGCTCTGACACCCTCAAAGTAAAGTTTTTCCTTAAGTTCAAGTGAAATCTCCTGTGTTCTAGTTTCTACCTGTTGCCTGTTGTCCTGTCACTGGGTACCACTGAAAACAGTCCAGCCTCATCCTCATGTCCTCCAGCCTCTAGGTATTTATATGCACTGGTAAGATTCCCCTCTCAGTCTTCTCCAGGCCTCAGGTCTCTTAGCCTTTCCTTGTAAGAAAGATGTTGCAGTCCCCTAGTAATGTTTGTGGCCCTCCACTGGACTCTCTCCAGTAGTTCCCTGTCTCTCTTGAACTGTGTAGCCCAGAACTGGACACAATAGTCCAGATGACCATGAAAAAAAATAGTCCATCTGGACCATGAAAAAAAAAATGCACTCAAAAGAGAGAGAGAGTTTCAGCTAGGGCTTTGCCTGGGACTTCTGTTAGCTGCTTTGTCTTTTAAGGGCTTCTGGGACCTCTGCTGTTACAGACACTCAGACTCTGTAATGCAAGGCATTACACAACACTGTAATAAAGGACTACTGAGAGGACTTCTGAGATTCTCTTCCCTCTGCATTTCTGGAATTCCATTGCTAGAGCAGTAATGGGGTTCATCCATGCATCACCTAATGGCACCTTGTTATAAGGGGTTTACAACTACGTTCAGCTCCCCCAGATCAGGGGAGCAATAGAGAGCTTTGCACTAAATGTAACAGTCCACAATGTCCCAGTTTGAGCTAGAACTGAATTAATTCTGTTCAGTGATTCTGCCTTTCAGCTCAGTCTCTTCTCAGTGACTGCACTTTCTGAAGTTAATGGCATGTTCTTGCAGACACTCGATGTTTATAGTCACTACCAAGGACTGATAAGCAGAAAAGCTCTTGCTTATACTTGCTTCTTTGGAGACCAAGGTCAGGTCTAAACCTTGTGTACCACGTTGAGTGGTCTAAAGCAAAAATTTGCACCTGAAGGGACTAGTGGACAGGTGACCCTAAACTGACCAAGAAGGTATTTCGTTCCATAGATGTATGTGCTCTATATGTATAGTCAGTATAAAGCTCAGGGATCACAAAGGTTAAGCTTTCTTCCTCGTGGCCACTGGCCCAGGAGAACCTGAAGGAAGGCTCTGTTGGTTCTGCCTTTGATCCTTATCTGTGCATTCCTCAATCCCATTCTTGAATTCAGCTCCTCAATCTGGTTCCTGTCTGCTGCTGAGTCCAGTCTGGAACTTCCCCAGTGCCTGCCCACAGCATCAATGGTGATAGTGATATAATTGCCATCAGGTAGGAAGGAAGGGGATCGAGCTCGATATTGGTTCTGTATATTATTTGTATATGTTTCACTTTATAGATTTTGTTTCATCAGAGCTGTTTTACTTTTCTTTTCCAGTTCTTAAGTTTCTCTCCCTTATTCCCTTTCTCTTCCCCTTTGGGAAGTGAGATCTTAAGAGAGAGCATCTGCCATTCATCTAGTGGCCTGCCCAGCTCTAACCCATGACATTTCAATCTGGAGAAGAGAAGGCTCTAGGGAGACTTTATTGTGGTCTTCCAGTATCTGAAGGGGGCTTGTAAAGAAAGCTTGGGAGGGACGTTTTAGGGTGTCAGGTAGTAGTAGGACTACGGGGAATGGAGCAAAACTAGAAATAGGTAGAATCAGATTGGATGTTAGGAAGAAATTCTTCCCCATGAGGGTGGTGAGACACTGGCACAGGTTGCCCAGGGAGGTGGCAGAAGCCCATCCCTGGAGGTTTTTAAGGCCTGGATGTGGCTCTGAGCAACCTGATCTAGTGTGAGATGTCCCTGCCAGGGGCTGGGAGGGTTGGAACTGGATGATCTTTGAGGTCCCTTCCAACCCTGATAATTCTGTGATTTACGTGCCAAATACAAGCGTGATTAGTAAAAAATTCACAAGTGAGGCCAAAGACCACATTTTACAGGGACATATTTTCTAAGTAACTTCCTTATTTAAAAAAAAAAGGAGTTATGTATTTATATTATGTCCCACACAACCCAACGCTGATTTTGCAATGCAGGCAAAGCACACGTAGTGTTTATAAAGACAAACATTGCCAAGAACTGTGGGCTGCTGAGACCAAGTCCCTCCTACAACTCAACACTGTTCCAAACTAGGTGTTGTTTTGATGGCTGAGTCCCTGTGCACTTTCACCGATACAAGAAGATCCCACAGATACAACAGCAGCACGTTATCACCCGTTTCATCTAGTAAGGCAAGCACTGGCACAAGTTTTCTTGTCGTTTGTGTATTCGACCAGCCCTACAAGTTACTGCAGCAGGGAGAAGGTAGCTGTAGAAACAGTCCCTTTTACACAACAAAGATTATGCTGCTGGGTAACGTAAACTCACATACTACTCCCAGATAAACACAGTGAAAATAAGGCATTTTAGTTACATCACAACACTTCATTTACCGTGCTCAGTCCAAGGCCAGGCAAGGGACTGGACTTGGTGAATTTACCTACAAGTGAACTACAAGTGCAAAACTAAGAGTTAAAAGAGAGCCTTTTTTCCCTGCCCCTCTTGTTTTGTTTGGACTAGTGAAGACATCTGGCAGTAAAAGCAAACAATCCTGGTACTTTCTTAAGGTAAATCCCAGCAAGATGCATGCCTTCAGTTGTTTTCTATCTCTGGGTTCTTGTTTCTTGCAGTGTCTCTGACTGTATGGAGCAGATCATCTTGAGTGCCATCACACATTAAATACAGGAATATCGGGGGGCAGACCCAACCACAGTGTAGGTTTATAAAAGGCACCTTAGGAAAGGTACTGCTTGACTAACCCAATCTCCTTCTATGAACGCTGAGCTGCTTAGTGGATGAGGGGACTGACAGGTTAATGGACTTGATCTTGAAGGCCTTTTATGACATGAATGATTCCACAACAGCATTTCTGAGGCAATGCAAGAAGCAAGGTATTCTGGCTTCAGCAGTGGTATTAACCCAGATCTCACTTGTCACTTACTTTCTAGGCAAAGACATCAATACTCATTTCAGTCCCAGCTCAGTACTGCATTGCATGTGATACTTACTTTTGGCCTTCATTAACTTAAGCTCCAGACTTGTTATATTCATATTCAAAGACTGTCCTAATATCAGCACAGTACTATCCCCTGAATTTTAACACATCAGTAACTATGTCCTTTTCTTAGAAAACAAAATTGACACAAGCTATAAAGAAGCTAAAAATAATTTAAACCACAGTGAGATCTCAGAATGGAAACTGATAGATCTGATAAAAACCTTTATCTAAACACTCACTACATTATATCAGATCTTAAACTGTTAAACCAGAGATTAAACATTGTTTACAAACCCTGGGAGGAGATTATTCTTATTCTGGTGCTGTTACCTTGTGTTGTTTCAGTGTTTTTAAAAAATAAATAAATTATTGCCTTGAAGAACATAACAACCATTTTCTAGGAGAGTACAGCGGCATACAAGCAAAGGCAGCTCTCTTGTACCATCTTCCTCCTAAACTCTCACCCTGCAAAGAAACTGCATTTAAAAATGCATTACTCATCTGCAGCAAAGAAACATGTCTCTCACAAACTTTTGCTTACTTTGCCTGCTGTGCTCATGCTGACAGGTGTGTCTGTTCCAAGAATTCAGCCAGCTGCAAAGCAGTCACGTTGCTGCACAAGTCTTGTCCAATACACTGAAAGCCAGGCTTGGAAATGCTCCTGCAAGTGCACTGCTCTAATATTATAGCTGATCTCAGCTGAAAGTCCCACCCCTTAGTCAGCTAGAGTGCTAGAAGGAAAGTAAACCACCCACCTGTTAAAAATCAACTCTTTAGTGGTTGCCATCAACATCACAGGAAGAAAGCAAATGCCCTGGCTGAAAGCTGACCAGTCTTTCCACCAATGTGGGAGGCTGCCCTTCAACCCCACTGCTCTCAGTGGCATTCTGTGTGCCAAGAAGAAAGGGGAGAGTGGCTTATGAATTCACAGCAGAAGTGACACAGCGAGAACATGAAGGCTTTGCTGAATTACATTGCTGGCACCCTAAGAGCCCCGCTGAAATGCTGAAACACACAGTGCAAGATGCCTGAGAAGCACACATTGGCTGACTGTGGCTGGACCTGCTCCTGGCTCCTTAGGGCTGTTCTTACTGCAGGGTTCCGTGAGCACCTTCAGGGGCAGGCCCTACCACTGCGCCCAGCCTTACCCTCTGCTGGCATTGTCCTGCTGCGAGCCATCAGGCAGAGGTCAGCGTCCCACTGCTGTCAAGTTCAAGCCTGCTTTCATACTGTGCCTGGCATTCTGCAATCAAAATTTTTCCTTCAGAAACAAGCAAAAAGATAAAATACTGCATACAACCTGTCAGTATTTACTAAGCACAGCAATCTCTCAGGTTTACCTGTGGGACTGTAATTTAAGGAGTACAGGAAGAGGAGAGAGGGAGAAAGGCCTAACCTCAGGCACACACTTCAAGGACAGCAGGGCATTCTAGTAGCCTCAGAGATGGAAATCCAGCCTGCTGGGGATGTGAGCTGTGTTTGGCCAGGGCTAAAAACAGAGGTCAAGAGTCCCTGCTAATTTCAAAGACTCCTAGAGCAAACAAAGGAGTCTGGCCTGAGGCTTCCTACACAAAAAAAAAAAAAATTTAGGACAAGAGTCCACGGGTGGTGGACCTGTCACCTATCTGGGGAATGGCAGACCTTAGGATACTCATCTATACAGTTTGCTCTGCTCTTTTGAAATTAATCTCTTCTCCCCATCCTCCCAAGACTTTTCACAGAACTTCCCTGGTCCTAATAGTGTGTCCAGCAGGACTAGAGAGGTGATTGTCCCCCTGTACTTGGCACTAGTGAGACCACACCTTGAATACTGTGTTCAGTTCTGGGGCCCTCAGTACATGAAAGACACTAAGGTGCTACAGTGGGCCCAAAGAAAGGCAACAAAGCTGGTGAAGTCTAGAGAAGGACCTGTGGTTGTTTAGTCCAGAGAAAAGGCGGCTGAGGGGAGACCTTTCCACCCTACAACTATCTGAAAGGATCTTGTAGGGAGGTGGGGGTCGGTCTTTTCTTTCAAGTAGGAAGTGACAGGATGAGAGGAAATGGCCTCAAGTTGCATCAGGGAAAGCTTAAGTTAGACATTAGGAAAAATTTCTTCACCGAGAGGGTTGTCAAGCCCTGGTACAAGCTGCCCAGAGAAGTGGTTGAATCATCATCCCTGGAGGTATTTGAAAAGTGTGTAGATGTGGTGCTTAGGGATTTGGTTTAGCAGCAGACTTGGTAGTGTTAGGCTAATTCAATGATCTGAAAGGTCTTCTCCAGACTGAATGATTTCATGAATCTATGATTCTGGGCCGGCCTGGTGCTGCACCTGCAATATTTCCTTCCCAAACAATGTCCAGTCTTTCTGGCCCCCTTTGCCCTTCAGGGCTGCCTCCTAAGGGACTCTGTCAACCAGTCTCCTACACAGGCAGAAGTCTGCCCTCTTGAAGTCCAGGGTGGCAGTTCTACTGACCCCCTTCCTTCCTTCCCTGAGGATCAGAAACTCCAATTTCATGATCACTACACCCAAGAAGACCTGCAACCATCACATCACCCAGCGCAATGCAGCCCATCACTCTGTAGTAAGATTGCTTTATACAGCAGTGGTCATAATTCATCTCTCTTACTGATTCTTGAGAATTTTTACCTGCTGGGGTCATTTCATAAATGTCCTGATCTGTCATAACGCTGCAGATAAGCTGTGACTTCTCACACTACAGCAGACACAACATATGGTACTTACAGGCCTTATAAGCCGTATAATCTTTGTGGCACCTCCAGGGTAGAGGAACCTCAAAGCAGCCCAACGTTGGCCAAACATATAATTAACCACAGGGATTTTATCTAAGTGGAAGCAACAAAGGCTTTATCTTGTATAAAGTTTGCAGTAACGAGCTGACAATATACATTGTGTGGCCATACGAAACTGGCCCAGTTTAAATTGCATTCTCCCTCAAAAAGTTACTTGAACATGGGCTTGTTACCACAAGTGCCTTTTTCCACCAGCCAGCCAGCCAGCCAGAAGAGTGCTCATGCTACAACCCTGACAGGAGCTGGGAAAGACCATACATATGGATGACCTATCTCAAAAAGCAAAAAAAACCTCATTGCTCTCCTAGCCATTGGAAAATCTTCCCCGTGGCTCCCTGCACACCCAGTGTACTCATACTCTGTTGTTCTCCCCTGAGTCAGGGGCCACTGGGTGACGAATGAAGGCACAAGCCCTGCTGCTGCACAGCAACAAGATTCCAGAAATGCAGAGAGCAGAGAATCTCAGAAGTCCTCCCAGAAGTCCTTTATTACTTTATCGTCGAATCCCTAGCATTAAAGGGTCTTAAGAGTCCCACTTACAGAAGACCTGGAAGCCTTTAACAGACAAAGCAGCTAACAGAAGTCTCAAGCATATCCCTAGCAGCGTCCCTACACCGAAGCCCTTGCCAGAAGTAGCTAATTAACAGAAGCAGAAGTCCCTAACTGAAGTCCTGACTGAAGATAACTCTTGCTCAGAGTGGCTGGATTTTATACCCTTTGTTATCAATCACTTAACCACTAAAACCCAACCACAGAGATAAGCTAAAATCTTTTCTGTATAAGGTGCCAGCACGTCAAGGAGGTGGCTTCTGAGGCATGTTCCAAACAAAGGTGCCGAGGTGAGGATGTTGTTCTTGGCACACATGGAAGGTTACCGTTTTGCTATAGGCAGCGTGTTAAGGAATCGGTCAGCTAGGGAATCCTGCGCTCTGCACACACTCAGCAGCTGCCCTCAGAACAGTGGCTGCAACAATACTCCTCTGACCTGAGAGTGGAGGGACAGCTAAAGACCTCAGAGCAGAAGGCTGGCCAGCTCTAGGAAAGCATAGGCAATACCACTGTGACATAAGATACCTTGTCCCATCAAGCTGAAAAGCTGTGAGGTGTGATACAACTACAAGGTCGGTAGAGTAACACAAAATGTAAAGGGCACACTTCTTAGAAAGCTGGTGGTGAGGCAAATGACTGTAGGTGAAACACAAGCCAACTGGCGTAACTGTGTTGCAACAGCTGCTGGATCAGCATTGCTCAGCCAGATTGCTCAAGACCCTGAGCCCACCATGTACAGCACCCCTGGCATGCAGAGAAACCACAGTGCCACTCCCTTCGGGACATGCTGGCACAGGACTCGGGGAGATTGGAAAAGGCAGAATTAGGTAGGAGAGGTAGGGTGTGCAGCAGCCTACAGGCAGCCTGGTTGTTCCGGGAGAAGGGGGAAAAGGGGCAGGGGTCGGGTGGTGCTGGGGACAGCTTTTATCAATGCAAAGGCATTCCTCTTGTGAGGCATGAGCAAGCAAGAAGAGGAGCAGAGGCCGATAGACTGGAGACTACTGCAGTGCTGAATTAATTTGTGTGCACATATCTGGTTTGGCTCAAAACCAACTGCACCAGTATTTCACACCTCTGAAATTACTTTTTTTCTGTATAACACAGGTAAGGTGTTTTTTAGAGAGGAATAAAAAGTAACATCCCCTTAAAGCAGGAATGGAAAGCATCATGCATTTGCACTTTCTAAATGACTTCAGAATTCCAAACTGAGTTTGTCATGAGACTTTACCTGAAATGTAATCACAGAATCAGCAGCAACTGACTGTTCTGTACCCTTGTATACCCTGTGGAAAATGGAATTTTGATTATTACACTTGGCAGCTTATTAAACTTTTTCTATTCTAACACATTATTTCATCAATTTTTCTTTCCTTCTACTCACAAAATAAAAGCTTTTCTTCCCTTCATCTTTTCTTTCCTACTACTCACAAAAGTAAAGCTTTTCTTCCTACCATTTATTTATTCCTGACAGAATGGAATTCACTCATAATTTCTTACATTAAACCACTATCGTTACAAATTACCTTCTTCTTTCTAAGCTTGAAACACCTATTTTAGGTGAAAAAAGTTCATATCCACTGGAAATGTTGTGACATTTTATACTGGACTGGCAGCATAGCACAGTGAGTGACCGAGAAACATGAAGGAAGCCATAAGGATACATTTCAGACAGTAACAAAAGGGTGTTAGTGCAGGCTGGTGATGGACACGATTGGTTCATTCAGTCTTTCTGGGGATTTTATGTATTTTCAATCCAATCTCATTCAAGGAACTCTACTGAACAAAAACTCCTCATGCTCATATTGTTAGCACAATAATCCCACAAGAATTAAGAAGACAGCAAAGTTTTAAAAGAAGAATCACTGAGGTTGGAAAAGACCTCTGTGATCCCCAAGTCCAACCATCAACCCAGCACCACCATGCCTACCAAACCATGTCCCAAAGCGCCATGACTACTTGTTTTTAACATCTCCAGAGATGGTGACCCCACCGCTTCCCTGAGCATCCCACTCCAATGCCTGCCCACATCTTCAGTGAAGAAACTTCTCCTGACATCCAATCTAAACCTCCCCTGGTTCAACTTGAGGGCAGTTCCTCTTGTTCTATTGCTAGTTACTTTGTAGAAGAGACTGACACCCATTTCACTACAACCTCCTTTCACGTACTTGTAAATAGTGAGAGGGTCTCTCCTCAGCCTCCTCTTCTCCAGCCCAAACAACCCCAGTTCCCTCAGCTGCTCCTCATACAACGTGCCCTCCAAACCCCTCACCAGCCTTGTTGCTCTTCTCTGGACATGCTCCAGGACTGCAATGTCCTTGTAGTGAAGGACCCAAAACTGAACACAGTGTTCCAGGTGCAGCCTCACCAGTGCCAAGTCCAGGGGCACAATCACTTCCCTGGTTCTGCTGGTCACACTATTCCTGATCCAGGCCAGGATGTTGGGTCTTCTTCGCCACCTGAGCACACTGCTGGCTTCTGTTCAGCTGGCACCCCCAGGTCCTTTTCCACCAGGCAGCTTTCCAGCCACTCTTCCCTAAGCCTGTAGCATTCATGGAGTAGTTGTGACCCAAGAGCAGGACCAAGCCCTTGGCCTTGATGAACTTCCTACCGTTGGCCTAGTCCTGTCAATCCCACTTCAGTCCCTCTGTAGAGCCTTCCTACCCTCAAGCAGATCAATGCTCCCACCCAGTTAGGTGGTCATCTCCAAACTTATTGTGGGTGCAGTCGACCCCCTCATCCAGATCACTGATACACAAACTGCTACAGGTGCTCATTAATATGGAGTGCAAAGTTGCAACAGAGCAGCAACTAGGAGTCAGGGCCAGCAGGCAGGGCAGGTCAAATTAAACCTTTCCAATAGCTTAGGGACCCTCTCTGAAGATTATACAGATGTGCATGGCAAAACAATGGAGCTGAATTAAGCAAGCATGGAACGATGACATCCACTTTTGTGAGAACAGGAACACAAACATCTGGAAATAAATACCTACCCAGAACGTGCAGAAGGTAAGTCAATGGCTCATTCATTTCAGTAAGCTGAACAACAGAATGCAAAGGTGGAAGCTGCAAATTAGCTAAACACAGATTACGAAACTTTGTGGTGTTTGAGCAAGTATGAAAAGAATGTGAAGAGGGAAATTTTACATCTGGAGAGGTCTGAAGCAATTATGAACACCCTCTAACTAATGAATCATAGAATTGTCAGGGTTAGAAGGGACCTCAAGAGTCATCTAGTTCCAACCCCCCTGCCATGGGCAGGGACACCTCACACTAGATCAGGTTGCTCAGAGCCACATCCAGCCTGGCCTTCAAAACCTCCAGGGATGAGGCTTCCACCACCTCCCTGGGCAACCTGTTCCAGTGTCTCACCACCCTCATGGGGAAGTATTTCTTCCTGACATCCAATCTGAATCTACCCACTTCCAGTTTTGCTCCATTTCTCCTAGTCCTATCACTCCCTGACACCCTAAAAAGTCCCTCCAGAGCTTTCTTGTAGGCTCCCTTCAGATACTGGAAGGCCACGACAAGGTCTCCTCGGAGCCTTCTCTTCTCCAGACTGAAAAACCCCAACCCTCTCAGTCTGTCTTCATAGCAGAGGTGCTCCAGCCCTCTGATCATCCTCGTGGCCCTTCTCTGGACACATTCCAGCACGTCCAGATCTTTCTTGTAATAGGGAGTCCAGAACTGGACACAGTACTCCAGAGTGGAGTAGAGTGGGAGAATCACCTCCCTCAACCTGCTGGCCACACTTCTCCTGATGCAGCCCAGGCTCTGCTTGGCTCTCTGGGCTGCAAGTGCACACTGCTGGCTCCTGTTGAGCTTCTCATCCACCAGCATCCCCAAGTCCTTTTCTTCAGGGCTGCTCTCAAGCCAGTCATTGCCCAACCCATATTGGTGCCTGGGATTTCCCTGACCCAGATGCAGGACCTTGCACTTGGTCTCGTTGAATCTCATGAGGTTGACTTGGGCACAGCTCTCCAGCCTGTCAAGGCTTTTCTGGATGCCATCCCTTCCCTCCAGTGTGTCAGCCACACCACTTGGTGTCATTGGCAAACTTGCTGAGGGTGCATTCGATGCCTTTTATCTTCCTTTTATGTCTGTGAAGTATCACAGATGTATGACAAACAAGAACAACAAAGTCCATCATAGACTACTTGAAGTAAAAATGGAGCAAAAGGGAATGAGTATGAATCAACAATTTTATTATGAATGAGCATTTTGGGATGTGAATCAGCCATTGTATTCACCTACCAGCAAGAAGATGAGGCCCTCTATAGATAGATGGGAGTGGACTCCTGTTGACATGCACAACAGAGCACAGCAGTGCAGGAAACTCAAGGACAGCCTTGGCTGCAGCATCCACAAAATGGTGGAGTTCAGGATCCTTAGGACAAGAAGGCAGCTGAGCAGCATGCTCACTACACTGGACTTCAAAAGAGCAGAGGTCTGCTAGGAGGAGTACCATGGGATAAAGCCCTGGTGGGGAGAGGGGTCCAAGAAATCTAATATTTAAGGATTACCTCCTCCATCCAGCTGCAATGTGCCTTTATAAAATCTGAAGGTGCTGGAAAAGCAAAGCCCTGCAGCTTCCACTCTGTTCTGCAGGCAGACAGTCATGGTCCCCAGGAAGCCACTTTAAGTTCACTCAAAAATTAACTGAACAGCAGTAGGAAAGATTTCTACTTTGCTGTCTCTTTCACACCCTTTGTCTTCAGTTCCTTCTTCTAACATCTCCCTGTCTCTTAAATGTAGCAAAGATGGAGGGATCTTCTGTTCACATTGGGTCTCTTGTGCTTCCCCATCCACAGAGGACATGTGAAAAAAATAGATGCCCAATTTCATCTGTCAACCTTCTCAGCTTTAATTAAAAAACAACTGATAAAAGTGCTTTCAGAAACAAAATATACATCCTGCCACATGCCCCAGGGGCCTTGATGCTTTGTGTCCCCATGTGCGACCACTTAAAACCAGCCCATGGTTCATACTGCCTCTGTGCCTTCTCAACGGCAGCTTCTTCTCTATGTGGGCCTTACAACAAAGCAGTTGGGAACAGGCCATTTTGGGCTGCAGGACCACAAACTAGCAGCTGCATGGGCTTAGAGCTTCTGCCTCCTCTCCTTGAGAAGACTCTATGGCATCTTAGCCTGTAAGTTACTCAGACATTTGTTGTGATGACAGAGTCACACCAGCTGCACTCCTCTTTTTCCCCAACAAGCATAAAACCACTCCCCACACTTCTTCCATTTTTGGCTTTTCTCCAACTTTCTGTGAACAATGCCACCTGCTGGTGAGCACAAAAAAAAGTCTGCCCCATTTTTCTGCAGACCTTAAAACCACAATGAGAAACTTAAACGTAATTTATTGTTGACCCCAGAACCAAAGCTTTTATCGTCCTCTTTCTTCCCAAAATGGCTTGCAAAACCAACAGACCTGACAAAAAATTTCAGTGAGCAGCAGTCACTTGTAGGTACAACACCCCCAGATAGTTGTGCCTGGAGACAAATGAACTGCTAGGGCCAAAAGCACTGATTCTGATCCACCATCACACGGAGAGAAAAGTCATCTTAGCTGTGCTTTCTGGAATAGGAGCAGTGTAGGTAAGGGATTAAGAGCCCATGAAACTGAGACACCCAAAATTCCCTGTGACTTCATCTCAAGGTCTATACAAAAATACCTGTAAACTTTGAGGACTGTCAAGGAGACCTGAAAAGTGTACTAGAGTTGCAACCTTCATGTAGCAGGGATCTTATATTTGTGGGCAAAGGGTCATCAAAGACAATTCCAGCAACAGGGCTGCTCACCCTGACTCTAGGCAGATTCCTAAATTTCCTTCCTGCTAGCAGATGCAAACAGCAACCTCGTGACTACAGTTAAGGTCCTTGCTCACCAAAGTGCATTTCTATGCTTACTCATTTAACCCCATTAACCCTACTGGATGATGCCAGTTTCACCTGCTCAAACTCAGTAGCACTGCACTTGTACTCTAGACAAAATCATGCCTAAAATCTTACCCAAAAGTGTGAATTTCTTGAACAAACCCCTCAAGCCCAGGTGATTTTATAGCCTGTGCATAGCCTTTTTTTTCTTTGTCCACAGGCAAGTATTAATTCTCTACAGAAATCAGTTGTTTCTGGTCATGAATATTCTCATGCTAAAGGGTAAGACAGCTAAAAATATAAAGGGTGAGCTGGAGTTGCACAAGCTCTTCCCTCTGCTGTGGACAGGCTGTGTCAACAGCAGTGGTTCTAGAATGTCCTGAATCACCAAGAAAAGATATGAGTCCTTGCTGCAGGGGGAACGTTTCCTGCTGCAGCTACTGAAAGTGGGCCACCAACCTACCACCCTGCTGAGGAGGTCCTCTGCAGTGCTGCTCTCAGGTACTTACACTACACCTTTCTGTCCATTATACCATCACTTACATGCTCCCCAGGCATAGCCTGAGCCAGGTGCCTCCAGCTAGGAATGCAAACAAAGAAATCCCTGGGCACATACACCCTTCAGACTCTGCATCCACCCTTCACACATCTTTGGTTCAATGGTGATCCTGGCCTGACAACTGCCAACACCTCTGGACTCCTGAACGGATTCCTCCACTGTTTCCAGGCAGCAGGCCCTTACTTGGATAGCTGCAGCTCCTGGGGATGGTTGTAGCCTTGAAGCCACCTAATCTTTTGATGTAAGCTGTTTCTGGAGGCCCTGTTTTGACTCATTAGGTACAGTTCAGTAAACACTAGGGGAAATTTACACCTTGCAGTCTAAGACTTCAGCAAATCCAGCTACTCAGGCTTGGTATCACAGTATCACCCAGGTTGGAAAAGACCTCAGAGATCATCAAGTCCAATCTATTACCCAACACCTCCTGACAACTAACCCATGGCTCCAAGTGCCACATCCAATCTTTTTTTGAACACCTCCAGGAACGGTGACTCCACCACCTCCCTGGGCAGCACATTCCAATGGCAAATTACTCTTTCTGGGAAGAACTTTCTCCTCACCTCAAGCCTAAACTTCCCCTGGTGCAGCTTGAGACTGTGTCCTCTTGTTCTGCCACTGGTTGCCTAGGAGGAGAGACCAACTTCCACCTGTCTACGATCTCCTTTCACGTAGTTGTAGAGAGCAATGAGGTCTCCCCTGAGCCTCCTCTTCTCCAGGCTAAATAACCCCAGCTCCCTCAACCTCTCCTCACAGGGCTTGTGCTTGAGACCTCTCACCAGCCTTGTAGCAAACATCATACTATAGAATACAACATGTGTGCTTGGAACCAGCCCTCTACCTCCTGCTCAGCCTCCCTGATGCTGTGCAGCCTTCTCACCACTTCCTGCAGCTCAGCCACCTGCTGCAGGAGGTCATCCCTTTGGGCACACCTCTTGCAGGCAAGTGTGCTGCCTGGCCCAGCCCCAGGAGAAAGGTCTAGACACTTCCAACAGGCTGAGGGCTGCACTGCAGCCTCTCCCTTCAGCAGCTCCATCAGGCAAAACCCACTTTCAACAGCAGTGACTGCTACTACAGGAAAGGAAAAAAACCCCAAGGTAATAGTCCTAACAGCTGCTAGTCTATTCAACCAAAATCCAGACTAGACACCAAGTAAGAAGAGACATACGAGTGCCTCTCTGCATGGCACAATCCTCAGTAAACAGAAGAGCCAAAGTGGCCTGGGCATCTCCTTCACAACACTGGTTACCCGAGGTAACTACTGACTAGCAGAGTTTGGTAGCTTGATTCTAAACTCCTGTGCTTACAGCTTCTACAAACCATAGATAGATGAAAGAGGTGAAAATGACATGAAAAAACAGCAATTGTTTCTGCTACCTTTCAGTCTATGCATGTTCTTTACTTCACCTCCAGGTGAAGCGAGTGTAACATGCAGATATCCAACCAGTGTGACTCTCAGTATTACTGCTCCAGGAACATTCCCCATCCCACAATGGTCCATCACATACCAGGTGAGAGCTGTTGAGGCAACACACAGATAACCTGGACAACTGCCCTGGCAAGCAGAGAGAGAAATACAAGTGTAATGTAATTTTGTTCTAAAATACTCACTGCTCCTGTGCTCCTATTCTGGCTCAAGAGAAGCATTTCACCAAGAAAAGCTGTTGCCTTCATTAGTGTCCACTAAGCATCTTTACTTGTCCTCAATAAATAATCTCAGGATGGTAACACAAAGGTTATCAGTACCAAATACTACTCAAGCTACAACAAGAACTGTCACCAAGGCGAATGTGTAGAGTTCATGCAAGCTAAAAGAACTTTTTTTCAAGCTAAAAGAATTCCTTCCTCTTTCTTTCTGTGCTCACAAGCATGCCCTAAGCACCAGACAGGTTGTCACAGCTTTTTTCCCTGTTTTGCTCACCTAAATAATTCTTGCCCCTTTTCAGGAGCAACACATGACACAGTGCAGCATTTAGTAACAGCAGCCTGGTGCTCTACAAACACTGTGCTGCTCTGCTGGGTGCGAGACCTCACTGTCATTATTCTGCCTACCCTTGAAAGGGATTCAGTCAGAATCAGTATGCCACCTGCATCAGCAGAAGGAAAAGGTCTTCTAGGGATGGGCTTGTCTGTCATAAGCTGACCCTCCGTTTATGAAGAAATCTTTCTGGCTGCAGCTGAAAGAAAATTGCTAATATGTGGCCAGTTTTCAGGTAGTGGTGGTTGATAAGTCTGTGATGTAACTGTTGCCCTAAGGGATGAAGGGTGATGCACAAACCAACCTTTTCTGAGTAAAACTGCATTTCTGGCATCTTGAAAAGGGTGCTCTTGAAGGAACAAATCAAGACTCTTCCATTCAGACTGACCACCCTGCAGGTAATCATAGAATCACAGAATTGTTAGGGTTGCAAGGGACCTCAAGGATCATCTAGTTCCAACCCCCCTGCCATGGACAGGGACTCCTCACACTAGATCACACTAGAAGTAATGGCCACAGCTCTGCGTGTGTGTGTCTGCATATATATCTATACATCCATAGATGTATATACATGTGTAAATATAAATAAATATATACACACATGAATAAATACTTATACACATAAATAAAGGGGGAAAAAATCTACCTATAGCAAGTTTACAGCACACATAAGCCTGTATTTGTGTGTGCATCTCTCTTTTACTAGAACCTGGTAAAAAAGGACAAGCTGACCAGAGCCAGCAAAACCCAAAGTCCTCCATGGCTTAGCCAGATTAATTTTGGTGGATAATTTTGTACTCTCAGCAGAGTAATGTTTGGCTGTAATTACTTTCTGCTTAATATGTCTTATGTCAGCTACTAAACAGAATCACAGTTCTGAAAGTCTGTGTTCTTTGCCTTGGGAAATCCAAATTGACTTAGTTAATGGTACAAAAAGTGGTGGCTGATAAAACTCCTTTTACCCCAGCTAAGAAAGAGGATTTCGGTTTCTCATTAAGTGCTGTCACTCTCATGGAAAACCACTGGCTTTTCAAGAGAGGCACAAGAACAATACTCAGCTACTGCCTGCCTTTGCTAAATGAGTGTGCCCAGTCTGACTGCACACACACCATTCCAGACATCCTGTACTATTACACACAAAGTCCAGGCTTCATACCTCTCTTTTCCACCCTTCCAGCACAGACCATCCCTGGAGATCACCTGCTAAGCTAATGGTGCCCATTTCTTGTAGCGAAGACTGTGCCTTTTGCTTTTTTCATAGAATCATAAAAAGGCCTAGGCTGGAAGAGAATCTAATCCAACCTCCCTACCATGGGCATGGACACCTCTCAAGCAGACCAGGTTACTCAAGGTCCCGTCCAACCTGGCCATGGACATCTCCAGGGACAGAGCATCCACGACCTCGCTGGACAATCTTGCCACCCTTGTGAAGAATTTCTTCCTAAGATCCAATCTAAACAGTCTCCCTCAAGTTAAAGCCATTCCCCCTTGTCCTATTGGTGGACACTCTTTGCAAAAAGTCTCTCTCCAGCCTTCCTGTAGATTCCCTTCAGGTATTAGAAGGCAGTTATAAGGTCCCCCTGAGTCTTCTCCAGGCTGAACAATCTCAGTTCCCTTAGCCTATCCTCATAGCAGAGGTGTTTCAGACCATGTATCATCTTTGTGGCCCAGCAGATCCCTGACTCTCAAACTAGGAAACCCAAAACTGGACACAATACTTCAGCTGTGGTCTCACCAGGGCAGAGTAGAAGAGGAGAAAACCTCCCTAGCCCTGCTGGACACACATTTCTTCATGACCCCAGGATCCCATTGGCTCTCTTGGCCACAAGGGCACATTTCTGTCCCACGCAGAACTTGCTGCCCACCAGCACTCCAAGGTCTTTCTCACGGAGCGGCTTTCCAGCAGGGCAGCCTCTAACCTGTCCTGGTGCCTGCTGTTATTCCTCCCCAGATGCAGGACTTTGCATTTGTCCTTATAGTCGTTATTGAACTTCATAAGGTTTGCCTCACTGCCACATCTGACAAGATTTCTCCTTCCCACTAATGACCCTTGCATCTTTATAGCTTTTAGAGATTATATGCTCACCCAGTAATTCCTCAATTACCAGCAATTATTCTGCAGGAATGGTTACAAAGTACAAGCATGCCTCTAGGAAATACTCCTTCCAGGAATTTCTTCAGATTTCTTAGGCATCTCAGCAAATAATTGCATTAATCTTCTATGGGAGGTAGTAAAGGCAAAGAGAAAAGGAAAGAAATGCACCCCCTCAGAGATACCTAAAATAGGGCTTGGGCAGTTTTGTCACTCCAAACACCCCCTCAACATAACATCGGGTTTACCTTACGGCCTTTATTCTTAAACTTGAGAAAACTGCCTGTTGATTTCCAGAAGGATGTGGAGATGTTCCCAAAGGGATTCAAAAGAACCCTACTTCATTGAAAAGTTTAAGTGAAAAAATGACCCAGCTCTTAATTTCTGCACTCTCTCTCACTTCTTAACACTGTAACCTGAACTTACTGTCTGAACACTACAGAGGACAGCACAGAGCCAAACAGAGGGATGTGAGGATCACATGTGGAGAATATGAGATCTTGGAAGGGAAATGGTGTTGAGTAGGGGGATAACTAAGCTCCACCTGTATCACTTCCAGCTCTGGTATGTCACTCTGCTTTACTAGCAAGAAAAATGGTCAAACCCAATGAAGATGGGAATAAAAGTCAGTTTGTTTCAAAGTACCAGGGAAAAAACTTCACAAGCACTTCAAACAGACAAGCACAGGGAAAAGTCTCCTCCCCTTGCAAAATAAAGATTCTCTGGATTACTTACTGCCATCACTTTGCCTTTTGCTGACAGTGCCTTGTAGAAGCAGCATGCTGGGGTTTAGATCCAACTTTGCAGCTGTGTTCACAAATTCCAGGACAAGACTGTGTCTGCAATAACTCTTCAGTCTCAAGCTGCAGACTCTCTAATTACTCATCTCCTCTACCACAAGTGTACGAGCCTGAGTCCTGTGTCTCTTGAGGGCTGTGTACATGGCACTTGCTCAGCATCAGCTTCTGCTGACTGGTGTCCTTTTGTCTCACTGCTGCAAAACCACTGGGGACATCTCAGGCTGGACCATTTGCACACTGGTAAAACTGCACACGCACACAGCTAGACCTCAACTAGAACACGTGCGAGAACTGTGGGGAATCAGCTTCTCTTCCTCTACATCTTCCAGGTGCTGGAGAAACTCAGCAATATTCTGCAGATAGATTCACATACTAAGATTCAAAAACAGTCCACTGGGGCACGTAAAGAAGGTAACAAACATGTGCATCTACTTGCATCCTGTTTGAAAAAACATGTGCTCTTGTACATAAGCATAAACCCCTGAAATTCTCAGAGCCCTGACCTGACTGGGGCTGCCAAGCTAGAAGCAACAGGATTCAGTGAAGCACGCTTGGCCCAGCCATGGCTGCACTGAGCAGTAAGGTGGCAGTACATGGAAATTAGTCCCTCCAACCTCAGTGCTCTCAGGTTTGGTGAAGGGTGGGAAAACGTACTCTCCTAATGGGGCTCTGGGCTGCTGAGGGAAGGCAGAGAGCAAACAAAATATGTCTCTCATGTCTTTAAGCCCCTCTGGACCTGTTTCGAATATCTCCAAAGTCTGCTTGTAATTTCACTCCTTCACACATTTGTATTAGAGAATCCATGTAAGATGTGGTGGGTCTATATATGCTGCACTTTCTGTCATAGAAGAAAATGGAGAAATGCTTCTATGGAAAAAGCACATCTAGGTTCTAGAACAAAAGCAATCACATTTAGTAAAACCTAACACAAAACCCCACATTACTTGAGCAACAAACCACAACCTGTAATTTTAATAGAAGAAACTTTTCTATGGTTATTTAAAAAGTAGAGAGAGAAGTGCCCTGAGTGCATGAAGTCATAACCAGTTGGTTGCCAACCCTTTACAGACCATAGAGTCCTGCATGGATCGTACTTCTGCTCTCCATTTGAAAGCAGTAACAACAGAGGGAGGAATAAAAACAGATACAAGCTGTATTTAGATCAGCCCTCTGATTCCAGCACAGCAGACATGAACAGTTACACCACCATGCTCTTATGCTCTTCAGCTGACCCAGCCCATCAAAATATCTATCACGTATCATAAACCATACTTGCTTCTCTCCATCCCTGGAGAATCTCAGTTCCCATTCTGCTCCCAAGGAGTGCTTTCCTTGTTCTTGTGACCACTGTATGTTGACTGGGCTGAGTACAACTTTGTATACTTTATATTGGCTTTAGGCCTAATATTTGTTTTGTTGTTCTGTTACTTCTGCTTTCATTTCAACCCATAGGTCTCCATTAAGAAGATCCAGAAGTCATCAAAAGTGATTGTGTCACGTCAAACATGCACTGCGTGCCACCAAAGGCACTTGATTTGCACTTCTGCAGAAACCCACTCCACGCAGGCTGAAGAGTAAAGTATTGGCTTAGCCCCAGCCCACACTCATATTTCACCTACTGACCACTAACTATATGTGGTATACAAAGTACTGCGGCTCAGCTGACAAAGGCAGTTCAGCTGCCTCCGACTGTAAGTTGAGATGCTCAGGAAAATGATGATTTTTGTTTGCTTGTTTTGGTTATTTGTGCGCACTTTGCAACAGGCACTAGCGGTACAAGTTTTCAGGTTACAACAGTTGCCATTCACTGCTTTTAAGAAACTTGAGAGCAGAAATGGAGAAGAATGCATACATCAAAACAGTAACTACTAATTCTCTTGGGTACTACACCCAATTTGCTATGTTTGGAAAAAAAAAAAAAAGGCAGCTAACAGCTTCCTTGGGAAACAAAATTAATTCTGCATTTGCTATTAATTTATTTTCTAAAAAAGCGATTCATATGGTAGTTTCAGTGTAAAAAACCACATTTATCTTTACCCTTCATGTCCAGAAACAGCTCTGGACCAGCTGCAGGACTACTGATCCTTCAGACAATTCAGTATCACGAGGGCAGCAGATGGTCTTTGAAGTGCAACTACTTCACGTACCAGTTTTATCCCATGACCTGTGTATCTCATCTTTCCTATCACCTCATTCTATAGCCTAGTTGCTGTCTGAGTCAGCATGTTCATCTTCTCTTCCAGACAGAGCATGTTTGGATGAATTATTGGCTTCTCCCAAAGGAACAGCCCCTTTCCGCTGTGGCAAGACACTGAAAAAGGCCTCCTTCCAGTCTCTCTTCTCCAGGTATGCGAGGATGATCTCAAATACTGCAACATCAAGAAAGACAATCAGTTCTTTTGCAGGAGATAAGTGAACTGCTGATAGGAACACACCCCCAGTCTAACATTACAGAGGTTTACATGCATTTGGCTGCAGCATCTTCAGAGTAAAGCTGATGAAGCAGAGGCAGAAGCAGCCAAGGCAATTCTGCTACTGCCGCAGTCTAAAGCCAAGCACACTGTGAGGCTTCATTTGTAAGACAGTTACTACAGTAGCGCTTTACTGTAGCGGCTCCAGTCTGAAACAATTTCTTTCAAAGACAGAAAGAAACATCCCCCCAGTCTATACAGACGCTAATTCTTTCCCATGTTTGACAGCAGAACTGCTGTGGAAGCACTTCAACAATGACTTTTTCCCCTTCCTAACATACAGACAGTAGAAAGTCTTCCTAAAAGACTCTTTCATTTCCAGCTGAGCTTACGGTAAAAGTCCTTCTTAGTCTCCATTCTCTGACCCTTTCTCCCTGTTTCTGTTATGCTAACCATACAGTCACACCCTTCCACTCCTGTCTCAGTTCCCAAAACTTTCCCTCATTGACAGCAGCTTCAGGCTGCATCCTATACAAAATTCATCAGTAAATTCTTACTTGAAAAAAACCCCAAGCTACTCAAAAGGCCTCTCAACAGACTGTGGCTCAGCAGAAGCAAGGGCAGGAGGAGGCTCTATAGCTGGTGTGTAAGGCAGACTTGGATGACAAATCTGGGAGGGGTGGCTCTTCAAGCTTGGAGCTACAGGAATAGTGCTAACACCAGTGGAGAATGCTGACTTCAAAGAATGCACCCAGCACAAGTGTTCTCATATGCTGTCACTTGGCACTGAGAAAGAATCAAAGGAGCTGTGGAGGAGAAAAAAAAGAAACCCTTACAGAGTTAGGCAAATGTTCAGAAAGGGAGGAGCAGCATGAGTCTGCTGACAACACAAAAATAAGTGGGGAAGTTGACACCCCAGAAAGGAGAGCCACCCTTCAGGGAGATCGTGATAGGCTGGGCAAGTGGGCAAGAAAGAGCTGTGTGAAGTTTAATGAGGCCAAGTGTAGGGTCTTGCACCTGGGAACACACAACCCAGGAATGCAGCCCAGACTGGGAACCACCTGGCTTGAGAGCAGCATTGTGGAGAGGGACCTGGTCTTGATGGACAGAAGGCTCAACATGAGTGAACAGTGTGCTGCAGTGGCAAAGAAAGCTGAGTTGCATTAATAAGGGTATCGCAAGCAGGGATAAAGATGTCTTTCTCCCACTCTACTCAGCACTGGTCAGGCTGCACCTTGAGCACTGTGTAGAGTTTTGGTCCCCACTATGCAAGAAGAATGCAGACAGGCTGGAAAGGGTCCAGAGAAGGGCCACAAGAATGATCAGAGGACTGGAAGGCCTGTCATATGAAGGAAGGCTGAGAGAACTGGGTTTGTTCAGCCTTGGGAAGAGAAGGTTTAGGGGAGACCTCATAACCATGTATAAGTACATAAAGGGCAGCTATCATGAGGAGGGAGACTCCCTTTTTACAAAGAGGCACATAGTAAAGACAAGGGATAACAGGTACAAGTTGCTATTGGGCAGATTCGGACTGGACGCCATTCCAACTATTAGACACTGTAACAAACTCCCAAGGGAGGTGGTGGATTCCCCTGTCTACATTAGACAGTTTCAAGGCCCAGCTTGACAGGGTGTTGGGACATCTCCTTTAAACTGCATTCTTACCCTGAAAGGTTGGACTAGATGATCCTTGAGCTCCCCTCCAATCTGGTGTTCTCTGAATCTATGAATCTCACACTCACTGAGAGTCAAGTTCCAGCAAAGGGTCACATTTACTAGAGGTCTCCTGGATCCAGGTTTTAGTGGGCAGACAGCTGACAGAGACACTGAAGAGCTGGCCGTTTGACTTATCAGGTTATTCACCCGAAACATACTGTGAAGGAACTGGCCCTCAAAGGAGTATATTAGTATCAATTTAAGTAACTGCACAAAGCACCTGTGGCAAAAATGCTGGCTTAAGAGACTAGTATAAGGAGCACATTTCTTCCTTCCCTTGGAAGTTCCCTTATCTGCACAGTAAAACCAGAACTGATGGGAAGAGGGTGGCTTTTATAGAACAGTGGCTTCTATGATGGGCTGCAGTAACAAGAAAAATATTACACAAGGACAGAAAAAAAGCAGTGGTAATAGTTGGCAGACATCATTGCAGACTGCAACATACATTACTGTGGTGGGTTGAACTTGGGATATAAACCTGAACAGAAAAAAAATAAACTTTCTCAGCTCCACCCGCAGTTGTGTTTTGCAAAGCAGTGTCACACAGATCTCAAATCTCCCAAGTTTTATAATTCTGAGTTAAAAAAAAAAAGTCTTATCCTACGCTGCGTCAGTCTTCTAGCATCAAGTATTTAAAGCATACGTGAGTTCCTCATGCCATTTCAACATGGCAATGCAAGCACTGAATTGCCCGTGGAAATAGAGACTCTAACCCAGCAGAGAGACTGTAAACCAAGTCTGTTAACGACGCTGTCAATCTGCCACCACCAGAGGGCGCATTTAATTAAAGCGCTTCAAAGCCTGACAAGGCAATTCGGTTTCTGCTTCGACAGAGAACTTTCCAAAATCGTAACTACTGGAAGCAGTTCCACAGGGACCAGGTGGGTCCTATAGTCTCATGTGGCAAGCCATGCACTGTACTCTGCTAGCTTTAACTTCTGTGCCAAGGATGGGAACTCAGAGGCCAGAATGGCCAACTCAAACAAAAGAAAGGGTGAGCAATCACACAAAGCAGTGAGGTAGATGCACTTGCACACAGCTAACTTACACAAACATTCTCACCTACACAAAATTTATAATATGAGATTTGAGAAGGAGCTTGATTCTGGCCACCTTACTCATGCCTAACTCCCTTGAAAGCTATCTTCTGGGATCTGGGTTGTAAGCTGTTAGGGTTACAATAAACCCTGTTGAAGGTACCTCTGCTTCTGGTGGTGCTGTCTTTATTTTCCTGCTCTAAAACCTTAAGGATAATACTGCTACAGTATAATTGTTACCTTAAGAACGGTCTGAGTGTTAAAAGCCTTTCATCTGCAATTTGAAAATCCTTTAGAAGGGCAAAGGAAGATAAGCTCAGGCAAAACAAAATGCCACCAATTAAATGGAGCGAAATCATACACCTCGAAGTCTGGCACAAGAAACAAGCACAAGACGATAAAGCAAATAAATGAAAACTTCAATATAAACAACCCAATTCATACCAGGTCCTCCAACAGGTACAAGACAGACTCGAGAAATGCTGACACTAGAGGTCAGTGTAAGATTACTGCAGAAAAGCTCCAGTAGAAAGCTACACCTAGCACAACTTTTGATGAATAATACTAAAGTCCCATTCTTGCCTATATAAAGTGGCATTTAAAGACCCAAGTTTTAGAAACGTGATTTTTTTTTTTAAATCCAAGGAGCTTGATAATTTTAAATTCCAGTGATATGCTATATTCTCCTCCACATTTAAATAATTTTTATCATGTAAATCCATGCCTCTTCAATTAATGGTATTTCAAGAAAATATCCTCAAGCAATGTGCTGCATAATACAATAAACCTGAAATGAAGCAAAACAGGATAAAACAAACAACCTTAAGTGGGTCAAAATAAAGACTTGGACACCATGTCAAAAATTTCCGTAAATGTCTGAGTAGGCTCTGTGTTGCATGTATTTTTGTTCAATGACAGTGAAGGATAACCTAATAATAAAACTGCAAGCTTAAAAAGGAGTGGATCTCAAGATCCTGGTTAAGCAGTTGAATCAGGAAATCAGGTAAAAATACAGTTATGAAAGCTCAGCAGATTGATACTGCTGATACCAAACAAGGCAAGCCTACAGGTACCTAAGCAGTCAGTGCTGAACAAAGCTGTCCAAAGAGGTGCAAACATCACAAATGCTTATCTTCCCCTATGATAAAATACATGAGATAAATTTCCAACATTTTATTCAGTAAAGACTGAGTCTGGAAACAAGACTACCATGGTAACAATGTCAAAATTACTCATGGGACAAATCATTAGAATAGGAGGTGTGCTTTTAAGGAGCTAAGACAGCGCTCTGTCTATTTAACCCATCTAAAATATTTAAAGCTCAGGGCAATTATTGTATCCCAAAGGCAACTAGATTCAAGAAATGCCAACATAATGAAGTGAGATTTAGGTATGTGCATTACAGTGCACATTTTGAGGGCTCAAACTCTGAGTATCACAGGTATATTCTATAATAATGCAACTATTTTAATTAAAACTTACCATGATTGACAGCTAGCACTTTCCGACTATTCATCTTGACAAAGTTTCCAAGCGGGAGCTGTGCATGACCAATTCCCTGCTCTATAGCTTTTCTGTAAGTAATTCCCTGGGAGGGAGACACCAAAACAATTCAACTGAGAATAACCATTTCAAATCAGCCCATACAGATTACTGCAAGTATAATTTTTTGGCAAGTTTCGTCAGTACTGACATGGTCTTGCTTTAGAAGATATTTATCAAAGGAAACATATTCCAGTTAGTACCCGGCTCAAAGGCTACCTCTGAAAAAACTTAGTGCTTTGAATATATGGCACACTACATGACAGTTCTAGAACCTGTCAGCCATGGCCTGTTCTAAAGGTGAGTTTATGCTTAAGTACGAAGTTACTCAGATTGCAGTAACTGGGTATTTTTTTCAGAGGAAGAGTAAAGGGTAAAGACATTTATCTTGCTTTTTTCAATGTGGTAATTCTTGCGTCCAAGACAGGCAAAAAATAATCTTTAAAGTGCTGTAAACACTTCATACCATAATAACTGTACAAAGCTTTAGCTCCCTCCTTGCCTTTAACCGTGGACTAACTGCTTAAGTATTATTTGCTAAGGCTTAGGATACATCCCTTTCTTTAGCATCATAATGAAATATTAAATGTCATCAGAAATTACATAGGAGCCTCTCTGAAGTAAAGCAGTAACAGTGCTTTAATTTCCCAGCTGCATTCTATATGACATTCCAGGTCCACACAGCACAATTCCACATACAGGTATGGAACCAGATCTCTGAGGCATGTGCATTACTTAGCCAATTCTCCGGACAAGCAAACTTGTTAAAAAAAGGAAAATCCATGATTCAAGTGCTGTTCTTCATCTATATTTGGGCACGTGTACACACAAGAGCGCATGCGCGCACAGACACAAGCGCATGAACAGAAACCAAACCCTTCTGGCTGAAAATACGGCCCTAAGCAAGCTGAGCTGTGCTACCAATTCCATTCCCATATTTAAACTGAAAACATAAAATCCTAAAAAGCTCAGCATGTCTGCACTCTGGAACATGAGCCACTGCTACCACCAAGAGGTTTGGGGATTTTTTTTCCATTTCTTCGTAATTTCTTCAAAAAAGAAATGAAAAAAAAAATCTGATTTACTTTTGTTAGTTTACACATGAACAGCACTATTGTTACATAAGGTGCCCCCACCAAGAAAAAAAGGCAACACAAAAAACATAACCAAAAAACTGTCAAGAAAGAAACTCTGTTTACCTTGTAGTGATTGTGATCCACCAATCCTCCAATCACATAGGCTTTCTTCTCATCAAGCTCGCTGAGAACATCGGGGGAATCTGAGGTTAGATACACTAGGTCTTCTTTCTTTATTAGTTCACTATAGTGCTCTGTTCTGATTTGGATATCCTTAAAAAAGGTAGATAAAAGAAGTTACATTCAAATGATGAATTGCTGGACAAGCTTTACAGACCCTAGATGAAACGAGCAAAAATAAATCCAAGCAGTATTCAGTCACTTCACATCCCTGATTCATGTTTAAGTACATAGCAGCGTGCAGATCCATTTCTGCATAAATAATTCAGTCTCCATGACATCAACGTCTGAAACCCTAAGAGAACTTTACAAATCCTTAAGTTCTTGTGATTTTCTTCAAATCTTAGCGTATTTCCTCCTAGGAATCCAAATATTTCTCATGTCCACCTTTCTAAAAAAGTGACATCAGATGCAAATGCTTGCTTAACATGACCTGTTTGATGAGAGGTTTACACTAGGCTTTTGCACAGGACATGCTCAAAGTAAAACTGTTTTTAATTACACAAAGTGCTTTTCACCTGAAATTCTTGGAATATTGGTTTAACAGGGGGTCACAAGGAAAACCAATGGCAATTTGACAAGCTGCTTCTCTAAAGAACATTTCATTGTTGAGAGGCAACATAATGAAGGAAAAAATCATATTATAGACCGATAGAATAGTTTGGGTTGGAAGGGACCTCCAAATCATGACTTCAAAGTCTTATTTTTCCCCAAGGAAAAAAAAAAAAAAAAAGAGCACTGTAAAAACAGACTGTTAGAACTGCCTAAATCAAGTAGTCTTGCTCCACCTATCAGAGAATGGCATCTGTTCCGTACAAACAGGGGAAAATCTGGATTCATAATGAGCAGTTTTTGGCTTATTTAAGTTAAATTAATGAAAAGCATGAAGAGCCACTCTATTTCTAGTACGTTATTGCTCTGATGTTTTAGAAAACCTCATGTAGAAAAAGCACAGTTCCTTCACAACTAACAATCTAGTTAACAGCTATAACCAAGATTAATTTTTCTCTTTTTACAGAAATGATCAACTACTCACCTTCCAGTTCACCCATCCTTTGTCATTTTCATTCATGTTGCTCTTCAACTGTCCCCCATGGCTGGTCAAGTAAAACTTCAAAAAGAACAAACAAGAGGTACATAATTCTGAAATGTTAATATGCCAGTCTGTTTCTTCTTCTTACAAGACTTTTTCTACCCTTAATTATTAGCTAAAACTCCTAATTATTATTTTAGCTGGAAGTGGCACTAAGACCATATTCATACAGTTAGTAACATATTGAAAAGAGAAATAAGATTAAAAAAAAATCTGTGACATAAAATTGATTATCAACAGTATCTGGCAGTCATCATCTGCATGCACATAACTTTTCACATATATGAAGATTTTTAATAACATGTGGGTTGAAACCTAACTTACTACAACAGAAGTAATTTTCTTATTAAAAAGAAGCAGCTGTTTTTGTTTTTGTTTTTTTTTCCACTGCTATAGTTCTCACCCCTTAGGACACAGCTGCCCTTCTCATACACTTTATATATGGCAATACAGACAGTGTTCAGTTTGTTTAGACATACCTGCACAGGGTGAAATGCTTTGCGGTTTTCTGCATAACATCTCTGAATTTGCTTGTGAAGCTTCTTAACATCCTGTATACAACACAATTTTTTTTTACATAGTCCTTCAGACAGACCACCATAAAATGCTTTACCATGAGCCAGTCAGAAGCTAAAGGGAGAAAAAGGAAGCTTTTAACTGGCAAAAGTAACTACTGCCAAGAGTGTGGCTATCAGACACTGAGAGAAAGAACAGCCACTGTGAAGGGATTATGTCGACAAGGAAACACATCTGCCACAAAAGCATATTTATACAGCTCTACATGTGTTCAGTTTCCACTATTCTAGGGAAGAAGCAAGAATCACTGGGATTTAATTATATGCAATCATACACCCCAAAGTCATCTGAGGAATCATGCAGATTTATCACTGTGACAATACTCAGTCCTTCACCATGATGAGAATAATGAAGCAAATTACATATGCATAATTAGTCTGAAGAAGTCCAGAACAATGCAAATGATTTAGCGTCTGGCTCTGGCATTTTGACCTGACAATTTGGACAACAGTTAACTAGGACTACTTAAATTGCAGCAGACTTTATTTTTAACTGTTAGGGATTTGTAAGGTAGGTTACACAGCTTTATTGTCAGTGCTCCAAAAGCAGTGTTTTGTGAATATAATTGATTTCTATTTTAAAAGAAACATCATTATATTGCTTTGATTCATGTAGTGCTTCGAGAATGTTCTGGCATCTGCAAAGGATTTCAATTAAACTAGACTTTATCACTACAATATTGCAAGTTTTTACAGACACTATAGAAAGCATCTAATTAACCCCAATGCTAAAGGCTACAACCATTTTCACTTACAAAGCCTCATTCTTTCTGAATACCTGCAGAAGTGCCAGGTTTTGTATCAGGCCCAACAGGGGCTCTGCCTGACCAAGGAAGGAAACATACTTTACAAAAGGACAAAGCTCAGCATCTCTGAAACTATCGTGAGGGTCCTCTGGTCTCTTCAGCAGCACTGCTAAAGGGCCAAAAAATCAACTGCAGCCAACTGTGGTGAGCAGTACTAGCTTCCCATTACTGCTATATATGCTCTACATTACACTCAACAAGTAGCCAGACGGGCTTCGCAAAAGCTTCATTTTAAGCCATCTTGCAGGGCAGTGAAGCAGCAGCAGAATGGCTCAGGGTAACAGGGAGGGGATAGGTCTGCTTCAGAAACCAAAGGCTGCACTCTTACAGGAAGCTGCAGGTTAACATACTTTCCTAGCAGAGTTAAAGTTGTTTTGATCTCAAAACACCACATCAAGCATCTTGATCAGTGACTGGGTGTCATGCTGATCTTCCATCTTCCTGTGATCATCTCACCCATTCTTTCATCCATTCTAAAATTTAAGAGACAGGTTGAAGTGTCCTCCTGTCCCAATTGCCTCTCATGTGAGTGTGAGAAAAAGCTCAGTATCCTCATAATGCTCCAAAATTTTCACTTCCAAGGTTAGTAACACAGCTGGGAGCCTCAGTTTCACTTTGAAAGTAACTGGATGTGGCATTTGCAGTCCCTCTAAGCAAAACCATATTGAGGCAGAACTGCAACTAACTTTCATGGTGAACACATGGCACAAACTTTCTGTATTCTTTGTTTTGGAATCAAACCAACATACCTCAAGTTGTGCCAGGTGAGTTCAGGTTGAACACTAGGCAATTTTTTTTTTTTGCAGAAAGGGTTCTCAAGCATTGGAGCAGGCTGCCTGAGGAGGTGGTGGAGTCACCATCCCTGGAGGGGTTTAAAAGATGCATGGATATGGTGCTGAGGGACATGGTTTAATGGTAGTAGCTTAGCAGTAGTGGTAGGATTGTGAGCTCTAGGCAAGCGGTTGGAGATGATGATCTCAAAGGTCTCTTCCAACCTCAACAGTTCTACGATTCTGTGATTCCACCTCCTCCATGAAGGCAAACAAAATATTTGGCAAGTTTATATAAAGGTATGTTCCAAACCCTAAAAAAAAATAAACTGACATAAGCAAGTCTGAGAATCAACACAACACAGAACACCCTGTCCTTTGCAAGCTGCTTTCCAGTTTTTGTGCTCTGACACTGCAACACTGTCAGAGCATTCAACAGTTGTATGTAATGGGTAAATTTCTTTTACCTTTAGCGCCATCAGGTCATCAAAGCTGCAGTCCACAATGAGGCGAAGTGTACTGGGAACAACTTCCCTTCGCATACGCTTTCTGTCATTGCCTTCATGACTGGCCTCCAGTTTTGACTGACGTTCCAACTTTCTCTTCTGGCGTTTTTCTTTTCGCTTCTGCCTAAACAAACAAACAAATCTGAAAAAAAACACTACCCAATCTGCTAAGGTACATGTTATGCACAGAAATGCATACTGTCATGATGAATTTGCTTGTCCTATGACTGTGGCAATTTAAACTTACCCTATTGCTTGCATCTGTGCTAGGTGGATACCAGTACAAAACACATATCCCATCTTTGTGAAGTTCTGTACGTATCAACAAAGACAGACTTCTGACACAAACTCAATAGTGGAAGTTTCATGGATTTAAGAGTGCTCTGACTCAGCCCTCATAGCAGAAACAACCAAAAAGACTGCCAAAATTGTAGTATCATAGAATTGTCAGGGTTGGAAGGGACCTCAAGGATCATCCAGTTCCAACCACCCAACCACTAGATCAGGTTGCTCTGAGCCACATCCAGCCTGGCCTTAAAGACTTCCAGGGATGAGGCTTCTACCACTTTCCTGGGCAACCTGTTCCAAAGTCTCACCACCCTCATGGTGAAGAACTTCTTCCTAACATCCAATCTGAATCTACCCATTTCTAGTTTTGCTCCATTCCCCCTAGTCCTATCACTACCCAACATCCAAAAAAGTCCCTCACCAGTTTTCTTGTATCAGGATGTGGAAGGCAATTTGCCTCCCATTTCACTGAACAGTTTTCCAAAAAGCTTCTGAAGAAATGGTTTCTTCCCCCTGTTCCCTCTATGGGAGCAGGCAGTTGGGAGTTCAGATTTCAAACTTAGCAACTTTAACAGCTGCTGTTTTGAGAAGGAACATTCACATTCATCAAGACAAGGATAAACTGCAATCAGTCCATTTGCAGATACACTTGCTCTCAACAGAAAAAAACAGAAGCACATCATCTTCCAATACTGTTTTAACAGATTGTAAGTCAACATCGCTTAAGATGACAGTATTTCATGTGTCAAAAGAATTTTTTTCTATTCGCTGATTTTGTAAGATCCCTGACAGCACCAGGAAAAAAAAAAAAAACGAAACCCAAACCATTCAGAAAGGAACAAGGCCACACATTATTTCTCCCTTACGAAAAACCAATGTCTTGATATCTTCTTCAAGTTGAGGAACACTGCTAGTATGAAGAGAGGATCCTTACCTTTAGAGCCTCTTCATAGGTAGATGGAGTAGCCTGTGACTACTGCTTTAAATCTGCCATAGGAGAAAATTGGTTCAACTGCCTTGACTTCCTAAAGATCTATATGCAAATTCTCCTAGCACTACACACAATCCTAGGAAAGCTATTTCACAAACCTTACCTTCGTAGATCTTTCTGTTCTTCCCACTGTTTCTGCTTCAATAGCTTCTTCCTTTGCCTCTTGGACATGAGCTCCAGGCATTCTCCCTTCTCTGAGCCTTCCTCTTGTCTCTCTGCTGGACTGTCACTTGACTTCCCCCTTCCTTCCACATCAGGATCTTCAGGGGACATGGTATTTTCTGCTGGCACCTCTGGACTTTCTGTTGGCCTTTCTGATGACATTAGCTTTTGGTCAGGCTTACTGACTTGTTTCCTAACATGTGACAAATATTTCATTTAAAGCAAGCTTTTCACTCACCAATTCTGTCAGAAACAAAACAACAGCAAGAGCGTCATTAACAAGAAGTCCAATTAGAACAAATACCACTCCACATCTACCATAAACCTGAATAAAGAAAAAAACAAGAGACCACCTTGTTTTGTTTTAAGCTAGGTTGGTACATCTGCAAACAGTAACACATAAAATAGCTGAGAGATTATGGGTTTATTCAAACCATGCCTAAAATTCCGCCTGTTACATCTGCAGCTATTCAACAGTTTCCAATTAAAAGCTTTGTGAAAACACAACTGCATAGAAGTAGAGAAGTAAAGAATCATACTGGATAAAAGGAAGAACATTATCAGTACTATTTTGTGTACACAAACTATCCACAAATACACAAACAGGAAAAAAAAAGCTAAAGAGGTATTTTGTGATACAGTTATGGCACCATGTTAAAAAAAAAAAAAAGTATAATTTTAAAGAGATTAAAGCCGTTTTGAGGGGGAAAAATTTGTTAACAAGCTGTACCGCTTGGCAATTAATTTTTATTTCTTCAGAGAAGGAAAAACATTGGCCAGCTACTGATACATGCCCTGCCAGTGGGCAAAACACAGCTAATATGGGGATGAACTCAGCAAGATGCTCTACATTCAAATCAATTACAATTATACAGTCTCCTTTCCAGTGCCAACTATTTTTTCATGTTGAAAACACGAAGATGTTGAAAACCACATAGTTTTTGAAAGAGAGCCACTTAACAGCATTGCATCTACAGAACCAAAACGCAGAAAAAACGGATCCCCTAGCTTCATCAGCAACACAGCGTGAGGAAACTAGCCAAAATACAGAAAACTTAAGCGTTTTAGATAACACCCCGAGATGAGAGCGTAGGGGTGGGCTAAGACAAAAGGTCCAGGGAACAGAGCTGGTTGTCGGTGCCACACGATGCGGCCTGGCGCGGCACAGGTGTGTCTCCAACCACCGCTGAGCACACGCCCAGCAGGTGCCGAGTTCTCCACATCCATCTGTGTGCGTAGACACAGACGCATCCATCTCTGTGTGTGTATATAGATATGTACACATACACACACGTATCTATGTATATGCACATTATAGATAGAGAGACGCGCCCGCTATTTTCGCTCACGCGCTCAAGCACCTCACGACTGCACAGCACCACAGCCACCCCCCGCCCGCAAGGGCCCGCAGGGGTCCTCCAGCTCCCCACTGGCGGCAGCGAAAGCCGAGCGTGGGGAGAGGAGGTCACGATTCCCAGAGGCCGCCGGGAGGCCGCCATTTTTCCTTCCTGCCCTCTGAGGAAAGCCGAGCCCCAACCTCAGCTTCCCCCCCACCCTCACATACCAAGGGGTTACGGACGCGGCGGAACGATCGGCAGCCACAACATACCCACAAGGCGGCCACGCACGGCGGGCGGACGACTAGGGAAGGAAGAGACGCAACCGCCTCCCGCGCGCACGCGCAGCCGCCGCCCCGCCCGCCGCGACTTCAGATCCCGGCGGGCAACGGGCGGGGGGTTTACAGGGCGGTAAGGGGCGCGCCGCTGAGGGGTGTCGAGTCACACAGTCACGCAGAATCACGGAAGGGTTAGAGGGTGGAAGCGGCGTCTGGACGATCACCTAGTCCGACCTCCCTGCTAGAGCAGGATCACCTACACTAAATCACACAGGAACTCGGCCAGAGGGGTTTTGAATGTCTCCGCAGGTGGAGACTCCACAACCTCGCTGAGCAGCCTGGTCAGGGCTCTGCCACCCTCAAAGTCAGTCACTTTCCCCTGAGTTTATGTGGAAGCTCCTGTGTTCCAGGTTGTGTCCATTGCCACGTTGTCCCCATCTGAGAAGAATTAGGCTCTGTCCTCCTGATACTTGCCCTTTAGCTATTGATAAGCATTAATCAGAGATCCCCCACTCAGTCTCCTCCAGGCTAAACAGCCTTTCCTCACAAGGCTCCGATCCCTCATCATCTTAGTGGCTCTCTCTGCTGGACTCTCTCCAGTAGTAGCTTGCACTTCTTGACCTGGGAATGACAGCATTACTGTGGGATTGTTCCCTTTTGGCCAGCAAGGGGCTGCTACCCACGGTGGGACATGCAGGCAGGCAGAGCTGCACTTGTCTTTGTTCTGGGAGTTTGCACTAATTACTGTGTTCTAACTCAGCTCTGGTTCCGCCTGCAACAGCTTCCAGCCAAATAAAAAAAAAGGAAAAAGCTCTAACCATAACAACTGCTCAACCAGTCCTGAGCTGGTTTGGTTTCTCATTTTTGCATCATTGCTTATGACAGACTCTTACAAGCAGAGGGTGTGGTGGCTGTGCTGGCCCTGCCATGGCAGCAGATTGAGGGGGGGTGTGGGTGGATGTCATGGGCAGGCTTTGGGGGGCCTTTGAAATCAGTTGGAGCAGGTATTGGCAGGGGGGCATGCTAATGCCTCTGCTGACACCCGTGAGGAAAGCTGTGCTTCCCCCCTGCTTACAGCTGCAGTGGCTCCATGGGATTAAGAGGAGCGAAAAGTAAGAAAACCTTATTTTTATCTGATGGTTTTGATGACACTACTGAGTTCACACAGGGGCCAGCAAAGTATTTTTAAGTGGTGACATTCCTAAGAGCAGATTTCTAGCTCCAAAGGTCCTTCAGCAATGCTGTGCTCCTTCTGCCCCCTAAAAAGGGGTATGTGTGCCTTCATGCTTCATATTTTTAAAGGCTACTGCCAGTTAGCTTTTATAACTCTCATATCAATATTCAATGAAGGACAACATTCTTTCACCTTCAGATGACTTCATGAAAGAATGCTTTCCTAGTACAGGAGTAATTTCTGGAGACCAGGATTATGTTATATGGGAAAATGTATTTTGGACAGCCTAAATATGTAGATATCTGTTTGCCCCTGGCTAAGGAAACACACGTAGTTAACAAACATACGAGTACATGCTACCATAATACCCTTTTCATCTGCATCAATGTTTATCTCAAGTTTCATTGGTTTCAAATATACACTGAGTGCTGGTTTCAGGTTTACTACAGCTATGTTAAAGTCACAAAACTGTATGGTGTCAGTATAGGAAGACACTGACCTTTAACTGCTGTTGGTATTTAATATTTGCTGTAAAAATTAATTTGCGATTCCTGTTCCCTGCATTGCTTTAAAATTAGCTGCATTTGTACTTGCTTTTGCTAGCATCTATTTAAAACCTCGCTTATGTTACTATTAATATCTAGCTTTACACACCAGCATCACAGAAGTCCAAATATGACACTGTTTCTATGAAGAATCCTTCATTTTCTTTTGCTCATTAAAAGGCTGCAGAGCAGTTACCAACAGAAGCCCATTTGCTTGCTTGTCTTCTCTTTTCAAAAGGTCATCTAATTACTTCATCTAATATTCATCTAATAATGTGCTTTTTCTTGGAATGAAGAAACTGCTTAGGCATTTTGATGTATAAATCTGTTCTTCTCATACTGCGCTTTCTGAAGGAGCCGAATCGCTAATCCAGACCCCTACGATCTCAGATACCAATACAACCATAATGCAATGTTTTGTGAAGCCTGCCAAGTGGTGTTATAGCAAAATGAAGACCTGAGCAGCTGCAAAGATTGAGGAAGAACTGTCTAAGTGAGTTTCATTCATGCCATAGCATGACTTTTCAGGATGCTCATTCAAATAGTGAATTCACCCCAGGAACAGAACAAACTCAATACCCCATAGTTTAAAACTGCATATCAAAGCATTTTGTACAAGCAGCACTGTGATTCAAGATCAGAGTTTGGAGAGTGAGCATGAGGAGTATGGAAGCCTAGGTGTGGACACAGACATCACTCTCTGAACCACATCTGATTTCAGCACTCTTGAGGTGAATCTTAGGATGCAAGTGACACATGCAATTCACCTTTAGTCGGTAGCTTGGTTACTCACCCTGTACCCCGTGGCAGAAATGTCTTACTCACCAAAACAGTGGGAACTGAGGCTCACAGGCACCAGCTGAAGAGCAAAAACAGACATGGTGCACAGAGCTGAAAGTTTGAGTTGAAAACAGATCTTCACACTGTTGCTTGTGAAGAGAAGCAAAAACTCCACTTTCTTGACCTCAGAGGATGTGAGGAAATCTCATTAGTTTTATTAGGTCATATAAAGATATGAGCCTTATAGTTTGGACTCTGGAAAATGTGCAGCAACAGGAATACTTTGACCCCAGTACCTATGCCAGCATGGCGTGAAGCATATGTTAAGGGGCTGATCCTGCAGCCTCTGTGTGTAATGGACTTTGGTGGGCACAGCATTGTCTTTCATTGCTGTAATTTCACTTTAAGGAAGTTACTGCTGATTTCATCTGGCCATAACTGAGGTGAGGCTCAGGCCTTCTGCTTTTAAGACATTTGAACATATGTACCAAACCAAGTATGTGTTGTGGGTATGTCTGTAGGTGCATATATAAGCACATGGAAATGTGTGTACACCATTCCTCTACATGAGGGTCACATCCCTAGTTCTCTAATTGATGCTACTTCAGTAGTAGTAGTATGCTGATTTACCTCAGCAGGGGGTCTGGCCTCTGATATTTTAGTGTTTAAGAGAGGTCTTCTTTTAAAATTAATTTTATTTCAAAGAAGAAATACATTTCTTGTGAACCAAGAGTATAAGAAGAGAACAGATGCTCTTCTTCAGAATTCAGACCAATGTAGAATCACAGAATGTTTTGGTTGGATGAGATCTTTTCGATCATCAAGTCCAACCATTAACCCAGCACTGCCAGGTCACCACTAAACCATGTCCCTCAGAACCACATCTCCACAGCTCTGAAACCCCTCCAGGTATGGTGACTCCACCACTGCCCTGGGCAGCCTGTTCCAGGCCTTGACAACTCCCTTGGGGAAGAAACTGTTTCTCATGTTCAAACTAAACCTCCCATGGGGCAACTTCATTTCCTCTTGTCCTATCACATGTTCCCTGGGAGAAGAGACCAAGCCCCACCTGGCTCCAATCTGCTTTCAGGGAGTTGTAGAGATCAGGAAGGTCTCTCTTCAGCCTCCTTTTCTCCAGGCTAAACAACCACAGTTCCCTCAGCTGCTCCTCACAAGACCAGTTCTCCAGACCCTTCACCAGCTTTGTTGCCTATTCCTCCTTGTGAGTGAAGTGTGAACATTGCGTTTCCGAAGCAGGATCCATACCTCTGGTCTCGTTGTAGGCAGAGTTGGTTTTGCATGCTGATAGTGTCCTTATTATTCTGAGAAAAGGACAGGAAGCCTGGCAAGCTCCTTGTTTACCAAATGCAGCAGGAGGATCTGCTGGAATTCTCAGCCTCAGTCCCTTTAATTCAGGAACATGTTACAGTCTGTGCTGGGGAAGCAGCATAAATAACCACAGTCTGGGGAGAAGCAGTAGCAGTCCCCAGGCTTTCCTACTTCTCCCTCCCCCGTGCATGCACACACCCAGAGCACACAAAAAGTGCCTCAAGGGGATTCTATAAGAGATGAGTGTGAGCCAGGAGCATTGGTGAGAACCTGTTTCTCACTGCTGGTTGATGACTGACATCCATGGTGCTTGGCTCCTCTTTTACCACAAGGCAACAAAGAAAACATTTATATTGCTGAAGGTGAAGGCTATTGTCACCTTATGATCCCTTACTAATACAGAGGAGCTAGTGGCAGAAATGGCCTATTGGAAGCAGCTAAACACACCTGTGGTGGCACTGGTTCAGCTGAGGTGTTTGTAGCTTGCAGTCTTGTTAAACCATCCTCTAGAAGTGGAGTGAAAGAGCATGGTGATGGTTCCTGGGTGTGCCTCCTTTACTAGCAGGACCAGATTCTCCCCCCTTGCAGATCCAGGGAAGCTTCATATGCCAGAGGAGAGGATGCCCCCTCGCAGGCTGTGACACCCTGGGTGTGCCACGGAACACAGTGGGATGACCTACTGCCCCACCATCCCTGGATGGACAAGGAGAGCCTTGAGCAGCCCTGTGGCCATGAGGCTTAGTGTGAGATGGCCTGACATTTACACTCAGAGGAAATAGAGAAGCATGTGGTTTAGTCAGCTGGAGGCTTACTGGGTGAGGTAGTGAAGTGAGCATGAGAAAAGAAAATAGGAGAGGCAAGGAGAAAATAGTGGTGAAAAGGATAGCTTGGCTTGCCCTGCTCTCAAACCCAGCCAAGCAAGTACTCTTACAGAGATGGGCCAGAGTGGCTGGTTTGTATCATCTTTTTGGTCTCTAACCTCTGCTAAGTAAGATGGGGGCTGGGACTGATAAAATAAAGATAAATTATTAGGTCTTTTACACTATAGCAGGATCTGACATCACATCTGAGTCTCCATCACTTTTTGGGATGGCACTGATAAATCCCATGTGCTTCTGTTTCCAGAAAGACCCTTAAAAAGCATCTGCCTCTGGGGTTGATCACAGCGTTGATACAAGACCACTAGTGGAGGCAGTGGTCAAGATCTGACCCCTGGCAGGAGCAGACCCAATTAGCCTCTCCTTTAGACACAGGAGTGGCAGGATCTCCTGGTCCTGCCAGTGCTGGAAGATGGGCTCCCCAGCTCAGGAGTGTAGCTGTGTGGGCTCAGTATTCAAAACTGAAAGCCGAGGTGATTGATAAAATAGGGCAGAAACCACCAGTCACCTTAGTCCTTAATAATTAACTGGAAGTCCTTTAATGAACTTAGTACCTGAGTGTGGAATTTGGAATCTGACCTTTACTACATCTAGATAAACAGTGTGGCCGACCCAGCAGCTCTTTCTGCAATCACCCTTCCACTCTCAGCAGCTCACTTCGTGGAGGCACTCACACTTCATGCTGCAGTCAGGAGCTCAGAGGAGTCCATCATGATTCTTCTTACTGTGCTGTTCCTTTGCATCATTTCCACCTACTCAGCTTCTGTTAAAGGTAGGTCTGTACTGGGCTTGGTTCATCTTTTGGCTTAGGGAGGGCATAACCAGCGTGTGCATGCAGTTCTGTTTTGCATCCACAATTATCATCTTTAGTCATTTGTCCTTGAGTAAAAAAAAATATGCATTTAGTAATTACAAAGTTCTAAGTGCTTGTGGCGTTCATGTCAGAAGAGGAGATGGAGAAGACAATTATTTTCAGGTGTACTGGGCCAGTGGCGTGAGCCAGGAGACTGAGGATCTTGACCTTGCTTAGTCAGGCCATGCTGTGGGGGCACCAACTTGAAACAGACTATTCGCATGCTCAGAAGTTAAACACATAGAAGTGCTCTGGTGGAGCAGAGCCAGGAAGTGCTCAGGGCTCTCCAGGTTTCAGCTTCTGAGCAGTTGACTCAGCTACCTCTGAAGTCAGTAACAAGCATCCCATTAATTTCACAGGGAGTTTGCTCTGCAATAAGTCATGAAAACCTGGTGTCTGCACAAGCCCTGGGAGCAGGGCTGTACTCAGGTGTCCTGACAAAGGTCAAGGGTATTAAATCTGGAGGCTGCCCACTTCAGCAGTGCTAGTGTATGAAGCAAGGAAAGGTCTCTTCAGTAGTGGCCCTTTATGTACAACCTGGCATTAAATTTAGAGGAGCAACAACCTTAAAACATGAATCAACATCTAGTTTTCAGTTTAATGAGGATGTCCTCATCATGATGAGAAGCAGGATTAAAAAGGCTGTAGAAGTACTCTCATGGGTGCTACCTCCTGCTTCCTGGAAGGGATCTTCCTCCCTCTCTCTGCACCTCCTTACAGTTATATTCTCCTTACAGCAGAGAAGTTTGCAGGTAGTTCCTCTACCCATGAGTGTATTTCAAGGGACTGCCAAGTAATGTTTATGGCTAGATACCAACGTGCCACATTTCTGCCACATTTGCTTTTCCCAGCTTATCTTTAATATCAATCAAGCAAAGCTCCTTCATGGTGTGAAGTAATATTTGCCTGTCACTTTACATCTCAGGGTACTGAACAAATATTTTCTCAATTCATCCTCCCTTCATCTGTCTTGTGCAGAGAGACTGAGAGCTAAATTACTGTCCTAGTGTCAGTGTCAGAGCTGGGATCAGGATGAGTGCTTTACCTTTCCACCTGTCCATGGTGCCTTTTGGAAATAATGAAGGAATATTCTTTTAAGTCAAGGAGATCAGCACACACAAAACTTTCCTCTTACATTTCCACCTGAAATATCTTTTCAAAGAAGTGGATGGGTTTTGCTTTTTAAAGCTATATGGTATCACAAACAGTGTCAAATATAATTTATGAAGGTAGAGCCAGCAAGTAGTTAGAGATGCACATGCCAGGCATGCCATATGTATTAATAAAAGGCACAGGACTTGACAGCTGTCTCTACCCATGCAGTGTAACCTTCTGTATTATACAGTATCATGATTTAATTATAGACTTGGCATGTTACCCTTAATGACAGACACTTAACATTACTAGTCAAGCTATGTGTTATGCACTCCACCTTGAAAGCAGGCACTTCTGACCTCAAGAGAGCATGGCTGGTTGCAGTCTTTATGTCCATCTCTGCTCCCTTCCTAGTTAGTGGGATGTTTGCCATCAGCTGAAATGGCAATGGCTGTAGAGGTGGAAAGCATCCCAGTTCTGTGATAAATACAAAGGAAGGAGCTTCTAAAGGCAAGGTTTTCTTTTAAGAAAAGTTTCTATTACAAAGGAAGGAGCTTCTAAAGGCAAGGTTTTCTTTCAAGAAAAGTTTCTATCACAAAGGTGCAGGAATATTCTTTTAAAGATGGTACTCTTCATGAAAGGTAGCATGAAAATTTAGTTATGTTATTTGCATAGTTCTCTGTCTCTCAGCCACCAACATGCTCCTTGCCTCTCAAACTGACCATGCCATCCAATTGTCTTTCCTGGATTCCCCATTTCCACAGAGGAAAAAAAAAAAAGTGCTAACTGCTTTGAACTGCCTTCAATACTGCCTTTTCCCTGCTGCTTCTCTTATTGTAATCCACCACTAGGTCATCTGTTTTCACCAGTGACACTAGTCTTGCAACTAAATGTGTCTTCTGCCCTGACTCCTGCAGTGTTTTTCATGTATGAAATGGTGAATACTTTCAGACTGCAATAAGTCCTCTAGCTCCTAGAAGTACTTTGCAATTATTAAATCTCTTCCATAATATTTGTAGAAAGCTGCTGCATCATTTGCTCACGTTTCCTTCATGAGGGAACAGCTCTTTTGCATGTAGGGAAAAGCAATTGCTAAAAGGGAAGAAGTGGGAAGGAACTCTTTCAAAAAGGACAAAAACATCTGTAGGAAAAGGAAGAGGAAAGGTGAAAGGTGCATTTAACCAAAAGGAGGGAGCAAAACTACAAACATCCACCTCATTTGATTAGACACATATCTTCCAGCAGCTAGATAATTTTTTGTTGGATGTGCATATAATCCACACCACCTAGTTGATGGCATTCATAAAACCTCAGCTGATACCATATCATTAGCATTGCCATTTCTGGTGCAGATGAAGGACATTATGAACCAGGAAGCAATCAACCCTGAGGTAACCAGAGGTGTCCCTTAAAGGTACAGCCACCTCTGGGCAGGCAGCGAGCACCCTCTGCTCTCAGGGGCGATGTAGCTTCAAAGCCAATAGCAGTGTGGGGAATTCGTGCTAAGGAATTCAAACCCGAAGCAAACCTGAAGGAACGGTTGTACACCTCCTGAGGACGTTTTGAAGCAGACACAGTAGACATGCAAACCCAAAAGAGCTCCTTTGTGCCAACATGAATGCTTCGGAGTCCCTGCAAAAAAAATCAGCAGTTCCAGGTTTGAGCTCTCACATGGACAGAGGCTGCTCCCCCTGGGATCACCAAAGCCACTGCGTCACACCTCCGGCTGGTAGAAAACGTGAGGCAGTTAAGCTCTGTGTAGCTTTGCCAGTTTACGCAACTTGCAGACCGAGCCTGATAGCGTCATCATTTTTCTCAGGAAAAGGTTCTTTGAAGCTGACCTTAATCTACTGACCTATGACATCTGAATGCAAAATCTCAAACACCACCCCCCCACCCACCCTCCAAACCAAAACAAACAGGGTTTTTTTGACTCCTTAAGCACTGCAGAATATAGCCATCCAGCCATGGTGGACCTACACTGTGCATCTACCTAACTGGGATTTAAATAAGAGAATGAAATAAGACAAGACCCTCATTTTCCTTTTTTTGAGTGCAGTGATTTGAAATGATTCATCAGAGTGAGATAAAACACCAAGGAACATGAGGTACACCAAGATAGCGTGTTGATTCTCTGCGAGGGACTTTGAACACACTGATTACATTATGGCATGCTTGAGAATTTGTCTGAGATGTTTTGATAGACTTTTCTTCTTCTTTTTCATTTCTTTTTTTTCCTGCACTTGTCATAAGACTGACCTGCACCTCCCCGAGGACAGCACTTTGCTTTTCCTAGATTAACTCTGTTGTATAATTAGCATTTCTGCTCTGTGCCTCCTGACCTCCATGAAGAAATTCACCATGGACTCAGTGGTGCAGCATTCGGGTCTGAGAGGCTACTGCCATGGTGCTTACAGACAGCACCTAAGGTCACTGCATGTGTATTTGCTTTGCAGATGTAAGAGCACTTTGTGCACAGCCAGCTTCTCCACCCTTCCAGTTTTTCTTGGGTGGAAGAGACATTTGTAGCCATTTGCACGAGAGGGAAGCCCCTGGAAACAGTGGAAAGGGATGTCATGTATGCCTGTGGTGACAAAATATTTAAAAGGGTGTTCAAGAAGAAATTGATTTTCCTTAGCCACAGATTTTAGGAGGCTGAGTAGAGAGTTTTGACACTGGTGATACACATTCCCCACAAGGCTATGCATGAGAGAAAAGAAAGAGAGTTGTTAACACAGATGGAAATGGCAACATAAACTGGGTATGCAAGTTGCATTTATGCTAGAATTTGGCTGTTATATCCCTTTAAATACAGAACAGCAGAGTCACAGCTATATGGGACAATTATTTAGTTTAAAGAGTAAGGGTTTAATTATTAAATCTAAAAAATATTTCCCCAATGTTTTCATTACATTCATGTCACCCCTTGGGCAAAGCTCTCAACAGAAAGATTCATAATAAACACGCAGAGAACAATTTTTGTTGGCTGCAACAGATTACATCAATGCATTTCAAATTACTAAGCACACAAATTTAACGAATAATTGCAGTACTTTGAGCTGCAAATCATTTTGGCTTAATTTCTAATGCTAATACATCCAAAGAAAAGGATTGGACTCTCTTTTACTTATGTGTTGAGCTAAAACAGTGGATTTTGTGGACACCTTGTCTTAAATTTATAAGAACAGTGTCAATTTGATCACAACCTCCCCCCCACCAAACAGCTCCTTCAGTGGGACAGCCTCTGTAATCAAGGGTAGCAGGATCAATCTCATAAATCTTTTGGTGGAATTAAAGTTGGAAAAAGAGAAGGCTAAGGGGAAACCTTATTGCTCTCCTAAACTACCTGAAAAGAAATTGTAGAGATGCTGGTGCTGGTCTTTTCTCACAGGTAATTAGTGACAGAACAAGAGGGAATGGCCTCAAGCTGCCACTGGGTGGGTTTAGACTAGACATTAGGAAAATTTTTTTCACATAGAGAGAGTGGTCAGGCACTGGAATGTGCTGCCCAGGGAAGTGGATGAGTCACCAGCCCTGGATGTGTTTAAAGGTCATTTGGATATGGTGCTTGGGGATATGGTTTAGGGGTGACCCTTGTAGAGTAGGGTTAATGGTTGGACTTGGTGATCCTGAGGGTCTTTACCAAAATTAATGTTTCTGTGATTCCTGTGTTTTTTCTAAAGGTGTTGTGTTCGGTTTGGTTTGGTTTTTCTGAGAAAATGACAGATTATGTGAGTTAGTCAATTCTAAAACATCATTTGCTTGTCTTTTCCAAACAGGGCACACCACTGGACCAAGCTTAAATAATGACAAGCTATACAAATTTGATTACTCAGCTGAAGTGTATGTTGATTCAGTGAAAGCATCACTGCAGAAAAGTGCAGGGTACCGGTTTTCTTCTGGTGTGGATGTCAACCTTCTGTGGAGAAATCCTGAAAATGATGATGACCAGCTGGTCAAAATTACGGTAATTAATGCTATCAGACAACTGATGGAGAGGGTCCAGAGGAGGGCCACAAAAATGATCAGGGGGTTGGACCACTTCTGCTACGAGGACAAGCTGAGGGAGCTGGGGGTGTTCAGCCTGGAGAAGAGGAGGCTCCAGGGAGACCTAAGAGCAGCCTTCCAGTACCTGAAGGGGGTTACAGGAAGGATGGGGAGAGACTGTTGACAAGGGCCTGTGGTGACAGGACAAGAGACAATGGCTTCAAACTAGAGAAGGGCAGATTTAGATTGGATGTTAGGAACAGGTTCTTTCCTATGAGGGTGGTGGAACACTGGAACAGGTTGCCCAGAGAAGTGGTTGAGGACCCTTCCCTGGAGATATTCAAGGTGAGGCTTGACAGGGCTCTGGACAGCCTGATCTAGTTGGGGATGTCCCTGCTGACTGGAAGTCGGACTGGATGACCTTCGGAAGTCCCTTCCAGCCTGGACCATTCTATGATTCTATTCTATGATTCTAACTTAAAACATGCCCAATCTTTTCTGTATTTGTCTTGCTGCTAATATAATCTTGAAGAACTCATTTTTCAGAAAACAAACTAAATCTTTTATTCTTCTGTAGTCTCATGAACTGAAACCAGCTCCTTTCATAAGCAGATTCCTACTGAAAAAGAATTTACAAGAATATATCTAACATCCTAATCCAGAGAATTTCCTGTACTTTGAAATTGCCTCATAGAGCTTCTATAATTTCAAATGACTAGCATGCAAGCACCTACCTGAGGAGCAATAGGTTGTCTGAAGTCCTCAGTTCTAGCTGCAAATCATGACATTTTCTAAATACAAACTGGGTTTGGTACTTAAATTTACAGCGAGTTTTTCTGCCAGTTATTTCCCCAGTGGTGAGTGTCGATTTCTTTTGACAACATAGACATGGTAATCATGAAAGATTAATGATCAGATCTAGAAAGGAAGAAATCAAAAAGACGTTATAGGTGATTTAGTTTGTCCAGCCTACCTCAAACCAATGCTATACTGCTCTCTACATGAATTTCCTCTGCTTCTGCTTTGATAGATAAGGGATGTTCAAGTTGAAACTGTGAATGAACGTCCAGCTGATAAAAACATCTTCAAAGGAAAAAGCACAGAGAAGATCATCGGGAAGAAATATCTGGAAGCTTTGCAGAGGCCCATCGTTGTTGAGCTAGCCCGTGGAAAAGTAAGACACTGGGTTTTAAAATTCAATCCCTCAGGCAACCTGAGACAAATCTTTTCTTAAAGGCTTGGAGAATTTACCAATTCACTATCCTCTCAGCGTTCTTCATGTGCCACCGTGCCCTGTCTTTCTATATGAAATGTGGTTGTTTAGAACAGACTATAATTCACCTGTACAAGACTGCCTTCCAACTCAAGCCTTTTGTGTGTTGAGAACACCATACAGTATGGAAGTAAAGAGCAGACTGGCCACAAATATATGAGTACACCCGTAGATGTGTGCACAATTGCTGTGTAAGACTTGTGCTGTTGACTGCAGAGAGGCCAGGATTTTCTAAAAGCAGCAATGGAGATACAGTTTTTCATGAGGGAGGTTATAGCAAGTCTGTGACAAACAACGTTTAATCATTTTAAATCCTTATCAAATAGCTTGCTTATATACTTCAGTGTCACCTGCAGTTAATAAGCTTGCTGCTGAAAGGGGCAGCCTTTCATGTTCTTGTTCTACTGGGAAAGTATTTCCAAAAATCAGAAGAGAAGGGGCAGCAAGCAAGCGTGTCTCAGTGTGCTCCTGGGTTTTACAGCCTGCCCCGAGAGACCACCAAAGCTCTCTCCCACTGCAGGACCTCCTATGCCAAATTGTTCTCAGAGTCCCAATTTTGCTCAGGAGGGAATTCAAGTAAATCCATCTCCCGTTCTTTTTTCCATGAGAAGCTGCTCACTTGTTCCCATGTACTCAGCCCACTGCTGTGGCCAGGAAGCAGCAAAGCTTGAGCCATGGCTGTTCCAGCCTCCTCTCCAGGCTCCTTCACCCTCTTGTTGCTTGTTGTGTTAAGCCAACAGCCCTCCTTGCTCTCACCTGTGCCCTGAGAAATGCTTGGCAGGTGGGATGTGGGCAGAGGCACAGGGAGAAAGAAGGAAGGTTGAAGGTCACACTCCCTTTTCTCTTCTGCAGAGTGGAGTGAGGGCTGTGACATTCTATCCCTGCAGGATCTTTACCTCCTGCTGTAAATAGGCACTGAGCACATACCCTGGCCACTGGCTCAGCCTGCTGAATTGCAGCTGCTATCAGGCCTGCTCAGTAACTTTCAGACTCAGCCTTGTCATCAGTTTTACACCACATAAAAAGAAATGAGTCTGCACTGATTCCCAGCTGTACACATCCCTAAATGAGAAGAGAGCTATCAGAAGAACACAGTCAAAATACATCTGCTCCTAATACATGAAGCAGTTCACATGCTAACATTGAGATATAGTATTAAAAACTTGGGGTTTTTTTCCCTCAGGTAATAGGGTCTGTACACTCCTTTTATGATTTTTCAGTGCTGTGATACTTTCATCCCTGGCACATTGATTCACTTTCCAGGGTTGCCCTGAGATAAGATGCTGATTGTACTCACAATTCCTGAAAAAAAAGCGCTTTTAAAGCACCTTGAATGCAAAGTGGAGGTGCAAAGTCTTGTTCACAGAGGAGAGGCTCAAGCTCAACAGTTGCCATGAAGTGCAAAGGTTGTAACGTATTTGACACGTCATTTAAGTCATTCTAACTGTGATTTACCTCTGATTCATTCTGGGTTTGTGTAACCTCTGATTAAAGTGCAATAGATATTGTGCCCCTGCAGGAAGGCTTTATCTGAGGATTATGCAGAAAAAAATAGTAATTTGTGAAATAATGCAAAGTGTCCCACTTCCTGTTTAAATTCTGTCTGATTAACAGGAGGAAAGATGCTCACTGCAGTGAAACTGTGCTTAGATACAGCTGAAGCCCAAAACACATTTGTAGTGTTATCAACAGGCCCTGCAGCCCCTGGAGTTGAGTTAAATAATGTCAACAGGTCCAAATTCAGCTTAGCAATTCATAAAACATTATTCAGCTTCATAATTCATAAACCAGAAAGAAGTAAAAAGTTTTTCTAGACAGGAGCCTCACTATCCCTTTCTCTTTTAAACAGATTTGCTATATACTTATTTTTTTATTCCTACAGGTCAAAAACTTCTACTCCTATCAAAATGAACCAGTTTTTACTCAGAATATTAAGAGAGGTCTGGCTAGCCTTTTCCAGCTCCAGCTGCACTCTGGTTCTGCCTCTGAGGTATGGTGCTCTTATCTGGCAAGATAGCCATCATCAGAGAAACAGACAGAGCCCACTTTGAAAGGCAGAGCTGTGTCTCCCACTGACTTCAGAAGGAATGAACCATGATAGGAATCAGCCTTCTGATCACATTGAGGTTGGGGATGTAAGGACAATCTTACAATTATTTGGTGACAAAAGTTAAGTTGTTGCAATTAACATAAAGAATTGGTAAAATCAATTGGATTTAAAATGCTGATTTGAATTTAGCAGAATCTGGGAATAAACCAACTCAAACCAGGTTGCTATAAAAGAGATTATACTGATGTTTTAAAGGTGGTTGATTCCTAAACTCAGGTCAATGGATTAGGCCATTTTAAATCACAGTAACCACACAGAGTTAGTAATGGTTTAGTCACACCCATTTAACCTGCATTGTTAAATTTCTACAATGGTCCACATAAGAAAAGTGGGAATTTAGCTCAAATTCTTGAGTATACTGCCAGCTGCTTCTGAAATTTGTTTGTTTAAAAAACATTGTCACTCTCCTTCATAGCCACCTAGTGAAAAGTAGCCTTATCTGTCCAAAGCAGGTAGTTTGAATCCTTTTTGTCTATCAGTTTTTAAGGTATCGGTGTTTCTAACAGTGGAGAAAATGGTTCATCTTTGGTAGATATTCTGGGGTCCTAAAGATAAATTCACCCCTAACCTAACTCTTCCTTCAAAGGTGGATGTTTCTGGTAAATGTGATACTACTTACAACGTGCGGCAAGATCAAGTGACTAAAATAAAAGCCCTGGACTCCTGCGAGAGAGAAAAGCATGGATTTACCAGCCACAACCCGGTATGATTCCTTTAACAAAACAAAATCTGTTCTGCCTCCTTAAAACATATTCTCAGTAGCTCTTACCCATGTTCTCAAAAGTGCTTTCTTTCCTTACAGAAAGCAAATTCTACCTACACGTTTTGTGACGTTACTGGCACAAATTTCATAGGTAGCATCCATGTGGAGAACAGGGAATGCATTCTCCTCTTGTTTAAACCACCTTGGCTCAGCTGACATTGAGTACAGCACACACATAGTTGTTGGATCTCAGCCATGACATATTTTAGTTTATGTGGAGGTTTACAACACTTTTGTCCTGGCTGTCCTGAATTTTTAATGGATGCAAGGCTTCTTTTTCCTTTGGAAGAAAATACTACGTACAGCCACAGTCACAGTGACCACAGTAACCTTTTATTCAGCTGCTAAGTCACAGCATTTAGAGTACACAATAAATGCTAGGCAAGATGCTGACTCCTGAATGAAGCCCAATCAGGCTTGCCTGGAAGGTCAAAGGCTTCCCCAATGCACAGGTGTAGTGTAGGAGACATGCAGGTGTAGTGTAGGAGACATGCTGTAGCAGAAACTGAGGCCCTACTAGGGTCCTCCACTGCTAGTAAACACCTTTCTAAGCAGTTACTACTGAGTGCAGGCTGGACACATGATGAAGGCAATAGGATTCTCTGCATCAGAAACTGACCTTTCTCAGCTGAGAGAAGTGCAAAGGTAGCACACATTCTGTTAATAAACAGCTTTACCACTGTGGCTGAATTCCTGATTTTCACACTTGTCACAAAAACAACATCTTGTTTACAAACAGATCAAAGCAAGGTAGCTTTGCTTCCTGGGTGTGAACATGACATTCTTATTTACCAGACATCTCCCTGGAAAAGCTTCTCATCTTATTGAACGTATATTTTTAACTAAATATATTACTGAGCATTTACTTAGTTGCAGCCTCTGCTCCATAACTTCCTCCCATTCTCCTCTTTTTTTTTTTTCCCCTGCTACAATCTCAATTTGAAACACATGGTGCAGTAGTGAGTGGCTTTTTGTCACAGAATGAATTTTTGAGAACCTGGTTTAGAGGCTTAGCTTGAGGTGTTGTCATCCCTAATGGCTCTATTTCATTGTGAGTCTTGCCCTGATTCGAAACTGTGAACTCATTTCTTACTCTGCTGTTTATTCATTGGTCCTTTTTTTCTGTTTTCTTGTTAATTATTTTCAGATTTTAGATGTCAGTTCAAAATCCACATCTGCCACAACTTATGTGCTGGAAGACAGCTTCATTAAATCTGCTAAGGCGGAAGAAAATTATGTTTTTATTCTGAATGCCCGACGAAAAACAGGTGCCAAAATAGTTTCAAAGTAAGTTGGGCGATTTGACTGTCACTGATGGTAGCAGGACTAGTGTTCAAGTCAGTTTGTATGTGTATATCTTATAGCATCCATATCTAAGGCTGTAAGCTTTCTAGGTAAGGACTTAGGTATCTTTTGTACCCATAAGACACCTAGTCCAATTTTGATTAAGGGCTCTACCATACTGCAAATAATAACTGATACCATTCATAAGAAATCAAATGAAAACAGATGGAATTGGCCAAAACATTTTAAGCAACCCGATTTCTAGTATGTAAAGTTCAGAAGTATAGGAAACAAGTATGGGAAGGAAACAATGGTGAAACCTAGATCTGTGTTAGATTCCAGAACACTGCAAGTCTTGAGATATTCATACCCAATAAATGACTCAGGGGTGTCCTTTGTATTATGGTAATTAGAAGAATGACATTCAAAGTCTCACTTTCCAGATCTTCTTATGAACAAATATATTGGATATTTGAAGGCTGTTTCCCAGGTGGTATAAATGCATACTTTAGAAAGCCTATTATTTAGGCATTTTATGCCATATATCACTAGCAGTAATTCTGCTGGTTAACAAGTTACCTTACAAAAACCCAAAACATAGACTTGCCATGTTCTGAACATTTTAAAAATAAGGTTCTGAGCAAACTGGTCTAGAGTGAGGTGTCCCTGCCCATGGCAGAGGGGTTGGAACTAGATGATCCTTGAGGTCCCTTGCAACCCTGACAATTCTATGATGCTATGATTCAATAAATATATATTGGGTCTGTGGAGGGCTCTTTTGTTTCCTCTTGCCTCTGCATTTCTGCTGTAATGCTTGAGCTCTAATGGTGTGATCCCTGTATGGATACACAGGCAGAGACTGGAACTGAAGTCAGTACAAGCTGGCCCTGGACTGATCGCTGGGAAGCAAGTCGCTGGTGTTATCAAGACCTTAGACTCCAGCTACGTTGCTGTGTCACTAGTAGCAGAACCAGTCAAATCTGAATGCAAAAAGTGCCCTTCAGTAAGTAAACACAGGCATGCTGGATGTCAAGTTGGTAAACTGAGCAGAATGAGTGTGAAAGGAGTTTCTGTCCAAGCAGCCCACCAGGAGAGGTTTAGCGTACCAATATATGCTCTGGAATGGAGAGCATGGTAATGATGCAGTGGTGCTCCACCACACAAAGGTCTACCTCTCACAGTACAACCTTTTTGCTCTTTTTCAAAGATTGAGTGCAGCATTTCTCAAGACCACTCTCTTGGCTTATCTCATCTTTGCCAGTCTTTAGTTGTCAGGAGCTGCTTTCCTCTAGGTAACAGAGTGGTAAATTACTTTTAAGATAGTTGGCCAGTGTTTATGAACAATTCTGTCATGGAGTAGCTGAACTCCTTCTAGAAATTAAAGGTAATTAGCCATTCCTTAGGCAGGATAAACATTTGTGGTAATATATCTAGCCTCTTCTTATAGCCTGACCCTGAAAGAAGTCTTCTATTTAAAAGACTTTATAGGTATCACAAGCATAAAATGGGGCTTCAGTATTCTTGGCAAGCCCAATACTGTTCTCATTCTTCCCCGAAAAAGAAAATAACTTTGGTTTTTGTTTTTCGTTTGCTTGTTTGCTTTTGTTTTGGTTTATACATATATATATATATATATATATATATATATATATATATGTTTAGGACATTTGACAACTACTAACAGCTTGGTACTATAATTGCATCCCCTTTTATTTTACTGATGCTATTCGCCATAAACTAATAGAAGTTGTTATGTTGTTGGTTAGCAAACAGTTTTCATGATATTATCATTGTGAAAAGCATTTAGCAGTAAATGGGAGCATTAATTTAAGGGTTATCATTCTCTGCTTCTGTTCAGCACACAATTTTACCCCCCCAGAGATACTCCGTATAAGCACAAATACCTTACTCTATTGGAACTTGTGGTAGTTATTTGGAAGTATCACTGCACTGTAATAATTAATTTTGTCTAATGCTTGTCAAGCCACAGAGAAGATTGAAAATATATATATTGGGGAAAATGAAATAGAAATGATGCTGCATGCATGCTGGAGCACTTCTGAGCAGGGAACATCAAGGAATCTTAAAGAGAGCAGGGCTGGGTGCTTTTTCTATGACTTTGTCCACTGAGCTTTGTGCTGACAAATATGTCACTTAGAACCAAGCTTGTCATAATAGTTATAGAGATAATTTCCAGACCAAGATAACAAACATAAGGGTATAATTCCAGAGCACTGCCTGGGGCCTGAGCTATGTCATTATAAACCTAATGGCACGATGAGAATGAAGTCCTACTTTCTCCCTGTATTTTACAGTAACTGCTATGAAAAGATGGAGGTCTATAAACAGAACCCTGTATCCAAAGCAGCAACATAACATTTGGTACTCATATATCATCCTATACATTAATGCCATGCTGACATGGCATGCTTGACAGTTTTACATTTTCAAAAGCCCTTTAAAATCATAACAGGTCTTTGTGAATTTAGTGCAATAATAATTATCCTTACTTCACTGATGGCATTACTAGCTTTGGTGAGGTTATGGCCAGCATTTACATTTGAATTTAGGCCTGGGTTTCTGTGTTTAGACAGCATAAAGCACAGGGTTGTTTTTTTTGGTTTTTTTGTTTTTTTTTCAGAAGAGTTCATCATTCTTACATATTTTTTTATGCTCATGGTTCCTACAAGAATAGATAATTGCCCTTTCTGAAATTGAGGTGGGTTTGTTCTGTGTTGTACAGCTAGCCTTTGTAGGTTAGTAATGCAGCTGTCAGGCACTGACATTCAAAATCAACTCCTTCTCAGTTTAGCACCTCTTGGTTTGGCTTGAATTTTACTACAATGCCCACAAGACCTTTAGTCTGATCTCTGTCAGCAGGAGATTCATGTCCAAGCTTGGCCAAGTTTCCACATGAAAGTGCATGCATCTGCCTGAATCACTGAGGTATTCAATTCAAACAGCCATATCAGGGGAATGAGACCCCTTGCAGAAGTCAAGTACAAATGTGGTTTTTTTTTTTAAAATCATGGTCACTGCAGGAGATGGCAGCTGCTCCTTGTAGCAGTTGAATGGTTAGAGCACTCCCCTAAAGAGGAAGACTTGGTCTCCAGCATTTTTTGCTTGAGACGGCTCCAGCTTACATCTCCTGCCTTGGCCATCTCTAGGGTATGGGCTAAGGTGACTAAGAGCAGCACACACAGCTGGGCTCTGCACAGAAGAAGATACAGGATTAATAAGGTTAGAGATTTTTTTGCCTGGCAATGGTGCAACTTCAACAGGGCTAATAGAAAAAGTTCCATAAGTTTATCCAATTTCAGCTTATAATAGCCACACTGACCTTGGTGCTGAGGTCAACAGACCCACCTGTGCCTCAGAGCAGGCACTCCTCCCAGCTGGTCATTAATCCCCAGGAAATATCCCATGTCTCAATCCTTGTTGCCTAATTACTGTTTGATACAGTTGATGGAAGTTGCACTCTGTACTGCTGAATGATACTTCTATTTGTGGGCAGGTTCAATTGCTATTGCCTAATACAAAAGCCATGGAGAGGGGAAGTGTTTCAGTAAAGGTCAAATGCATGCTAGTGCTCTTTCCCACTCAGGAGAACTGCAGTAAACACTGCTGCAAAGAACAGCTGAGTTTTCACCACATAATGTTCTCGATAACTGGAGATAAGAGGCAAAGGCAAGTGAGAGAGGAAAGGTCAAAATACCTGCACCAGTTTTTGGTGGCAGTGTATCTGGAAGGACACAGATAGGTGCTTTGGTACCATGTGAGCTCGTTCACGCCAAAAATGTTGTTTGCAGAATAAATACAGCAACAACATATGAAGAAGCTGATACCTGTTCCAATACCATCTTACCTATCATTTTGTACAATAGCCACAAGTCCCTCCCCATTTTATGCAAAGAAATGGGAATTCATAGAATTAGAATCATAGAATTGTCAGGGTTGGAAGGGACCTCAAGGATCATCTAGTTCAAACCCTCCTGCCATGGGCAGGGACACCTCACACTACATCAGGTTGCCCAGAGCCACATCCAGCCTGGCCTTAAAAACCTCCAGGGATGGGGCTGTCATCACCTCCCTGGGCAACCTGTTCCACTATCTCACCACCCTCATGGTGAAGAACTTCTTCCTGACATCCAATTTGAATCTACCCACTTCTAGTTTTGCACCATTCCCCCTAGTCCTATCACTACCTGAAACCCTAAAAAGTCCCTCAACAGCTTTCCTGTAGGCCCCCTTAAGCTACTGGAAGAATTACTCATGGGACATTTATTCTTGTTCCACACTAACCACAAAATTACTGTCTTCTAAGAAAATATGATTCATTTGTGAATTGGGGATTGTGCGTCTCCCACTTCAATAAAAACTGACTTAGGAGAAATGGGAACAGAAGGGAAACATTGCATTCAGCAGAAAGCACAGTACACTTGCAAGAGAAAAGAATTCACCTTATCCAAGTTACAGGATAAATAATCATGTTTTGTTCCAAAATAGACTGTATTGTACATTATCAGGAAAATACTTAAGTGCTGGAAGAGGCAGCTATAGAAAGTTTGAAAGATATTTGAAAAGATATCTGGGATAGAAAATTCAGTAATACTTAACTAAAGGATGAGCAATCTATGAATTTCAGCCAGTTTGAGCAATAGCTGGCCCACATATCTGCATTTGTATATCTGATTTTGAGAGCTGAAACTATAACCTGAGAGATCTGACATTATGTGAATTATTTTGCAGCTTTCTGAACACTGGAAGAGCATCAGAGAACATATGTACCCTGAAAAACTTTCCAATCCTGAAGCAGTAAGAAGCTTTTTGTCCTTCATTAAGAACACCAGAAAAGCCACAAAAGAAGAGATACTGCAGATTCTTAGAAGTGAAAAGAAAGAAGTTCTGTAAGTCACCATGAACATGCTTTCCAAAGGTTTAAGTTACTTAAAAGTGCAAAAGGGCAAATTGCATGCAAACAGATTCAATTCTACTGATGATGGCCTAGCAATGCAGAACCGGTAGTCAGTACTGACCAGCAGTCAGGAGTCTTTCTTTTTAAAGCTGTGTTTTCCAGCACACTGTTCAGCCACCAAGACTGAATCTACAAGGCAAACATGCTTTGTAGCTTACCCAAGTGTTTGCTTTGAAACACTCTGATTTGTTCTTGGCCATTTGTTTCCTTCAAATGGAATTACAACAAAGCAGGGGGTTGTTTGTGCCTGGATATTGTCCTAATATTAGGAAACTGGGTGTGAACAGCATGCAAGACTTGGAAAGTACTTCTGAGTCCCACTATGGAGTCAGCATCTTTCAAACAAATCATAGCATTTTTTTAACAATAGAAATAAATCTGAGAGCAACTCAGTCAGCTTAGAAGCCTGTTCTCTGGTTACTATTGTGTACATAGAAATAAAACACTTTTCCATTTAAAACCTTGTCCTCTAAACTTTAAGACACTCTGAGTAGTTCTGGTTTGGTAATAGGTTTTTAGTCCCATTTGCATACATTCAAATATTATTATCCAAGTGCATGAATAATTTTTGGAGCTCATCTACCATTTTGAGGCAGGAGAATTCAAAGACACATTTTTTACCAAGAGTAAAAAACTCTCTTACCTGCAAAGGACAGACCTTCCAGCATGTTAGTTTCTTTCTTTCTACATGCAACAAAGTATTTTCATCATTTTCTAGCTCATTGCAATGATATATTCATTTCCACTTCTCTGTAGTCCGCAGATGATGGATGCTGTAACCTCTGCTCAGACTCCAGCATCACTGGAGGCTGTGCTGGACTTTCTGGACTTTAAGGATGCAAGCACTTCTATCCTGCAGGAGCGATTCCTGTATGCCTGTGGATTTGCTTCTCACCCCAGTGAAATGCTCCTGAAATCTTTAACTGTAAGTCAAAGGACAAAACAATTGACTTAATACTCTTGAACCTCATCCCTGTCAAGGAGGAACAGAAGAACAAACAGTTGTTTCCAGTTTTCCTTTCTTCATCCCTTCCAGGGTTCCCTTTAAGTGTGACAGCAGCACATATCCTGGAAACAACAACAATTCATAGGTCCAGAATTAAAGTCTATTTGCTTTGTAAAATGTTATCAGGATCTACTACTTGCAAAACAAGCACAATTCTGAGTGTTTGCAAAACAATTTGACTGCTGCCTTATCAAAGCCCTATCACAATTTAATACTCTTTTTATTTTCTTTTTTAAACATGGCTACAAAATGAATCTACTATTTGAGACACTGAATGTAACTCAAAAGGAAAATGGGAGTCAGTTATTATATGTAACAAAGAGTTTTCTGCTTAGCCTGAGCCCAGGCTGTTGCATTGCACTAATGTTCACAGGGTGAACCACAGATTGTGGTTTGTCATATTTAGATGGAGAGACTAACAGCATTGCTTTTGCATAACAGGATAAGTTTAAGGGTGACATTGCAAATGAAGAAATCAGAGAAACTGTAGTCATTATCATGGGAGCACTCATCAGAAAGCTGTGTGAGAGAGATGGCTGCAAGCTTCCGGTGAGTATCTGCTCTTCACTGCTGGCCACATTCTGGTCTGCAAGAGATGTGAATGTCCCTGTTCATGTTGCTGGGAGAGCATGAGACATGAGAAGAATATTCCCCTCTGTTTTAAAATAAGCTCATAAACTCCTGTGTTTGATAGAGAGGTTTTGGGGTTTTTTGTTTTGTTTTGTTTTTTTTTTTTTTAAATAATGACATCTACCTAGTCAGCTTTAGGCTTGAATCTGGTCTCTTCCCATTTCTGTGGATTTCTTCCAATCTGACTTTGTTTGACAGAGCTTTTTCTCTCTGCCTACTCTGCAGTATTTGCACTGCCTTGTCCAAAAGTTTTGCATGTCCTCACAGAATCACTGGCAAACTCAGGATCTGTTTAATAGTTGCAATCACCTTGGGTTATTTCAGGTCTGTGAAAAAAAGTAACTGATTCAAGAACTGAACTCTGCCCCAAAAATGCATAGAACAACCCAGGAGAAAGGCTATCACCTTGCTCATTGACTGAATATATGCTGGTGATAGAGGATGATCACACAAGGCTCTGCTGCCTGCCAGATCTGTGCTGTTCAGGACTGCAGTACACTCAGAGCACGTGGCCCTTAGGAATCCCTCTTTCCTTCCTCTATTATTTGCCAAGCACTCGTGCAACGTTATGTTATGAAGCACTGAAGAATGCTTCCCTTGTTTCTTTATGTGGGGACATGTTGGCCCTTCAAGTAAGACCTGTGAAGTCTCTGGACTGGGACAGGAGCAGCTAGCAAATGATATATCTACAGACCAGGTGGTGTTGTGGCTATAGCCGCTTTGGTTGTGCTTGAAGGAAGCCATCAACATACAGTTTACAAAAGGCACCTTTGCTAATGCTATGCAGTGATGCTTTGAAACAAAAGCATGCTAGAAACCAGCCCTGCCCCTCCTTCTTCTGCAAGGGAAAATGGCAGATTCACGATCACCATTTAAACATGCTGTTGGTTTTCTTTAGGCTGTTCTGGAAGCCAAAAGGTTGATTCTAAATAGACTAGAGAAGGCTAAGAAAGATGACAATGTGAAGATGTACTTGCTGGCACTGAAGAATGCACTCCTTCCTGAAGCAATTCCACTGCTTCTGAAGTATGCTGAGTCAGAAGGGCCCATCAGCAATCTGGCTGCCACTGCCTTACAGAGATACAATCCTTCTTTTCTCACCAAAGAGGTAAGAAAACACACTGCCCAAGAAAAGAAGTGCAAAAGACTATATTAAATATAAATATAGAATTAACAGAGTTTGTCAGTCCCACTTTTTTTTTAAAGATGCCTCATGTATGGCATTTTTTTACCTCCAGGAAATTATTATACACACTTAATTCCAGCCAGAAAACTCCATACATTCCTTGCTTGCCAAGTCCCAGCTCCCAGTATGCCAGTGCTAGTCAGGCCTTTGGCTCCAGAGTCACACACAGCCATTGAAGGTGGCAAGCAGTCTGCAGAGAAATCTGGGCTCCCTTTGCAAGAGCACTGCCTATGGTGGGATGTGAAAGAGACATTAGGAATATCTGGGCATCTGCATAACCCTTGTTCTTTCTTGTGCCTTCACACAGCCAGAGAGAACACATGGTGTAAGAGAAGGGTAAAATAGCTGCATCTTACCTTGCAGCCTCCAAGAGATGACAGACAACACTGAACATGAGGTCCTGCCCCTGCTGCATTACCCTCATCCATTTCATACCTACTGCTGGCAGCTGTGACCAAGGTGGTCAGGGTGCTGCTCTGCAGTGAACATGCCAGAGGTCATTCTGTCAGTGGGGCTATATGGCTTTCCATGGACGACTCTGCAACACAGATACATCACAATCTTCTTAGGGACATAAGGCCACCACAGGCACTATCTAGAAAAACTAAAATGCAAGATTCTTGGCTTTTAAAAAAGTACATATTCTCTTAACAGTAAAGGAAATCTTACCACTGCCACAGTACTTTGGTCTTAGTGCTTCTACTGAAGCATGGCCTTGCTGTGCAGATCAGCGTGGCAGGCTGTATTTGGACTGTGGCTGAGAACATGACAGATGTCTCACTTGCCTGTGTGGTCACTGAGCTATTCGTGTCTCATACCTTCCAAAAGGACTGTGAAAAACAGGGTGCTGGAAGTACATCCTTATGTATTAGCCTTAGCTATGGAGCTAGCTTGAGCTGATGTTATAAATGAGATTCCAACCTGTACTTTGCCCAGTTATCTGTGGGCACTGACTGATAACCTGTTTCCTGACCAGGTGAAGGAAACCATGAACAGGATATACCACCAGACTCGCAGAGTCCATGAAAAGACGGTGCGGACCACTGCAGCTGCTATCATCTTAAACAGTAACCCATCCTACATGGAAGTGAAAAACATCCTGCTCTCCATTGGTGAACTGCCTCTGGAAATGAGCAAGTACATGCTCGCCATGATCCAAGATATACTTCAATTTGAGATGCCTTCCAGGTACATTAAGTTCAGCCTTAATAAGTACAGCTCATCCTTAGTTCTTTGCAGAAACCCGAAGAAGACATAGGTTCTCATGAATTACTGCTCTAAAATTTAAGGAGAGTATAAAAGGATGCCTGACCTCTACATGCTGATATTACAAAGTAGATCTCTGCCTTTCAATGACATCTGTTTAATAGGCATTCACATTTTCAGAGGTACAAATAAGAACTAGGCATCTAAATTGCATTACTGTAGGAAACATCATCTGTTGGTCTTAATTCTCTCAGTGGGGCCCTCATTCTTATATTTTAGAACCAGTGAACCAGCACTAGAATGGAAATAATTAAAAGGTCTCTCCCTCTTAACACCCCTCAATTCAAGAAAGATCTTGAGTTGCTCAAATATGTCCAGAGAAAGGCAACAAGGCTGGTGAAGGGTCTCAGCACAAGCTGATGGAGCTGGGGATGTTTAGCCTGGTGAAGAGGAGGCTCAGGGGAGACCTTATTGCTCTCTACAATTACCTGAAGGGAGGTTGCAGCCAGGTGGGGATTGGTCCCTTCTCCCAGGCAACCAGCAACAGAACAAGAGGACACACGCCTGAGCTGTGGAGGGGGAAGTTTAGGCTTGGTCTTAGAAAGAAGTTCTTCACAGAAAGAGAGATTGGCCATTGGAATGTGCTGCCCAGGGAGATGGTGGGGTCGACATCCCTGGAGGTGTTTAAGAAAAGCCTGGATGAGGCACTTAGTGCCATGGTCTGGTTGATTAGTTAGGGTTGGGTGATCAGCTGCACTTGAGGATCTTGGAGGTCTCTTCCAACCTGGTTAATTCTGTGATAAAGTTTCAAGCAAGACCTTTGCTTGCCTTTCTACCTATGGCTGCAGGGAACAGCTGAAACTGGAAAAGAAGCTCTGGGTTGGGGCAGATTTTTAGTGGGAAAACATGAGGGGTTTGAAGCCCCTCTTTCCTACTAGGAAGTTCACCCTTCCTCAAATTCTGTATTTCTACAGAACAGCAGCATATTTGGTACCATAACATTTGTGTGTGTCTGTGTTTTTGTTTGTTTGTTTTGCAATAACACAGCAAAATAGTTCGCAAGGTTCTGAAGGACATGCGCGCTCACAACTACGATCGCTTCTCCAAGGCAGGCTCCTCCTCTGCCTACTCCGGCTATATCATACGTATGTAACCATCAAACTGCCTTTCAACACTGCTTGTGTTCCCAAACCTTTCATTAATCCACTAGTTTAGTCACAGGTACCTTCTTTCTCTTTTCATTAAGGTGGTCCTGATGTAACATCCACATACAGCCTTGACATCCTCTATTCAGGCTCTGGCATTTTGAGGAGAAGTAACCTGAACATCCATATTTTTGACAGAAAAAGTGAGCTTCATGCCAGCCAGGTAATTGCTACAAAAACTAAGCCAGCACGGGCCCCTTTTTTTACAGCTTCTAAATCAATTCAGCTCGTGCTTAAGTCCGTAAAGTTTGGAGGACTGGGCAGAGAACAAGCCAGTAACAGGGGAGAAAGAAACTCAACAGCCGATGGGGCACACGTTTACCCTGACCAGAAAGACAAGTGTTTTGTTCTGTATCATATGTCCAAGTCTGTCTGGGGTTAAAGCCCAAACTGTTTGCCTGAGGTAATCAGTGAAAGGTCTGTAAGTTTGTAAAACTGAGTCCTGTGTTTCGGGCATAACACAGATCGGAAATACAAGGAGCACATCAAATGTATAAATCAAAGAGATTTAACTGAGGTCCCTCTCTTTTGGACTTCTCTAAATGTTGGCAAGTACCTTCAATATGATAACCCTGCTGAGCTTTGCAGGACAAAAATTCTGCAGTGGAGCGTCTCTGGGTTGTCCTGCCACCTGTGTTGAAAACAGACATAGGAAGGAATGAAAATAAGCTCAGGATTGTGATCTCCGAGGGGAAAAGCATGCCATAAGATGATTTTATTTTCTATTTTCCAAGCTGCCCTACCTAGTTCCCTTAAGTCTGAACCTCATACTTTTGCATCTACAACTACATAAATTACCATTAGGCTCCTAGACATTAAGAAAATGTTGTTAACAGCCTCAGTCAGGCTGAGGTTTTTATTGATTCTGTATCACTGTTGCTTCTTAGGTGGTAATTGAAGCTCAAGGTCTGGAGTCCATAATAGCTGCAACTCCTGATGAAGGCGAAGAAAACTTGGACTCCTTTGCTGGCATGTCAGCCATTCTGTTTGATGTCCAAATCAGGCCAGTTACATTTTTCCAAGGCTATGGTGACTTAATGTCTAAAATGTTATCAGCAACTGGAGATTCCATGAACGTGGTGAAAGGACTTATCCTCCTGACAGATTATTTACAGGTACATATAGCACACTATTTGCTGCTGCTTCTCTCTCTTAAGCACAGATGCTCAATCCTCCACACCATTATTGCAGGACATCTTATTTTCTTTTTTTTGCAATGCTGATAGATCTGATCAATGTCACATAAGCTTCTCTTATGATGGGAGCAATAGAAAAGTCACAGCTATCGAAAGACAGAAACAAATGACAGGAAGAGAAAACTAGAACAAGGTGAG